>NW_020194485.1:272114-463807 GCF_003019875.1 Amorphotheca resinae ATCC 22711
GGGGGGTGAGGAATGGGGGGAATATAGTAAAGTTAAGGTAAGATAAGATAAGATAAGATAATATGGCTTCCTTACCTGTTTCGGGAAGGGGGGGAGAGAGAGAGAGTGTGAGAAAAGCCCTATAGAGCAAGATCAAATATGTCCTTGATATATCATATATGTATGTATTCATTCAAACATCATACATATATATATATATATATATATCTACAATGCCACCCTCCCCTCCTCCTTTCCTTCACTCATTCCTATTTCTAAAAAAAAGGTAGGTTCCCGTCTAAGGTAGGTACTTCTTATATTAAAGTAATCAATTTCTATTTCCCTTTCTAGCTTGATAGCTACCTTCTAATACCCCCTCCATACCGCAAATCTTGATAGATTACAGGGATGATTGAAACGCCGTCCCTAGGTAGCTTTGTTCGCTATTGTTTGTTTTATCTTTGTGTTTTTGATCGTTTGGTTTTTTTCTTCCAGTTTCTTTTTTTCTATAGGTGCGAGATTGAGGTGTGTTCACATGCCCACCACCAGCATCAGGCCGTAGCCGACGGAGATAACGACGAGCAGCGTGATGATGCTAGAGGGGATACCGCGACTGATGAAGTGCTTGACCTTGAGGTAGCGCTGGCCCGTCTGGGAGTCCTCCATCATGATGGCCGCTGTTTTGGAAATCCGTTAGTGAAATCTGCTCTCTCTCGGTGATGATCGAGTTACGTAGGGTAGGGTAGGGGGGACTTACTCATGTTGGGGAATCCGCTCGTGGGCAAGCCCATGGCGGCGCTGCACATCAGGGCGCTTCCCATGACTAGCAGGTTCGGGTGCGGCTCTTCCATGCCGACGCCGACGCTGTAGACGAGCGGGAGGATGATGAGCGCGGCCACGGTGTGGGAGATGAAGGTTGCTACGACGAGGATCAGGCAGGCGAAGACGACGAGGACGCCGTACAGAGAGAGGCCTTCGACGTTTTCTGTAATCGTGCCAGCGATCGTGTGCAGGAGTCCCGAGGAGTTGACGGCTCTCCCCAGAGAGAGGCCGCCGGCCGCAAGGATGATGATGGTCCATAGGAAGTTGTTGAAGTCTTCCTTGGTGAGAACGCCGGTGCCGAAGAATAGGAAGAGCGGGATGATGGCTACGACGCCCATATCGCCGAACAGCCATTCGAGCTGGTGGCTTAAGCACCAGAGTAGGATCGTGCCCAGTGTAGTCAAAGAGATGAACCATTGGATGCCGGAGAATTTCTCCTTTACAGGACGGATCGGCACAATGGTTGTACCTTTCCCAGGCTTGAATGAAACGAGGAGAAGTATCCATATCAGGATAATGGAGATGATGCCGACGGGGAGAGCGATGAAGAACCAGACACCCCAGGACGGTTGCGGGGACATGGTGTCGAGGGCGACGATGTTCTGGGGCGAAGCGATGGGAGATAGCATGCCACCGATGTTCGAAGCCAGAGCGATACCTAAGATGAGCGCTTTGGACATGTCAGAGTCGGAGGGTAGGTTTCGTAGCATTGGCTATGTCTGTCAGCAAGAGAGATCAAGAGCGGAAGATTGGATAATACCTGAATAATAGAAAAACACAACACTGGTGCCGCAACATTACTGATCCACATACTCGCGAACGCAGCCACGAACATGTTTGTGATGAGAACAGTCCGTGGTCTTGTTCCCGCCTTGCTGAGAACAAAAGTAGCAATCCTCTTTGCGATATCGTATTTTGATAGCGCGGCAGCCACTGCGAATCCACCAAGGAGCAGCATGATGACCGGTGTCCACATTGCCGAAAAGATGTATTTCGCTGCGGCACCGGCATCCAGCCGATCGTGCGGTTTACTATCAGACCGCACCACCCGCAAGAGAACGCAGAGAAAGGGTATCATGAGAGATGTGACGAATAGGGGTATGACCTAGGAGAGTCAGCGATACGTTCCCAATGTGCGCGAGCCCACTCACCTCAGTAGCCCATAACAAACTGACAAACACAAGCATGGCAAGACAATTCTGCTCCTCAGGCTTATCAAATATCGGGATATATAGCAGCACGAAGAAGACTGTGATGATGATGACAAGAGTGAGCATCGTTGAGCTCAATAGCCAGGTTGGACATGCCACTCTCCCAACCGGAGTCTGCAACTCTTTCATGTCTGGCTCATTATCATCATCGCCCTGCAGTCGAGCCTTGGTTGGGTCGTTATCCGCACCCAGCAACGTTCTCCTTAAGCCCATGGTAGCAGCTTCGGCCTTTCGCTCGATACCGATCATCTCACGCCAAACTGTGTTCCTCTCCCAAACAACGTGCTCACGCAGATGTAAGCGGAGCTCCTTTTTCGCGACGGCCACATCGCCTTGGGTAACGACATCCGCATAAGCCTGCTCCATCCGGTGGATGTTCTCATCCAGACGGTTCATAGTCTCCGAGCTGAAGGGATATGCCGGGGCGACGAACTTCTCGATGTACCTCTGCTTCAGATTCCGGTTGCAGATCTTGTCATATTTTTTAAGGACCTTGCTGAAGCCCGTCTTGTTCAGCTGGGCGAATGATTTCAACTCGCAGAGCTGCACGTAGATACTGGTAGCCCGCTTCTTCAATGTGATCCCCGACGAATAGAAAATGGCGAGTTCATCGTGGGCGTAATCATCGTAGGCAAGACTGTGGCGCCGTATCGATTTGCTGGGTTCTGAAGTCTCTACCGCCCCATCTCCTCCGCCATTCGCATCATGTGGTGTGCTCTTGCTTCGATCTGTAAACGACAATCTGGATCTCTGCAGAGCAGTACTTTCATCATCTTCGTCGTCACTGTCATCAGCTCCTCCGTCTAATGCTTGACTGATCGTGCTTGCCCGTCGGGGCCTGGTGAAGTTGCGGAATAGGCTGGTCCGCCTTGGATGGTCGCCCATGCGACTGCCCATATCCAGCCGTCCATTTTCTCCCTGCCCATCTGTTTCCGCCTCGAAAGCCGCCTTCTCCCTTAGTAGATCTTCTACCTCGCCGTATATCTCCCTCTCCTTGATCTCGTAGAAAGACGATACCTTCTCCAACTCTACATCTAGCGCGCGCTGAAACACCTGGTCCGGATCATCGCTGGAGCGTATCAGGGGAGCATGTTCAGCGTCGTCGCCTGTCTCGGCTCGATTGATGCTCTTCTCGAGCTGGTAGATCCTTGGGAGAGTCAGCACTGCGCCAATACTAAAACATCAGCCGCCTTCTGCACGGAGAGAGAGCTTACAGCTTCTTAAGGTTGCTGTAGGCGATGTAGTGACTACTCCAGTCCGGCACGGCGTTGAACTGGATGCTGTGGGAGAACTTCATCTCGTCTGCTTCGTCCAGCTGGCGGATCTTCAGCTCCGCCCGCGTGGCTCTCTTCTGTGCCTGCTGGTCGCGACGGCGCTGGATGCGCACGTAATCAACGAGTTCGAAGGTCTCGACGTCGTTGTCTGCGAAGGATCGGCTGAGCGCAACACGACTGACACGACTCCCCCCTCTTGCCAGCCTTGTCGAGGACTGAGGATCCGTACTGAGAGAACTTGCCGCGCGGCTTATGTCGGGTTCAGAGGAGGGATTCGCTGGCGACGCGGCTGAGGCTATTGCGAAGGTGGGCAATTGATAAGGAAAGTGGTATAGTTCATTACATGGCACGGGGTGTCAAGCATTGGTTCATTGGTTAGGCGGGAGAGAGCCGTGGAGTCGTGGACGCTTTGGGTTTGCGGGTGGGGCCAAAACCGGTCTAGACGTGATTCGCAGAGCCTCTTCAAGGTGCAAGGTTCGCGGCTGAGAGTATCGTCCAACCAGATAGAGCGTTTTAACAAGAAATGGGGCTGCTGTTTACTATTGACGGATAACAGGGGTATTGACTGGCTTTTGCCACTTGACCTTGACGTATTGTTGCGACTTTGCACTGAGCGTTCTCTTGTAACTGGTTGCAATTCCGGTAATACATCTGGCTATTTTTCGCTCTGCTATCCTTCAAAGTACTTATCAACATCTGTTTAACTATTCAACAAGTGCTTTTAGAAGACATCTCGGCTCTTCAAGTTTCTAAATTTCTTTTATTTGTTTTGATAACCTCGTCGTCAATTCTCAATTCTCAATGCTCAAAAGGGTCCCAATGGAAAATTTCCTACACGAGACGTCAACCTTTCAAGTATTGCCTGCATTATTCTTCCCAGTCTCTAGCTTTCCTCTCATACCGCTTTGCTCCTGTTTTCAACATTGGTTGTTCGGGTCAAGGACTCGACGTAAAATACAAGAAATAAGTATGCAGGTGGCTTGAAGGCACACTTTTGTCCAAGAGAAGCAGTGAAGCACGAGCTCTCATGTTTAAACGTTATTGATTACTGATCTATGATAGACTGTCGGTTCATAATGATGCCGTTTCCATTTCAAGCTGGAGTTCGCTCCAGAGGCGTTGCGTAGCCTGCCATATCTTCACCATCAGGACCTGATAACCTCGAAGCCTACCTAATATCCGACCTCCTCGGACTCTTATCCACCCCAATATTACAGCTTCGACACTTTAATATCAGTGCTTGCACTTTCCTTGTCCGTCATAACCCACATCCCATCGGCCTCAGAGATCGCCTCCCCATCTTTGTCTTCAAAGCGGCCCTTCACGAAGATCTTCTTGCCTTCCCTCTTATGTACCCGTCCACGCACGGCCACGACTTGTGGTGTGTACAGCGGTTTCTTGAACTTCACGTTCAAGTACACCGTGTATCCGACATGATCTGTTTCATCACTTTAGCCAATCTGTTACTTATCCCTCTATCGGCCACATTACATCCGAATGGACATCTTGCTGAGGGGAGGGGGGAAACACACCACTCTGCGCTTTGACAGCCGACCCCATCACCTCATCCAACACGACGCCAAAGAACCCCCCGTGCGCTGTTCCGGCAAACCCATTCACACCCTTGCCTAGATCTAAGAGGGTTACCAGTTCTAGGAAGGGCTTCTCTTTCGTTTCCCCTGCTGCCAAGCTCTCTTTCGTAGGTTTGATGTACCGCAGGAAGACGATGCATGCTCTGACCGTCTCCATGGTATTGAGGGTCTGCCGCACGAGTGCGGATTCCGAGGAGGCGAGAGGGGTCCGGTCGGGGATCTGTATGTCGATCACAGAGCGGTCGGTACTAGAGGTCGAGGAGTCAGTACTTCTTTCCGGGTCTTGGATCATGTGAAGATGGTGTTGAAGTTAGGTAAGGTCTTTTGCTGTCATGGATGGACATACAGAAGTTTTGCACACCAGGGAATGGCTTTGAAGTGTGCCACTGGATCCTCGATAGGTTGGTTGTGACCTGGTACTATATTGTTCATTTTGTGACTCCTGTTGCTTTCCGGAAAGCAAATCCTAACTCAAGTCTCAGGACGTAGGAAAAATGACGGAGAACGTCAAGGGAAAGTCGGAAGGTGAGAAATATAAAAGTACGAAGAACAAGGACAATAACCTAATCAAAGCAGCTTGAATGCAATGGGAGAGAATCCCCCTATGCTAGAGAAATTGATGGGCCGGGTTGGGGATCCTTTAGGTTTGAGGAGTTTTGAAGAAGCTGAGCTGCTTGTTGGTTTCCGTTTGGGAGGAACTGGACGTAATAATAACGAGCACCCCAACTAACCAGGATAGCATTATGTTGAGAGGAAAGCAGTGGCTGCGTGGGCACCGTCCATAGCAAGTGGGAAAGCACGACGCAAGAACATCATCTCCAGCCTAAGGTAGACCATGACGAAGTCTGCCTCATACTACCGCAGACCATGTGGAATCATTCAACCCTTCTAAACTCTAGCAGTATCGATGGTCAAGCTAATACTACTGTAGGCAAATTCAGTTAGAGAATATATCAGGTGCGAGAAATGTGGTTTGGACCCGAGCTAGGAGATCGATGAGCGTGGTAAGACCCATGACAACATCCCGCTGAGGTTCGCCGAGCCTCAAAGTTATTGCTTCTTTTGTCCGGGAATGACATGCTAGGATTTCTTTTTACTTTTCTGTGGTGCCGATGATATATTAAATTCTCAGGCTGGCTGGCGCCGAGGGAAGAGCGACCCCTATTCATCATAGATAGGTAGGCTGATTGATAGTCCGCTCAACATACATCACGCATCGATACTCATGGCAAGATCAACAACATGGTTGGTCAACTTCGCTTGGTTACTCCTATGCTTGATACATGAAATGTATATTTGACAATATCTAGTAATGTTCCCGTCAAATTCCATCAACGATGCAGAGCTCTCCTTGTCATAGTCGATGGAATGCCTTAAAAGAAAGAAAGATTAATAAGGGATGAAAGGAAAAGGAGAAAACACTTCAATCCCTCTTCCAGCCCGCTCGTGACATCTCATCACTTGACTACTTATTCATCTTGATTGCTCCAGTCGGTTGCTCAATCAGCAACACCGGTCCAGCAATAACAGACTCCTTGTAGGGTGCGCCCGGCGTATCGGCAATCACGCCCACAATGAGGCCCTTGTTCACCTCAAAGTCTGGAATCGTGGTGGTATTCTTTACCGTATCGAAGGGCATCGTGACATTCTGAAGTCCGTGGAAGAACACTGCATAGTATTCCCTGCCGTCCTCCCACGCCGGTGGCGGCGTCGTGAAGACGAACTGCACCTCGGTGCCGGACGTCAGTGGAGAGCTCGTATGGGCGTTGTATGTGAACTGTGGTATCTCCTGTGCGGGATACGGATACGATGGGTTCTCTTTCGGACAGGAGCCTGGGACGATGAATTGGTTGGTGGTGTAGAGGATCTGGTTGGCATAGGGGAAGGACGTGTCGCTCGGTCCTCCGAAAGGGTTGACTTTCCACAGGTCCAAGAGGGCCCAGGTCTCGTGGCGAGTCTCCGTTTCAGCTATGGCAACCAGGGCTCCCCGTGTTGCGTTTGTTTTGGCTTGTTG
This sequence comes from Amorphotheca resinae ATCC 22711, assembly GCF_003019875.1. Classification (NCBI taxonomy): domain Eukaryota; kingdom Fungi; phylum Ascomycota; class Leotiomycetes; order Helotiales; family Amorphothecaceae; genus Amorphotheca; species Amorphotheca resinae. The sequence continues at coordinate 279,007 of NW_020194485.1, forward strand.
GACGAGGCCGGTGAGGAAGGCCATTGATGCAATCTCGAGGAGGGTGAGAACTTTGATAAAAGACTTTGCATCCTTGAAACCGAATTGGTACTCGCAAGGCCCGGGCTTCATTGAGTTGCTGGAAATATGGTCCCGGAAGAGGACGAGATGGCCAGCCTCATTGTTTCGGATCTCTTGGATTCGCTCGTAGGTTGTCTCTGGAAAACCGATCTCGGTGAAGGACTCGGTATCAAACATCTCAACGCCTTTCTGGTAGAAGCTGAAGATTGCCCATTCTGCAGAAAGTAGGTTCTGGAACAGCACATCGTCGGGGCCTGGTGGACCATCGGTTGTTGCCATGATAGGCTCTCTCTCATATCCTGGATATGGAGTAATTGTTCCGCGGTAGTGACTGAAGTAATCGCTGGAGCCTGGCTTGGGTTTGAATGAAGCAGAAATAACGAGGGGGGCAGCAGCAACTGCTGAAGCAGCGGCCAGGAGGGCCAAGGATGTACGGATTGAAGGCATGATGAAGAACACGGAGCTCTGAATCCAAACAAGAAGTGGAGGAAGAAAGGAAGGAAGTGTCTAGGGATCTGAGATGGAAATAGGCCATATATGAGTAGTTTGAGAACCATGGTAGACTTGCCCAACTTCTGCGAGCTTTCTCGTTCGAAACAAATAAAGTCCAAGGACGGACCGCTCTGGCTGGTCTGCCTTCGTCAGTGCCTGCTTTCAACAATTTTCCTCCTATCTTCACTTGAAGCATTCCGCCTACTTAACGACCGCTGTACACTATGCCGCATGTTTCTTGACTCGAGAAGCTGCGCACCCTTTTAAGTTGGAGTTTGCCTAGTGCTTGAACTGAGGCTGAACTTTAAGCCACGCCAAGGTCTTCAACATTGTTGGTGATCCGGATCTGGCTAACTGCTGCGACGCCGAGCTGCGGATAGATACAGACGGCTTCTATCACTACAAGTAGGTAAGATCGTTAGTTGCCTATGACAACATCAAGTTGACATCGGAATACTCATCATTTTGATATCTCGGTAATTATTTGCTGCCCCCCCTGCATCCACCTCTCGGAAATAGCCTTCTTTGTAGGCCTGTACTGTGTACATACCTAAATACCCTTGTGTACCCTTTGAGTAGAGGACAAAAGGTCGTGGATCATATATTCGCAGAAATAAAAATTATAAAATACTTCTAGTAAAAGCTTGCAAAACCTTCTACAGATTCAAACCCTTTCCTGTAGAGTAAGTAAACAGGCCCCTAGGAAGATTATAAGTACATAAGGTACCTGGGTATCTTATTCTACTATATAGACGTCTGTGTTTAGTGTATTATATGTTTTTTTTAAAGTCTTTGTTCTTTGTCTAGAATCTTTAAAAACAGGTGCTTAATCAATCAGGCACCATAAGAAATTTAAGGATAATCCTAATTGTACTTAAACATCTAACTTTTCTACGAGATACTATACCTTTTCGAGAACTTTAAAGGGGAAACAGTTTTGTTGCACATCTAAGTTTTCGAAATCCCCTTTTAAGAGCTTACCTAGGTAGTTACCGTAGTTTAGAAGAGAAGTCATTTTGTTACACATCTGACTTTTCGAAATGCTGTTCTAGAAGCTTGCCTTAGAAGAGAAGTAGTTTTGTTGCACATCTGACTTTTCGAAATCCTCTTTTGCGAACTTGCTTAGAAGAGAAGAACTTTTGTTGCACATCTGACTTTTCGTAATCCCTCTTTACGAACTTGCTTAAAAGAGAAGAAAAGTTCTTAGTTTTGTTGCACATCTGACTTTTCGAAATCCCTTTCTAAGCACTTACTTAGAAGGGAAGCACTTTTGTTGCACATCTGACTTTTCGAAATCCCCTTCTGCGAAATCCCTTTCTAAGAACTTGCTTAGAAGAAGAGAAAGATAGTTTTGTTGTACATCTGACTTTCGAAATAGACCCTAATCTAAGGTATCTTTAGAGACCTACTATAAGATATAGGTTTTGTTACACATCTGACTTTATCTCGAGAAAACGGTTCTTGTATTTTAAAGAGCTACTAGAATGTTTTGTTACACATCTGACTTTCGATTTCGTAAAATGCTTTGTAAAATCGATATACCCTCCTAGACGCCAGGAGAAAAGCACTACTAAACTGTATATACCTAGGTTTTATTACATACCTAGCTATCTGACTTTATTTTTAAATAATCTCCTGGCTTTGTTTGCGGCCTCTTTGTTCATGGCTTCTTTGTCTACAGCGCCTTCTGAGGTTCCAATATCACGTGTTAAGCCTTCTGGTTTTCAGTAGACAGGTAGTATTTCTCTAGGATCTAAGGTTTTTAAGGAAGGATAATCTATATTTTGTAGTCAGAGGTTACCTGACCCTAAAACTGCCTACCTATGTACCATGTCATACACTCATATTAAAACATCACAGAACTTTTACAACATGAGAGCCAACAACGAGCTAATGACGGCAATTATACCAGCGTTTGGCATCTGGATGCCAGCGGCGCTCTTGCTCGAGGTAGCCTTTCCGGTTGCGGAGCTTGTAGCTGTGCCGGTCTGCGATCCGGTCGAAGTCGCGGTTGGCGTCTCCAAGCTCGCGCTTCCACCAACGTTGTTTCCAGCCGCCTCGTTGTATGGGTAGACGTTGGTGTAGTTGTCCGAGCCACTGCTCTTTCCCCAGGTGTTCACAATTGATTCCAGGACGCCTTGTCCAGAAGCGCATTTAGCCTCGGTATCAGGGGCGGGCCAGACGGGGAGGTACAAGGCGTCCGACAAGGGGCCGGGGTAGGAGCTGTTGAAGAAGAGGTTGGTGGTGTCAACAATAGAGTTGTCATACTTGGTTGCGTTAGCTACGGTCTCGAAGACGTTGGCGTTGCAGTCCCAGCGGCCGAGGGAGGGAAGACCCCAGTTTACAGAGACCGAAGAGATGGCGGAGAAGTGATTGTAGAAGGTATTATCGGTAGTGCCATGCAAAGAAGTTGGGATAGCTCCTCCGAGAAGAAGGGTGAAGACCTTGTTTTGCGTCGTATAGGTTTCGGTCTCGTCAAAGGTGATCATGATAAGGGTGTTGTTCATGAAGTAGCTGTTGTTCAGCAAAGGCTCCAAGAAGCTGCGCGACCAGGAAGCAGCGACGGTGATTGTGCTGTCGTGACCATCATTCGTCATGTTGGGGGTGATGAACATCCACTGGGGAAGAGTCTGGGCCTGGAGGTCAGACTCGAAGGAGGTGAAGTTCTTGATGAGGGAAAGGCGAGTGGCATTCGAGGTGACGGATTCATAGAGGATAAGGGGGTTGTGCTTGCGGACATAGTCGTTTGCGTATGTCTCTTGGTTGGAGAAATTAAATCCCTGGAATCCTGCATACGGCATGTGCTCTTGATATTCTCCCCACGAGATACCCTTTGTATCCAGCAAATCAACGACAGTAGAGATGTTGGCTGGGACCTGGTTGAAATCATCCGCATCCATTCCAAAGTTGTCTCCACCCACTACAGCACAGTAGTTGGGTTCTGAAGGGTGGGTTGTTGCAAAGTAGTTTGTAAGCGTAATTCCTTGGGTTGCAAGCCATTTGAAATTGGGGTCTGCAGCGGCTTTGTTGTAGTCCTATGATTTAAATATTAGGATTTGATAGGGTTAGAGAGATGTAGAAGAGCGCCGTACGGTGTTCTCAAGCCAAATTTGGACAAAGCGGTCAAACCCAGCACCCTTCACATTGCTAACGGGGGACAGCGTCGTCTGGGTAGCTTGAGCAGCAAGGACTTGTGTGAGGCTGGGCTCAATGGTTGAGTAGGTAGGTCTTGGGGGGTAGGAGGATGAGGCCGCCAAGACGGCATTTGCGCCGGTGAGGGCGAGGGCCAAGGCAGAGCGCATTGTTGATGAATGCGGGGAAAGATGGAGCGATTTAAAGGACAGAAACTTGAACGATCTCACGGCGCTCCAAGACCGAGTATGATATAGATGGATGTCAGGATCTGCGCATCAACAGAGTCACAATGCTGGGAGAGCTCCAAATACTTTATAGTCGGAACTCGGCCCTATTGGCATGTAACCCGAGCAGCGATCTATCAATCCATCGCATCATGCCCCTCGAGTTCTCGAGGGGCATGGGAAACGTGAATGAGTTATCTGCGCGATGATTGGTCGGAGGAAAGGAGGACCACAAGCTGTGAACGCTAGCCAGAACGCAGGAGCTCGAATTGCAACACCTTGAATACGGAGACATTCTTCCAGGCCTACTGAAATCCTGCGCGGGAAGAGAAGCTTGAACATGCTCCGTAAGGGAAGGCAAGGCGAAAACAACGCAGGGCAACACAGCACAGCGCGGGCGGGTAGAGTTTGAACGACAGGGAAGAGTGACAGCTGCGGGCCAAAGCTATGTTAGTTACGTTGGTTAGGAACTTGAGGCTTTGGTTCGGGGGCGCCCGATCCTCGTCGCCTTGCCCACGTTGTCTCGGCAGCGGTTTGCATTCGACGACGACGGTCCCACGGGTCAGGGAGGCCACGCTCCTCCTCGTGGGGATATCCCACTTCCATCGGCCAAGCCGGCGAGCCACCGAGCCATGGGATGTGGCGCCGTAGATCCATCCCTCTTGGGACGCGAGAGATGTCGCCGCGATATTCTGGAAGTAGTCGGCAGATGCTGGGAGGAAAGGTCAGTCAGCCGTCGACTATCGTCCATTGAGCAGGGTCTCGAGGGCAGTGCGGGTGTTGCTTGTCAGAGAAAGCCAGAGAGCCAGAGCCAGAGCAAGAGAGAGGTACAATTACCTGACCCTTACGGTCATGTTGGCGATAAGTGATACACTGATACGGAATAAGACAGGAAATGATACGGAATCGGAATGCTCTCGTATTTACCCGGACATTAACCCCACCCGTCTCCAGGATGCGGATACGCCTATCGAGAGGCTAGTCCCAGGCAGGCTCAGTCGGCCAACCGAGATGCAGATGGATCTGATGGAGGCACATCCCACCTATCTAACCTTACCTTACCTATCCTTCCACCACACACGTGCCTCGTGATATTGAACCATGTTCTCTCCTCTCTTCTCTTCTCTTATCTTCTCTCTTTCTTTCTCTTCTATCATCTCCTGGTGGCAAGTGTTTCCATGAGATTATGAAAACTCACTTAGTCAAGGAGTTCTCTTGTATACCTACCTCTTATTCCCTTCACCCTGTTATCCCATGCTGCCTTGCTCTCCTTGCCCTTCGTTCCCGCGCGACTCGCACGGTAACCCTCATCCCGGTTGAGAATCTCTGATAAGATGTGTGTTTAGAAGGACCTGAATCCGCAGGTCTTCTTGTGCTCCTATTTCCTCGACATGTCCAAGGAACCGTTACCAATGCAGACGGGGGAGCTCCAGGCGTCTCCAATCGGGAAAAGAAAGTATGGGCGCCCATTGCTACTACTTGTCGGTGCTGCCATCGTCTTCGTTGCCCTCGCTCTGGGACTGGGCTTAGGCTTAGGACTTGGTTTGAAGCATCACCATCATGCCGCATCGTCGTCAACGTCAGGTCTACCTCCATCATCAAACCCCGCCAATGTCTCAAGTACTACTGCCACCGGAGCCGTGCAATCATGGAGACGGGACACTGCCGAGTACAATCTAGACATGAACTGGGATATGAATGCCGCCCCGACAACACGGGTCTTCAATCTGACGGTCAGCGAAATCCAAGCTGCTCCTGATGGTGTGTTGACTTGCCCTTCCTATTCTCATGGATGAGTGCTGACCGTCTAGGTGTGCTTCGGCCGGTACTGGTCTTCAATGGGCAGTTTCCGGGCCCGGTCATTGAAGTAAATCGCGGGGACCGTGTACTGGTCAACGTGACCAACGAGTTGGCGAATGTAACAACAGTGCATTGGCATGGCTTGTATCAAAACGGTACGAACTGGATGGATGGAACCGCAGGCATCACCCAATGCGGGATTCCACCTGGAACGAGCTTCTTGTACAATTTCACAGTTGACCGTGAGTATGGCACCTACTGGTATCATTCACATGAGTCAACGCAGTACACCGATGGTCTGGTTGGCCCATTCATTGTTCATGCGCCGGAGGAAGCCTCCTTGCGGAAAGATTACGATTTTGATCAAATCATCCTCCTCCAGGATTGGTATCACGACCTGAGCACCGCTTTGCTACCAGGTTATCTTGCTTCCGGGAATGAGAACGCTGAACCCGTTCCTGACAATGGTCTAATCCAGGGTACCAATTTGTAAGGGTCTTTTGTGGATTTCATTATCACGTGCTAATATCTCCAGCTTCAACTGCTCTTCATACGGGGCTGACAGTGGTTACAACTGTCAAAATAACTCAACACAGGCGACCTTCGTAGTCGCTCAAAACAAAAGATACCGTCTACGAATGATCAATACAGGAGCTTTCGGTGAATTCCAGGTCTCGGTCGACAATCACACTCTATCAGTGATTGAAGCAGACGCAACCCTCGTCCAACCCGTGACCGTGAACCGCGTGCCCATCGCTGTCGCCCAACGCTACTCCGTCATTCTTCACACTAACCAAACCGCAACCAACTACTGGTTCAGGGCTCAGATGAATACCTATTGTTTCACCTCAAACAATGCTCCGGTCCTGGATCCCGATGTTCGTGCCCTCTTGACCTATACAAACACCACGGACGAACCTACGCACTCAGCGGATTGGGCCACAGCATTAGAGCTCCAATGCCAAGATCTCTCCAGCTCCGATCTGGTTCCGCTTGTCCCCGAAGCCGCTCCCTCCCCTGATCAAACCTTCGTAGTCGATGTCTCCTTCCAAATTGGAGCCTACGCTCTCGACAAAGCGTATATCAATTCCACGACCTGGGTTCCCTCAAAGATCCCCACGGTCAACCAAGCTATTTCCGGCCTGCACGCCGACAACAGCACATTCAACGCGAACGGGCTTAGCAGCGCCTTCGGACCCTCCCAATTCGTCATCAGCGTCCCCGAAATCCAAGTGATCGACGTCCTCGTCAACAGCCTAGACGAAGGCGCTCATCCCTTCCATCTCCACGGGCACAAGTTCTGGATCATGGCGTCGGGCTCCTCGGGCGTCTTCGACTGGAGCACCTACCAAGATCTCAACACCACGAACCCCATGAAGAGGGATACTATGACAATCGATGCGTACGGATGGGCGCTGATCCGATTCGTAGCCGATAATCCCGGTCTGTGGGCTTTCCATTGCCATATCAGTTGGCATATGGAAGCCGGGCTGCTGATGCAATTCCAGACGCGCAACGACCTAATGAAGGACTGGACGCTACCCAGTGACGTGGCGGCTTTATGTAATGGATGAGAAGGGAAACAGGCGTTTTAAAAAGAAAGAAAATGTTGTTTAGGAAGTTCTCGATTTTATTATATATTACAATATAGAGGATTATATATATCATCACCCCTAGCCGTTCTCCATTATTCCTTCTTCTTCTTCGTCATCTCTCATATACCCACCTATCTTACCAATCCCTCCCCTCCCCTCCCCTCTCCATCCTCCACCCCCCAAAAGCCATATAAACCCACCCACTCCACACCATAGATCCAAGACTTCCCTCACCCACTCACTCGCTGATTCACTTACTATATGAATGAATCAAATCCTCCAATCTTCTTCTTCTTCTCTCCTAAGAAACCAACCCCCTTTCTTAAATCATGAATCTTAATCCTCACCCAGGAGCAAAACATAATCTAGAAAGGAGGGGAGGAGGGGAGGGAAGAAAAGAGGACTGGGGAGGGATAGGTAGGTAGGTAGGGATATGTGAGTTGGATGGATGGATAAATGCTTGGCTACTAGTAGGAAGACAGGAAGGTGTCGGAAGAAATTCCGAGAGAAAGTGGGATTAATCGTGTGAGAACGATATGATATGATGGGGTGTAAAGAAAGGTAATTCACAGAAAAGTAGAGGTTCTGTAAATTCAATAGCTGGGGGACTGGTGGTGGCTATTTTTTGGAAACAAGAAGACTTCGGATTCAGCTATGTGGACGATTGCTATTTATTCTTGCCATTTTTTAGGTTCCTCTCTTACGCCTCCTTGTACATACGACGTAGCTCGCATGCTCAGAATCGACAATTAGGAGACCTCTTGGATCAGCTTCCCGCCCATCCCGGCGGCGCCGCTGGACCGCTTCACTCCGCCGTGGAACATGGCGCCGACTGGACTCTCCAACCACTCCTCAGGAACACCAATGCGGTTTCCGTCTTTGTTACTAACCCATCTTACGAACAGGGGGTTCGGTTTCTGGCTTTCGGCATCGGGCGTTGTATCAGCAGCGGTGGGATTGAAGTCCTTTCGCCGGGCATTGGTCTTGGGTGCTTGTTTCTTGAGGAGTTTGTTGATGGTTTCCATCTGAGATATGTGTGAGCAGCAGGCAATGGCCAAGGATAGAAGCTGGAATGCACATACCTTTTCTTCTTCGTTGCGCTTTTCGCTCAAGTTCTTTCTTCGGCGCGCCATCTCCGCGCGCCTCATGGCGTGTTCTTCTGCTGTTAGATGCTTCTTGACTTGAACCTCTGCAAAGTATTAGCACTGTGTGTGTCACGTGTAAGTCGTAACTTGCCATCAGGAAGTGCCAATAAATGCCCGCTGCCGCCTTCCTCCAATCTTGCCCGTTGCCTCTTGGTCAATTTGTTGAGATCCGGGGTTGAAGCTCTGCTGCCACCACCTGGGGTCTCATCGTCACTGTCAAGGTCGTCCTCATCGTCCTCGGCTTCAACCTCGAGTTCTTCCTCCTCGCCCTCCGCATCTTCCTCATTTCCAGTTTGCATTGCTTCTTCTTCCTCGATTTCTTCCCCAACATCGCTATCGAGCTCACTCAACTCCTCATCGTCGCTCGCCATCTCCACTTCCTTCTGCTCAACACTCATGGTGTGGGCTTTTGCTGGCTGTTTTGCCGCAATTGTTTGCTTTTTAGGTTGGGATTTGGAAACTTTAATCGTTGATGGCGGAGGCGCAATGTCCATATCGACGTCAGCGTCCGCATCTTCATCTCCAAGTCCATCGTCCTCCTCCATCTCTTCGTCGTCTTCATCACCCTCTGCATCATCTTCAACTACATCGTCCATCTCCTCGTCCTCGTCCTCTTCCTCGTCCTCGCTATCCGAATCCAGGACATAGCTACTCTTGACATTCCTCGCTCTCTTCCCCTCGAGAATTTCACCGCCGACAAAGTGATCTCGACCATTCACTGAGATGGTCCCTGAACTTGTACGAGTGGCCTCACGTAGTTTGTTGGATGATGCCTTTACCGTGAGCCGCATTGACTGAGGACTCCTCGACGCAGCTGTAGGAGGCCCACGTGAGACGGTGGCGGTAGCCAGATTGTCCGATGCCGTACGACGCGACCGTGATGTTCTATCCGTTGCACCATCAGCAATTGCCCCTGAGGTCCTCACCGCCGCCGAGCGCTGGCTTCGAAGTGATGGCATGTTGGAAAGGGTGATGCGAAACAACAGGAGATAAGTGGCAGAGAGGTGGGTGGTAGATTGTTGGGTAAGGGTGAAGACGATAATTGTATGGAAAGAAGAGACGAGGGGAGGTTGGACTTGAGTTGAGGTTGAAGCAACGTGACAAGGGCTGACGACGGTCGGGTCACCACAACCACAACGAATAAGACGACGACGACTAACATCAAGCAAACCGACAAAGGAAGCGCGTTGTTAAGAAGCGCAAATGCAAACGCCGTGGTCATCCAGTCGGCACGTATCAACGCATCAACGCATTAACGTATCAACGTATCAACGCATCAACGCATCAACGCATCAATGTATCGGGTCTGGCCCACTTGCCCTTTGTCTCTTGCCTCTTGTCTTTATGCTCCTCGGTTTTCTCGTCCCGTTCGAACACCAAAAGCTTCATGTAACAAAGGCGGAAAGACAGTACAATACAGCAGAGAAGACAGTCTTATCACTACTGTCACGGGACCAACCACTGGTGTACAACGGTCCCAGACCCGCCAAACGGAGATTCTGGGACTTCGCGTCGGGAAGAACAAAGTGTTGCTCGCTGCTCATACAAGTAGATAAATGAAATGACGGGAGAAGCGCTTACTCGTTGTCGCCCGCCGTGGCTTGTCCAGCGGTGCCAGCTTTCCCTTGCCCTGGCCCTGGCCCTTGCTTCTGCGTTCTCCGATCAATCCAATCGTTGCCCTCCGACGTGCCCTCGGAATCTGTACTCAATCTGTGGGGTCGTTGACCGGCCTTCCCGGACATGGCGCTCCCTTCTCTCTGGATGCTGGTACGGGGAGTGGCGTAAGTGAATATCGAGACTGAGATTGGACCTTTGGAGGATCCTTGGTGGCGGGGTGCGGTTGTTGTAGCCTATTGCTGGAAGACGACTCTGATCTAATTCAAGACTTTATATATGATAAAAGATATAATCCAAAAGGGTCCACGGTGGTGAAGGCAAAAGCAAGATAAGATACTCGGGCTTCGAGACACCACCGCCCATTTCGGCCAGTGAGTCGTGAGCAGTGCGTTCTGATTGGCTACATTATGATTAGTCAGCCAGGCCTTTGATGCCGAGGCTGAGATGGTCGACCGACAACCAAGAAGCTCTGGATGCGCCAAACATTGCTGTTCAACCACCAACATTCCATACCATGAGCGACTCCGACCCGAGCCAGAAGAAGCCCGGAGTGCCATCATGGCAGCTCAGCTCGAAGGATACAACCCCGGCCGAGGCGGACACAGATGCAGAGAGTGAGGCAGGTGCAAAAGCAGAGACACAGCGAGAATCGCCCAGCCGAGAGTCAGTGATTGAGCAGGCCAAGAGGTTCCTGCAGGAGGACGAAGTGCGCAATGCATCAACCGACAAGAAGATCTCTTTTCTCGAGAGCAAGGGTCTCACAAGTGAGGAAATCCAGACTCTGCTGGGAGTAACGCGGAATCCAGAAGCATCGGCCCAAGCACCAGCCCACACGCAAGATCAAGTCAGTTCTACATGTGAACCATTGTTAGCCAGCTACTGACAGCCTCGCAGAACTCTTCACCATCCCCACAGTCGCAACCTACATACTCAAGTCCTCCACCACGCGATATCCCCCCTATAATAACCTACCCCGAGTTCCTCACAACCCCCCAGCACCCCACACCCCTCGTAACCACTTCCCGCCTCCGCGCAACTCTCTACCTCTTCGGAGCTCTCTCCGCCCTCATCTACGGCACAAGTAACTACCTCGTCACACCAATGGTCGAAGCCCTCACCGCATCACGGTTATCTCTCGCCGAGACCGCAACTACGAACCTCTCCAAACTAATAACCAAGTTAGAGAGCGTGGTGTCAGAGATCCCACCCGAAAAACCACGTTCGCGTGCTGGGAGGACAGGAGAAGGGGAGATGGAGGTGGATGAAGAGAGTGATGAAGATCCTACAGAGATGTTCCATAGAGATATCGGCATCCAGACGTCTCTGCCCCCTACTCCCTCCTCGGGCCCCGCCTCCTCCCCCCCATCCTCGTCTAGCGCCATCAACGACCAAGCCACCCGTCTGAAATCCATCTCCACCTCAGTGACCAGCCTGCTAGAGGACAGCACGAGTGAGGGGCACGATATATCTGATCTCAGCACGACCGTTGGGATCTTGAGGGAGTATTTGGACGGCCTCGCGTATGTCATGCCCAGTTATGGGTACGGGACTGGGGGCTATGGCAGTGGGCCGCAGGCGGACGATGAGATTGGGAAGGTCAAAGCGAGCATTAGGAGCGTGAAGGGGGTGTTGCTGAGTGCGAGGAGTTTCCCGTCGGTCGTGAGACCGGTGAGATGAGACATACGATTGCTCAGATAGCATGATACCAAATGCCACAGCTCTAATCCATGTAGGTCCAGGTCCAAGATATGATCCTGATCGATCCGTGGATACCTATGAATGGCTTCTAATAATCCACCCCAAGAAAAGAAAGCAGAGCATTTGAAATAGGGAATCGGGGGGACGCAATTTATATTATAAGGTACCTAGCTATCCTATATTCTCAAGAGACAGCAGTACTGCTCATTTCCAAAAACGGAAATCGAATGCTTTTTGTTCGCGAGATAGAGAGTGGGAATAGGTAAGTAGGACGACGTGAATGAATCATATTCCACTCATTGTTTTTTTATACTCGATGTCCTGGTGAAAGATCATATCGTAGTCTCTCTACCTTATATCTCTCTATATTATCTCTTCTTCATATTGTCCCCTCCGACATCGCAAGTCTTCCTTTGTATAGGTAGATACGATAGCATCCGTGGATTCGACCAGCAACATACAGAGAAAATAAGTTGACCCAAGATCATGACTTTCCCTTTATTCTGTTATGCCTGTATACTAGGTAGGTAAAGAAAGCTTCATCATGGGTCGAGGAGGCATGTATCTTTTTTTTTTTTTTTTTTTTGTAGAGTAGTGACTATATATATAATTATAATTAATGACCAAACCAATGCAGCAGCAGCAACATGTATACAAACGCCGCTTTACACCCCTGACAATCTAAATCATCTATCTAATCCAAACACCAACCATGCGTTATTTTTCTAACCACCGCGAGCGATGTGCGCGAGCAGCTAGCTGCGTGCCCGAGCTTGTCCTCCCCTTCCTTCAATTACGATTACCGTTCGCCGGCTCCTTGTCCTTACGGAACAGGATCTTCCGGATACTCTTCTTGATGTCGATCCCCTTGGCCGGTTTCTCTTTCTCGCCGCCCGCCTTCTCAGGATCGGGTTTCTGGGGCTCCTCTTTCTCCTTCTCCGCCTCCTTCTCGAAGCTGAAGAAGCCGGCAAGACTCATCCGCCGGCTCGCTCGTCGCGGCGTCTCGGTGGGCTTGGGCGGCCATTCGCCGTCCCGCTTCCAGCCTTGCACGCAGCTCCGCGTTACATCCTTCAGGTTCATGGGGCAGCTTGGGGTCAACTGCTGGATAATTACTTTGTCGTAGATCGTGTTGTAAGCGGCAGGCGTGATGCTGGATCTCATGGCGTTCTCGGGAGGTAAGATGGGTGGGGCGATAGGGATCTCGGTATCCAGCTCCCATTCCGAGTCTTCCTGTTCAATGGCCGTAGATGACCCACCGGTTTCTGGGGTAGAGGCCCGATCTTTTTGAACCGCCGTCGTCTTAACACCCGTAGAACAACCTACACGCCGTGCACCCGTCCATGCATCGCGACGTTGAACGAAGCAGCGTATTCCGTCATTCCAAGCCATCTCTTCGGCGAGACGCTTCTTGTGGCGGCGTTTGCGCTCCAGCTTCCTCTTCTTGATAGTTTCATCTGTACTAGTGGTAGGTCTGGAGCTGACGGCGTTTTCCCCGTCAATGTGTGAGTCTTGCTTGTCCCCAGATATCGCAGTCGATACCTCTTCCCCAGTCTCGCTAGCATTACTCGACCATTCGTCTCTCTCCTTCCACTGGTCCTCTGTAACGGTTTCTGAGAGACCTTCAGGGCTCCCTGGCAGAGGATCCGCAGGGGACGCCACTTTATCCTCAAGTGGTGGCCATTCCCACTTCCAGTCATTCTTGACTCTTTCCGCCAAATACCTCTTCACTGCCTCCTTCTGCTTCGCGCGGTCCCGACTCGTCAAGTCAGCTTCGTATTCCGTCAGGGCCCCTGTATTCGCAAATGCCCGGCGTCGATGCGCGGCACTGCCTGCGCCATTTGGACCAAATATCATTTTGCCCTCATCCACGCTCTGTGGTCCCGTCGCGGCGTCGGGCTGCGAAGCGGGAGCGGCAGTCGATGTGGGATCAGATTGTTGTTGGGAAGAATTTGCGGAGGGAGGGAGCTCGTCTGCTGTCCCCCCAGTATTTGGACGAGGGGCTGGAGCCGGGAGGGGATCACGGGGTAGAGACGACTGGGGTGGGATGGATGTTGAGGAGGGCTCGACTGCGCGGAACCAATCAGTTTGTTTTCTCTCTCTGGTAACAATGAAGCCGTAGTACTGTGTGTGCACACATGCTCAATCAAAATATACTGCTTACCGTTGTCTGGCTCGATATGCCCATTCGCCGCAGCGACTTGATTTGGTACCGAGTCAGGCGCAAGTCCCGTTACCACCGTATGATTCCCAGTCGCCACGGCATCATGCGACGGGTCTCGCGGTGGTCTGTCAACCAGGTTCGAAGACGGCAGTGTCTTTTGTTCGCGCGACTCCACCTCCTGCGAACCGCTGGTAGCTTCCACCGCGTCCACCACTTGCGCCTGAGCCTCAGTGGCTTCCCGCTCGGCCCCGTCAACACCAGACATGTCGTGTGCTACGTCTCCACGATCTGCGGCGCCCAGGTGGAGGGCGGAAGCGTCTCGAGACATATCGCATCCTCATCAACCCTCAGTGGTCATCGCAGCCGTCGAGATGAGTGTCGGTGGTTTGGGGAGGATGGGGAGTGGAGAAGAAGGAGAGAGTCGAAAATATTGCGCGCTCTTCTGCTCTTGAATCATGCGATTTAGCATTCGGTAATCCCTGTGGGGATCGACACCCTCGCTTCGTGCCGCATCTGGGGAACTGACGCTGCGTACAGCCTCATTTTCTGCCCAGCTAAGCTAGAGATCTTGATACTCTTTCTGCTTTGATTTGCTTACTTGGCTGTGGACATTGAGGCTCTTCATGCATATCAGTGGGAGTCCATCCTCCATGGATATTCTCCAGTCACTAGAAGCCCGGGCGTCGATGGACTTGCGTGGTTATCGAGCCTCTTCAGTCACGAGAGCCGGCTGGCTGGCTGATTTATAACTTCCAACCGTCTCTTTTAGTGTGTTTTGGTGAGTGATTTCTTATAGGACGAGTTGATGTCGACAGATTATGGCTAGGTGGCTTCTCTTCTGATACGAGATTCTAGTTCTCTTCGAATGCCTCGGGGTCGGTGGTCCTGGTCCTATAACCAGAGAGAAGAGCTAGGCTTGAGCTGCTCTCCCCCTTCTACAGAGTAGGTCCCAATTCAGTTCTAGGCCTTCCATCTTGCAGCTTTCCGGTTGCCTCCAGCATCTGTCGGATACGGGGTCACTGATGATCTTTCGCCTTACAAGCCTGAAATCTTGGATACAGCCTGTAGTGTGACGAGATTCCATGCCAGAGGTATACTTGCCATTTACTTGAGAGTGTTTATACACTTGAAAAACCATGTGCCTATTATTCAAGAAGTGGGCCTGCAAGCTGCAACGAACATCGAAAGAGACAGACTTGGTGTCTGTGTGATCTTTCGATATTCAACATTGATATCAGCCCTAATCTATCTCAACATGTTCAGCCAACTCCTAATCCTTTGAGGGGACAATAGCCAGCATGCATGCTCAATCTTCGACTTCGATGCGATGAGCAGAGCCGATTGACCGTCCATAAGAGGCCACCAATATCGGTCAGCGCAAGATCCTCGGACTTCCGTGCTCAATATCCTATCTAGTATCTCCGGTTCCGGGTTATTGAATGTTCGTCCTCAATATCCTAACCGTTTTGTACCGTCCCTGGAGGCCTTGCATAGGATATCTATACTTATATATATGCCCTGATCCGGATGATAGCGATGTTCTAGCCAGCAACACTGAAGACATCCACCTCTAACTATGTCGAGAGAGCCATGGTAGACATGCAATAAAGCTAGTGTAGGTAAGGTCCCGTATGGCCATGGACCGGTGGAGGATGTATGTGGTGGTGTTCCTCGCGTCGGCGGGCCCAAGCTCCATCGTCATTCGCCGAAAACGAGTGCCACTGTCCTAGATACACTTGCACCCCGACGCAACCCCAAGATGCGCCGCTGAATGATGAACGCACAACGCGACGCTGTATATCTCGGACTTCGATGAATGTCCCTTCAAACACTGGGCGCCAACCTACCTCACTGAAGCTGGCACGTTGTCGCCATGCTTTCCGCCTTCACAGCTCGACCCATTGTTGAGCTCCGGCAACGGGACAAGTCGAAGATCGAGTCTATACTGGCCCATGGTCGGTCTGCTTCCCCGCCAGTTGGACATAGCTGACAACATCAGACGACAGACTTCTGGTAGGATTGAACTCTGGGACTTTACGGATATATCGGGTCAACGAGCATCCAGAAGAACAAGGGAGTCATAATGGCGCGGCGAAGCCAGATGGCAAGACTTCATCTCCCCCCAGTCCCTCTCCGCAGAAACCGACCGATCTGCTGCGGGAAGTCGAGAAATTCTCTACCCGGGCAGTGGAACAACTTGCGATCATAAAGCCGGCTGATATGTTGATATCTTTGTCGAATTCCCACGTCTCGATACACGACCTGCAATCGTTCTCCCTGCAGGAGCTGTTAACGAAGACAAAAGGTGCTACAACATTTGCCGTTACCTCGAATATAGAGAAGGATTCCGCAACTGGGATACCGGAGACAATATCTAGGCTGGCAGTGGCTGTCAAGAGGAGATTATTACTGTGGTCATGGCATGAGGCCGAGCTGTCGCATGATGTCACTGAGATCACGCTGGCCGAGACCATGAGGACGGTGACTTGGCTTTCTGCGACCAAAGTAGTATGCGGGATGAACTCAGGATATGTGATAGTTGATGTGGTTACCCGCGAGTTAGAGGACATTGTTGGGCCAGGCGCTATTGGAGGAGCCTCTGGAGCGCAAGGTGGGCGATTTGGCGCAGTTGGCTCAGTGAGTATGGGATACATGGGTCTCGGGGGATATATGCCAAAGCCTCTGGCAACAAAAGTCGCCGATGGAGAGATGCTCCTTTCCAAGGATATAAACTCGTTGTTTATCACGTCAGATGGAAAGCCGATTGAAAAGAGACAAATACCGTGGCAGCAAGCACCGGATGCTATAGGGTACTCATACCCATATATTTTATCACTCCAAGCACCCTCGAAAGGTATTCTGGAAGTCAGAAATCCAGATACGCTGTCTCTTCTCCAATCCACATCATTACCAAACGCAAGTGTACTACATTTACCGCCAACCACAGCCAGCCTCGCACAGAAGGCGAAGGGGTTCCATGTTTCCAGTGACCGTTGCATATGGCGAATGGAGGCAACCGCTTATGATGCACAGATCGATGACCTTGTGAAAAACGGCCTGTATGACGAAGCAATCAGCATACTGGATATGTTGGAAGATGGCTTGTTACAGCACAAGCAAGCTCGCCTCCGAGAGGTCAAGATCCAAAAGGCACAGGTTCTTTTTGATCAGCGAAATTATGACAAGGCAATTGATATATTTCTGGAGGCGGAAGCACCCCCTGAAAGGGTCATCAAATTATACCCAAGAGCTATCGCAGGTGATTTGTCCACCTTCGAAGACAAACAGCAAGATGTTGATACAGATAACGAAGAACAAAATGAGAATGCAAATGGGGATACAGCTGCCAACGGAGAATTTAAGCAAGACCTTGTGGGATCACCAAAGCCGGCTGCCTTGAATAAACTATTGAAGTCGCATCAACAAGCTACGTCAGATACATCATCTATCAGATCATTTATGAGGCTCGATGGAGGTGATTCTAGCGACACGGCGAATACCAGACCGAAGCCGAAGGATGATGGACCGCTCGAGGGGAAGGACCTGATCACAGCAACTCTCGCCCTCACTGCGTTCCTCGTCGATAGTCGGAACAGGATGAAAAGGTTCCTTGATGCCGAAACCGGGAAAATGATACCACCAAAACAGAACGGACAAAACGGGTCATCACACGCCGCTTTCGAGTCCCTGCTCATGGCGCCAGCATCTGACGAGGACAAAGATAGAGAACAGAAACTGCGGGAGACCGCAACACTTATTGATACAACTCTATTCAGGTCAAATATGCTCGTCAGACCTGCGTTGGCTGGCTCACTCTTCCGAATTCCTAATTTCTGTGACCCAGATGTGGTCAAAGAGAAACTGTTAGAGACCTCGAGGTATAACGATCTGGTCGATTTCTTCTACGGCAAGAAACTGCATCGTCAGGCACTCGAATTACTCCAAAAATTCGGAATGGCCGATGAAGAAGATGAGAATGCACCTGCACTCCATGGACCTCAACGAACCGTCGGCTATCTGCAGAACCTACCACCGGAGATGATTGATCTGATACTCGAGTTCGCGGAATGGCCTTTGAGAGTGAACCCTGATCTTGGCATGGAGATATTCCTGGCAGATACTGAGAATGCCGAGACATTACCAAGAGACAAGGTGCTCAACTTTCTAGAGAAGATTGACGTTGGTCTCGAGGTCAAATACCTAGAACACGTGATCAATGAACTCAATGACCTGACACCCGAGTTCCATAATCGGCTGGTTGGCGCATATCTTAAGGACTTGAAGGACAGAGAAGATAAAGAATCTGAGGAATGGAAGGGATTGATGGAGAGACTAGTTGACTTTCTGCGGTCTAGCAAACAATATTCTCTTTCGAAGGCTTTTGGAATGATACCCAGGGAAGGTTTGTGCCCCACACCGACGAGAGAATGATATATGCTAATTTTTCAGATCCTAAATTTTATGAGGCGCAGGCTGTTGTTTTGAGTAATATGGGTCAGCATAAACAGGCGCTGGAGATTTACGTTTTCAAGCTCAAAGATTTTGAAAAGGCGGAAGAGTGAGTCTGATGGCCAAGAGATACATTACGTTGACTGACTCCTACAGATATTGCAATCTCGTCCACCTAACACAAGATTCCTTGGACCCCTCGTCAGTCCAAGTCCGCCAAGCCTCGACCCCAGAAACAGATGATCCCGCCCCATCGATTTACCATACCCTTCTTTCTCTCTATCTCACACCACCAGCACCTCATGAACCAAACTGGGGACCAGCTCTTGACATCCTCTCCAAACACGGCTCCCGTCTTCCGGCAGCGTCGACCCTAAATCTCGTCCCTGATACACTGCCAATCGCTAAACTAGAATCATATTTCCGAGGCCGTATTCGCGCGGCTACTTCTATCGTAAACGAAGCCCGCATCGTGGCCGGACTACGGAAGAGCGAGGTAGTCAGTGCGCAGGCTACATTGCTGCTTGGTGACGGGACGCAGGGCGGTCATGGAGGGAGAAATAGAAGAGTGGTTGTTTCGGAAGAAAGGGTCTGTGGTGTTTGTCACAAACGACTTGGTGGAAGCGTGGTCGCTGTCCAGCCAGATAATTCGGTGGTACATTATGGGTGTCGGAGCCGTGCGGGGCAAAGGCGTGCCGGTGGGATGGAGACCTTGAGGACAGGGTCGGGGTCGTGGGGAAGGACGTGATACGCTGGGCCATGGTGATTGATACATAGCGATGGAGTTTGTGACGCTGTATATCCGTGTAACTTGTAGAAGACAGGGCTCATTCTTCCTCTGCAACCTCTTCGCCGTAATTGTCTTCCTCCTTGGCCTCGTCCACACCCTTCGCCTTTGCAAGCCCGTTCAGGCCCTCAGCCTCCCGAGCCTTGTCTTCCTCCATCCGCAGTGTAATCTCCTTGTTGATCTGCTCCTGCATCACGGCGGTCGCCTTTCGCAATGCACCGAGGTAAGCGGTCCTGTCGGCGGTCTGGGTGCTTGGAGGGGTGGGCAGCTTTTGGGTGTATGTGAAGGCTGCATTGTGGGGTGACCGATATGTTGCTGAGAGGAGCTGGTACCCCTGCGTAGCTTCACTCTGAGCATCGGACGCTGCCATGGTTCTTGGCTCTTGAGCAAGGGTTGGTTGGAGATGGAAATGGAGGAGGTGGTGGTGGTGTAAAGTTGGTGGGAGACGGGAATAGCGAGGCTTGTTTTTCGGTCCCAAGCGACGGACGGCCTTGGTGGTGTTTACAACTGGGTAAGATCTTAAACAGATAATATACGACTGACGTCTGAGCCTCAATCCACCCTCAGTCTTAACCCTACCATCGTTCACACTTCTCTCTCTTAAGAATGTCGAGACCCCCAAGTCTGCCATCTTTCGCTCTCAACAGATAGCCCCGCAGTACGAGTTATGCGAACGCTCTGGGGCCATTGCACAAACCGCGAGCCATGTCACAAACGCCAGGGCAACCAACACGAGCCCCCGGGAGCTTCTCTCCTGCGATCCCAGCATCGACATCGACAATCCCGCGCCGACCTGTCCAGAGAATTGCCTCCTCTCCTGATGAAGAGGCAGGTCCTTTGACCGTTGCCAAGCAACGAGCTCCAGCGCTGCAGAATGCGCCCGCCCCTCCGCGTCCTTTGTATGCCGCATCCGCCCAGGCGAACACCAGCACCTCAAGTCTGCAGAACTTCTCTCGACCGACGCCCACTCCACTGCGCACCGATCTGCCACAGACACAGACACAGAGGGCGGGCTCACCGTTAACCGCTTCCGCGAAATCCCCGGATAGTTCTGTCCACGGTACGCCCCACCGCGGACACGGGAGAAAACACTCGAAGACGCAAGGATCCTTCGAGCCGTATCTTCCCACGGCTGCTTTCTCGAATATGGGCAATATGGGAAACCTCGATAAGGCTCTGAGTGCGAGTCAGATCGCTGCTCAGGCGGCGATGCAGCATCAGGCACAACATGTACGGCAAAGGTCACAAACGATACCCATCCCTGAGGACACAAAGTCAAATACTGGCAGATCTATGAGGGCGCCCACTTCCCCACCGCTCTTGAATTTAACGGAGGCTTCTGCTCCAAGAGAACCGAGTTTTGGGGGCCAGATATATCACAATGGGTTACTTGGAGGGCATGGAGCAGCTCAAACAGCTGCAAACGCAGCGTTTCCAAAGTCGCCTGGATCGTCACCGGTACTGCCACCCACAGATCACGAACAGCATCGGCTGCAAGCCGAAAAGCCGAAAGCAGAGAAGCCCAAAGTCAA
This sequence comes from Amorphotheca resinae ATCC 22711, assembly GCF_003019875.1. Lineage (NCBI taxonomy): Eukaryota > Fungi > Ascomycota > Leotiomycetes > Helotiales > Amorphothecaceae > Amorphotheca > Amorphotheca resinae. The sequence continues at coordinate 299,702 of NW_020194485.1, forward strand.
GTTGTTTTCTCGGCCCGCGAGGATCGGGATTAGCAAGGATAAAGATGGAAAGGCCGGAGCGCTCCCGAGCCCGAGTAAGATGGCATCCTACTCCCTTGGTGCACTATCGAGAGGTAATGCGAGTACCAACAATTTAGCAGATAACTTATCAAGCGCCGCGAGCATATATAGCATGGCGAACTCCTCTTCAGCAACCATACGAGCCGATCAACCGGAGAAGGAAAAGGATAAGGAAAAGAAGCATCACTTTCTTTCGAGACAGAAACACAAATTAAGCAGCAAAGATGACTACCATCTACCGTTATCATCCGCAGCGTCGAATTCGAAGCCCGTGGATCCGAGCGCCCCGAGCAGTTTATATAACTTCAACCTACCGCAGAGTCCTGGACCGAACAGTACGAGCTTTGCGAAGTCGATGAGCGGGTTGGATTTGAGACACGGCGGAAGGGCATTGAGAGAGAAGAAGAAAGAGGAGAAGGGTGATGCGTTGAGAGAGACTGAGTTGTCATACCAGAATAGCAATGATTGGCCTGGTCCATCCAGTCTGGGTTCTGCAGGAGCGAGTTCACATCTTGCTTCTGCGACCGGTCCTTTTGGCCATCCTACTGCTGCAACAGATATTCAGGATTTTGCCAAGTTTGGACTGGCAAATATGGGACCGGATGATGCGTGGCCGTGCTTGAAGGCTAAGCTTCTGGTAATCTTCGAAGGAGAAGACTTGAGGTTACCAGTGGAGGACTTCAATCGCCTCGTTTCGTAAGTAGCCCCTTCTTTGCTCGACATCTCATGCTAACAACGGAAACAGGACACACTTCCAACGCTGCTTGCAAAAAAGAGCTCCAAACATCATAATCGACGACCTCCGCGATCTTCTTACAACGGGCTTCTCATTACTCGACCAAACGCTCCGTCGCACACCCGATGAACGACTCATCCCTCATCTCGTCGAGATGTGGCTCTTCACATTCACATCTATCCTCCCTTACGTACAAGCCGTCTTTCTTCCTCTGGATCTCGAGTTTTCTGGAAATGGACCCCTCATGTCACCTGAACAAGCTCGAGAGTTCTGGGGCGCATTGCCCGCCTCTACTGCATCCTATATTGGAACGAGTGTTCCCGCCTCTCAAGGTCTGGAAGTTCGCCGGATCGTGCTCATAGCTTATCGGGACACCATCATCCTCCCGCGCTTCGATACCCTGAAAACGCTCTTCTCCCGGCTCTCACTAGATAGCATAGCCCTCAGTATCCCATCCTCCGACACCCTCTCCACATCCCCCGATTCCTTCTCCAACATCTCTGGCGGGCGCCCCTCAACTGCCATGTCCCTCGACCCATCCCAAGCGTCCTACGGCTCCCAATCAACAACGCTCTTAGGCGGCGGCTCTTCCGGCGACGGCAGCGGTAACCGCTCCCGCACCATCAGCAACGTCTCGCACGGCTCGGACTCCATCCTCTCGGGCCTCGGGATCAACGTCCCCCCTCCCCCCGCCCGTCCCTTCACCCCCAGCAGCACGCACCCCTTCGCGCAGACGAGCCACGGCAACCGCGGCGCCCGCGAGCGGAACGTCGAGGATAGCAGTAACCGGGTGACGGAGCTCGTGGGCCGCATGCTGCAGTGCATGAGCGTCCTGTCGAGCGTGGGAGGCACACCGGGCAGTGCCAGCACCGGGGCGGGGGCGGACCAGGATAGCCAGCAGAAGATGGAGGAGCTGTGCAGAGGGCTGAAGTTGAATTGGTTGGGAAGGGGGAGGATGGGCAGGAATAGGAGGGGCTTGGTGGGCGCCAGGGTTCCGGGCGGGAGTAAAGGACAGGAGAGCAGGCCGGAGGGTATTACGGTCTGATTAGAGTGGCGCTTTGATTTGGAAGGGCGCGTGTATTTGTATTGGTGTTAGGGATTGGTCCTGCTTCAGGGCGTATTCATGTTGGCGTTTGCTTTGGGGTCGGTGGGACGATATACGATGTAAAGATAGAAGGATAAACATGCATAAAGGAAAGCGTTGCACTTGTATTCAACCGTGTACAAAATACTGGGTGAGATAACATGCCATGATTCTATATAGCTATGAACATCTACGTCTACTAATCCTCATATTACTGCGCGACAACCTTTTGACCGCTCAACACCCGACTTTTCAAGTTTCTAATTTTATGCTTTCTGATACCCTAGAAGTCTTTTGAGCCATCAAATTAGCAAGGTTCCTCCATAGTAAACGTTTGAAGGAAGAAATGTGAATGGATAAGCTTAATCAGACATCCAAGGAAGATTATACCCTCATCTGTCCCGGTTTAGGTTCTAAGTTGGGACTCGAGTGAAAACTGCGAATGTGGTATGTGTTTCATCATGAAAGCTTGGGGTTGGGGCAGGGAATGGAGAACAATATGGAAATGAGAACTGACCTTTGGCAGTGAGACCCAGCTAGAGAACTAGGAGGATATTTGTTAGTTGGCGGAGTGTACAGCAATGTATCGAGCAGTTATAAGCTCTGCATGAAGAGTTGATGCTGGTGACGAGGCTTTGTACAGTGCAATGCCCAAACAAATTTCGACAGATGGGAAAAGATTTTCATCAGAGTTTTCCAGCGGCCATGTGCGAACCTACAAAAACTTGTAATTGTCAGTCTCGGTCCGAGAAGAAATGGGAGAAAGACAAAGAATAGAAAATAATCTCTCAGACACAATCTCTGGCTTAAGCAACCCTCCCACGTATGGAAGAATCGAACAGCGTAGACTTCAGCATGGTCGAGTACAGTTGGGAAAAGAAGTATTTTCGAAATGTCATCAATGAGACCTGGAGGGGAGCGGGTGAGAGAGGAGACGTACCATTTTAGGGACAGCTGGGAAGCTTAGTAGGGAAGAAAGATTGCAAGAATATAGGAAGGAATATAGATAGATCAGACAGCTTGCAATGCTGCATTCACCTACAGCGCAAAGCATCTGCTGCTGGGATACCTCTATGGAACGACAGAGGCACAGAGCACTGCAGACTGCAGTCCGCTGTTGGAGAAGTTGTGTGGGAAAAAAAGAAATCTTGGAAGATGAAGCTGACGGCGGTAGAAATACTCTGGAAATATTTCGAAGCCGCGTAAGATTACGTAACGCACGCTAGCCCAGAATGTCTCTAGCGCAGCACTCGTAATCACCTGACACTTGACTATTCCCTTTCAGGACGGCCCGCCCCAAAATCGCCCGCTCGACGGCAGTTCCCCCAAAACCCAACCCAAGATCAGACCAAAAGGCTATCGCCAGGACGAATGGATGACGGAAGAGGGCACATCATGCTCCTTCGCTCCCTTCTCTGATATCTCGGAATTGCTTCATTTCTCCAAAACTTCTTCTCTCCCCCAAAGTCGCCCCAATCCTATTCTCCAATCCCCCCCCCCCAACACGCGCGACTGGCCTAGCCGTTCTATCAAAGCTTCTTCGTCTCCTCCCTATGCAGCGCACGCCGGTTCCTCGTACCGCATCGTGAGTCGTGACAGGGCCAGGGCACACGAACCGCAACCAACGCCGCCGAGATCCTCCCAAGCATCCGCATTCCGACGACGATCCCCAAATACTCGAATGCGCGTGGCCAGGTAGCCGGCCACCTCTCCAGCCTTTTGTCGTTGGACTCGCTGATTACATATCGCCAAGTTGAGCTGCGGCGACCACACGGCCTTGACCTACGGTGTACGATTTAAGGACCAATACAATACAGACCACACTGTCGCGCGCTGCGGTATTTTCCGGTCCCCAACTCTCCGACATCATTTACCCAAATCGCACGAGCATCTCCCTGCCGCGCCGAAACGGCCCAGGTTGACTGACCATCGAAAGGCTCCTCTCTGTTGAGTGTGTAAGCGGACCTTATCCTCGCCTGTATAGTCTCGCGACAACACAGCACCAACGCAGACTCGCCAACTCACCGCGATCTCGAAAGCTGTGCAGCTTCGCAATTGGCCCGGTTTCTGGCCAGAGTGAGGCGAAGACAGTGGGAGGCATAGTGATCCTGGACGACGGTGGAGGTGGACTTCGTACCACAGGGCGCATGCAAGGTGTGGGGTTGGTGTGCATTCGGCGCTGTGGATAATCTACCTTCAGCAACATGATGAGCCTGGCTCAGTCACACTCTCCCTATCCTGCGGGAATGCAACAGCACCCAGGTGTCCCCCAAGGCCATCCGATGGCTGGAGTACCCCATAACGCCGGCCCGCAGGTGCCAGGCCAACCCGGCATGCCTCAGCAAATGCATATAGGAGTGTCTGGTCCAGGACCTCAAGTCAGCCAGGCAGGAGCTTTGATGGCTGGGATGCCTCCAGGAGCGGGTGGACCAAGTGCGCATGCGCTACAACATCTAAACCCGGGGCAGGCCCAGCAAGCGCAAATGTATCAACAGCAGATGGGACAGATGGCTTGTGAGTGGCCCCATATATGTAGCATATATCTCTGGATCCGCTCCAGGTCCTTTGCTGTACTTTGAATTCCGCGATCTGAAGGCTGACAAGACAATCTGATGCTAGTCGCGAATCCTCAACTTCAGCAACTGCAACAGCAGCAAATGTTGCAGCATCAGCAGAGACAGCAAGCGGCGGCAGCACGTCATGCTATCATGGCTCAGCAATTTGGGGGCATTCAGATGGGTGTGCCAAACGGGATGGGTCAGATGAGTCCGTCGCAGTATACGGCAATGCGAGCAGGAGCTCCCATGCGGCCTGTCAATCTACCCCAGCATCTTCAACAGGCCCAGCAACAAGCCCAGCAGAGCCTGGAGCAGCAACAACAGCAGGCTCAACAACAGCATCAAGTAAGTAGTTATTCCTTCAGCATGATCTTTCCCCTCCAAAATTTCCGCTTTTATTACTGTGAGCTGAACTAACGTACCCTGCAATAGCAACATCTTATACAACAAATGGCGATGCAACAGCACGCTCAAGCTCAAGCTCAAGCTCAGGCTGGAAATAATAACCAAGGACAACCGGGTCAGATGGGCCCGCAACAACTCCAGAATCTTCAACAAGCTCAAATCGCAGCTGCGCAGCAACATCATCAGGCGCAAGCCGCTCAAGCTGCTCAGGCCGCTGCCGCGCAACAAAATCAACCACAGTCGCAGCATCAACCTCAACCGCAGCAATCGCAACCAAATTCCCAAGCCCAGACACAACAGCCTCAGCCACAAGCGCAACAACACCCGTCCAACATGCAACAGCAACAAGCTGCTGCAACAGCGGCCATGCTACAAAACCAGCAAAGAGTAGGAGATAAATTCAAGGGGCAATGTCTGATGAAGTTGATGCAGTTCGGTGACCATCTAAGTAATTTTGGAGTAATCTCGAAGCCATTGGAGGCATACATGGCCACAGGAGCTCAGCGACTGGCTGCACAAGGGATAAAGCAGCGAGATGATCTAAACTACTGGCTAGGATTTGTGGATCGATTCTTCTCTCCAAAGGGTGTTTTGCGACACTCTGTCTGGCTTGCCGAGGAAAATACAGGCAAGCAGTATGAAATCACATTTCCGGCGTTGGCTAGGTACTTCCATACTCACTTCGAGAGCGGCATCAAAAATATGCAGATGATCATGGAAAAAGGATCTGAGAAGGAGCTGCCGAACAATGGTCACTACATTGAGAACCAGAAGTCGAGTTTCGTTTATTGGTTTGATAACGGGTCACAGGTAAGTTTCCTAGACACCATACTTACTTTGTTTGATACGCACCTACTAACAACACAAGTTAATCGCAAACGGCACATTGCGAGCTCATTTCGATGAGCATCAGAAGATTGAACTGCTAGAATTTGTTACCAGCAATCATGAAGAGTATATACCACGCAGCATGGTGATTGAAGCAGCAAGGCCCTTGCATGACTGGGGAAAGGAGTGGAAAAACCTCAACGCACTACAGGATGGGAAGCAATCACCGGAGATGAATAAGAAAAAGGCCAAAGCCGTCAAGTCGCCGGCGCAACCACCACCTGAAATCGCGATCCCTCAATCCAAAGTCAAACCAAGCATGGGGATTACTCCTTCGCTATTTCAATTTCTAGAGGTATGCAACCCTTATAAACACGCAAAATATTCTTTCTGACACTTTCTAGCTTGCTGAAGTTATGGGGCAAATGAACCCACTCTTCCAGTACTCTCACCTAAATGCCTCTCTTGCACCTTATGCTGCTCTCGATCAGTATGTCGCCACTGTGGCTTCAAACGGTGGCAACCCAAATGGACAACAGCAAAACCTTAATGGGCCACGCACACCTGGCATGTCCAATTTCCCAATTGGAGCTTCCCCAGCAGCAGCGCACCTGAATCTTCCAGATGCTTCACCGCATATGGGAGGAAGTCCGGCCCAGGCACCAGGCATGCAACTACAACAAAGCCAGCATGGCACGAGTTCCAGTGGTCCGAGTGCCAACACAAGTCCTAATGCGAGTAACAAACGAAGGAGGCCGAGTACAGTGAAGGCGGAAGAGGAGAACCAGGCGAATGGTAATCAGCCGAAACCGAATGTGAAGCCTAGTCCAAGGATAGGGGGCAAGAGGCAGAAGGGGAATCCTGCTTGAGGAAAAGTATAGTAAACCGGTTTAATGTCGAAAAAGCGGATGAAGTCGTGCCCGCGCCATTTACCGGCTCAGAAGAGTTTATGGAGCCCACGATTGAGTGGATCTTGTTCGTTGCCGATGATATCGCCGTGCTCCTCGGACTGCTTACTCCCGAGGCTATCATTATCGCATCCCAGACCTGAAAGCTCCCTGGAAGGGACCAGTCTATATCAGCATCGGCGTTTGTCGCAAATGGGATGCAACAATTATGTTTATTGTCTCGTCACTCATGCTCGTTTTGGCGGACAGCGGGAGGGTGTTGGAAGGAATTAATCTTGTACCATATTTTGTGCTCATGTTTTGCATTACTGTTATACCCTGCTTTGGGGAAGGCGATAAAGGTTGGCGGTTTCGGGAGGGACAGGAGGACATCTAAATAAAAAGTTGTTTAAACTCAAACTGAGTATAAGCATTCATGGGATTGTGTCTATTTTGCGATGCCCACAGATCCCCGTTTGCAGATCTCTTGCAGATCTCACCCGTCCAGGGCCGTCCTCCTCATATCAACACGTGATGAATCTGACCATACCTACGTAAAAAGACCACCTCAAACAGAACTCCAAACATATGTCAGAATCCTTTCTTTCAATTCTATCTCTCTCTTTCATCACATTCTCTCTTCCTGTCTCTCTTGTCTCTTGATCGTAGCTCTGGCACAAACCGCGGCGATGCGCCGGCCCATCCTCATCACAGGCTCCACCGGCAAACAAGGGCGGGCGCTGATCCGGGCGCTGCTGCACGGTCTGCCCCCCATCATGCCCAGCGCCGAAGATGAATATCGCATCTACGCGCTGACGCGCTCGAGCTCGAGCGCGGCTGCGAAAGCATTACGGGAGTCGGAGAATGAAGAGCGGCTGCAGATCGTAGAGGGCGATCTGGACGATCGGGAGAGCATCGTGCGGATCTTTGAGAGGGTGAGCGGGGAGGAGGGCGGCTTCTGGGGAGTCTACTGCGTGCTTGAGTTTCCGGGCCTGGGCGCGGATGCTACGGGGGAGGAGAGAAGGGGGAAGGTTGGTTTCTGTTTTTCTTTCTTTCTTTCTTCTTTCTTGTCTTCTCCCTCTACTTCAGTTCTGGGAATGGGGTATTTCGGGTTCAATCTTTTATGTAAAGTTGGAGTGCTAACGGGCAAATATCTAGTTGCTTGCAGATCTAGCGCTCAAGTATAAAGTCCAAGCATACATATACTCGAGCGCCATGAGATCAGGTCCTGAACATGAGGATACACTTATTCTTTCTGGACGTGCGAAAGCAAATGTGGAGAATTACTGCATGGTTTTGGGTGAGAAGGGGTTGCCTTGGACGTATGTATGATTTCTTCTTTTGACCCCTTTCCTTTGGGCTTTAGCAGTAGGAACGAACAGAAAGAAAGAGGGAAATGGAAGAAAATGCCTGAAAGATCTCCAAAGGAAGCTTGATAGCAAGGGACGTAAAAGTGTTAATTTGCCTTGGATGATGTAGGATTTTAAGACCCGGATTTTTCATGGAGAACTTCGATGATTTCCTAGGGAGCATCGCAGTCGGTGTTTTGAAAAGCGGCTTGAAGAAGGAGACTACAATCGGGATAGTGGTGAGTTGAACTCCTAATCCTTCTATCCAACCTCCTAACATATAAAACACGGGCTTCTGAAGATATCGGGTACGTCGCAGCAGGAGTCTTTAGGGTGTGTACCTTCCCCCCCCCCCCCCCCCCCCCCAAAAAAAAGAAAAAAGACATCTCTTTGATACCCATTCTACAGCATCATGAGATGTACCGCCAGAAGATCCTGACCCTGGTCTCTGAATTTGCAACCATGACACAGCTAGAAGACTCCTACCAGCGGGCTCTAGGGAAACCCCTCCCCTCCGTCCCGGCTGCTGTCGCATGGCCCATTATGAAGATGAACAAGATGATCAGATGGCTGTACGTATCCTCAAAATCCCTTCCTTTTCTCGCCGAGTCGCCTGGCCGCTAATGAGAAACGGGGACAGGATCAATGATCTGGAAAAGAGCCACCGTGCAAGAGTCGAGGGTGAATACCCACAGCTTGAGAATGAGGTGAGCCTGGCGAATGAAGTATTTGAGATAAGGATGATGAGGACCTATTACGACTGGCTGCGGACAAGGAAGAGACAAAGAAGAATGGAGAGACTCGGAGAGTCAAGGAGCAGAAAGGCCAAGTGGAATCAGTTGAGTTTGGGGAAGTTGCTTACGGGAAGAGCTTGAGGCCATCCATGGAATAGGAGTCTGGAGTCTTGGTTTGGAAGTGTAGCTGTTCCACAATCGAGACGTGAAGCAGATCAATAGAGACAAGGCTAACATGCCAACAAATCAACTCACTCATCTTTGATGGTCTAACGGTCATGATTTCCGCTTGTCATCTAACTGGCAAAGCGCGGGAGATCGGAGTTCGACTCCCCGTCAGAGAGTCTTTCTCTTGAGTTCACGACCCTAAGCATTGCTTAGATACCAACTCACTTTTTGTCTTTTATTTTTCTATTTTTTGCTTTACCTTTTAATTGGGTTAGCGAACCTTGACGTTAATGACTGACCTAAGCGCCTGAGAGGAGCACAAGCCCTGATCTCTGCCACTTTTTTTTGGTTACGACGATTTAATTACCTCGACGGGTTCGAATTTCGGTGTCTCTTTTTTTGACAATAGCGTCATGGGCCTGCTGTTCGGGTGATCGCGCATGCGCACCGGGGTAGATCCTCGGCAGTAGACAAGTCGACGCTCTGCGACAGAAGCTTGTTTGGCTTTATTTCCCTATAAGCCAGGGGGAGGTCAGGTCGTCCAGAATATGTGGATCTGCTCTAGACAAGGGCATTGTAATGTTTACATCGAATCCAGATCAAGACCTCTGATAGCAGGATGTTTACATGTGGCCAGCATATCAATCTTAGTGATGCAGACTGCAGAATTCATTATTTGAACAGTAGTCCAATATATTGTCTCCTTTATAACGACCCAGAGCCAGGAGACGCGATCTCAATTTTTGTTTTGGCGCCAGTCACTATTCGAAGAACGAGCTAGGAAGTCTTTCTGGTCTGATCACGAATTATCCCTCCGACCCTCTGTCCCTCTATTACTCTCAAGCGTCATTAGAGGGTATCGATAGAGTTGAATGTTTCTACAACGATGATGATGAGGAGGACGGATCTGTTCAACCTTGTATCGGCGTTTTAGTTAAGTATTCAAAACAAACGTCGAGCTGCTCTAGGTCAGTGCCGTCCGTATTGGGGCCGTTAAAACCGTCCAGGTTATTGCTCCAGCTATGCTGTCTGTACCTTAAGCCAGTAACCAATATAGGCTGGCATTCCGGAGTCTGTTTTACATCAGAGAGGTTAGAGGAACTAAGGTAGAGAGAGTCTTGGCTGGGAAGGCAGGTAGATGGAAGGAAGGAAGTTGGAACCATGACGTGGTGGTTTAAGTAAGGTATGGTTCGATGGCAATCATTCATTCTGTAAGAAAGCAAGAAATACTGGCCGTTACGTTAGACAAATCTAAATCAGCAAGAGAGTGACCAAGAACTGCCGTGAACGTCAAATCAACTCGCAAATTCCCTATTCCTAAATCCTTATTTCTCCTTCCCCTTTCCTCCCTCCTTTGTTTGCCCTTCGGGGACCTTCGTCTAGCACCTGAACTCTTCCCCTGTCAGGTGTCCAAGTCCAGAAATGCTTCCTAGTATTCCTTCCTGTGTAGAGATAGCATGGATAGGATATTGTCGAACGGAGCTAGTTATACAGTGATTGATATACAGTGATTGATATACAGTGATTGATATACAGTGATTGATATACAGTGATTGATATACAGTGATTGATATACAGTGATTGATATACAGTGATTGATATTCCCGCGTTCAATAGTCTCTGTTGGTTCTGTTGGCCCCTGTTGTCAATATTCAAGGGATATCGCGCCTGTCCCCGTTATTAGCACTCCTTTTGAGTCTATATAGAGTAGCTAGTTACCCTTCTTTTCACTTCAATCAAGTCATTATCCTCTGTCCGATCCCTCCCGGTTGACAGATATACACTCGGAAGTAGTGGCTGAACTATCGCTGGCTCTTCAATCCAATCGGACCATGGAGAATTGTCATCCCTCACTAGCTGGACCTCCACAAGGATTGCCGGATACATGCCCATTCCCCCATTCGCAAAACGAATGCCAATATTTCCAAGCCAGCCCGAATAACCTTGGAAGTTCCCAAGATACGGTAGATCTGTATGAAAAAGCGACAAGATATCGGACCCAGTGTCATTCATCGCGATGATCCCATGGACCGTTCCATCCCCCCCTTGACCAGGTTTTGGCCTAAGCAACACACGAAGCTAGAAAAGAAATTATTATGATGAAATTTTAGAAAAGCTGGATTCTAAACTTCGTGACAGTGAGGTTCAAAAGGCCCACGACTTCAAGAAAACCTTTGGGCATACTGATAAAACACTCCCTATAGTTTTGATTTGTTAGATAAGTTTCGTATAGAAGTAAGGAATATGATATGAGAATGTACCTCCAGCCACGCCCAGGCCATTCCTTTGTTGGAGACTTGCTCTCGAGTAACAATTTTGCCATCCATAATAAAAACATGCTGTGAACCATCGATCTTCCCCTCTTCATAAAGCTTAATGGCAGCCCTAATGTTGGTATGTTGTTCCTTTCGTTCGTATTGGGGATCTTCTGGGTCGAGATATCTGTGAAGTTGTCTGATGCGCTCTTGGACATCAAAAACTGGAGGCAAAGGCATCGCAGGTGAGAATTCGATTTTGGGCGCCATTATCCAGGTGGCTTCTGATGGACTAGGCTCGTATTTATGTGCTATTGATAAGAGCAGTGGAGCTGTGTTGGTGATGGAAGGAGGAGCCGGGGGTGGACGCGGGGGGAGGCGCAAGGTGACCGATATTACAAGACGAAGCGAGTGGCGGGAGAACCTAGCCGTGATGATGATTATATGATGGGATCCGAGGTTCAAAATATCAATTACTCAGATTTCTTTGATGGTCTAACGGTCATGATTTCCGCTTGTCATCTAACTGGCAAAGCGCGGGAGATCGGGGTTCGACTCCCCGTCAGAGAGTTTCCTTTCTCTTGAGTTCACGACCCTAAGCATTGCTTAGATACCAACTCACTTTTGCAATTTATTTTTATTTTTATTTTTTTTATTTTTTTTTTCTTACTTCTCACTAACTTCGTTAAGCGGAGAGAAGCTTGCCATTGTGATTAAGCATCTCCCAACATCAAATAACACGTCTTTGATGGTCTAACGGTCATGATTTCCGCTTGTCATAACAGACAGAGCGCGGGAGATCGGGGTTCGACTCCCCGTCAGAGAGTTCTTCTCTTGAGTTCACGACCCTGGGCAGTTGTCCAGATACTCATCTTTTTGTTTCCCTTTTACCTTTTGCTTCACTTTTTTAGGGGGGTGCTTTTTATAAGGAAAGGTTTTGTGGAGAGAGCTTGTCATCAAGCGAGTTCTGATAGTCAACGCGGGGTTTAACTCCTTTTTACACCTTTGAAAATAGGACTTCGGCCCACTGACCAGTGACTACCACTAAGCACAGAAGTTGAAGAGCGACGAAGAGGTACATCCTATTATTACCTCCCAAGTTCCCATATCCAACGCCATTGCCCGAATCCAAGCAGACATCCATCCCACCAGCTCACCATCCGTTGAACCCGTCCTCAGCAACAGCTCTCTGAGCAGCCTTCCGCTCCTTCTGTGACATTTTTTCCTTGACTGTGAACTGCACATCCGGCGCCGCAATATCCTCAATGCCCGCCTCTTTGGGGCTCGACTGTCCTGGCTTGGGAGGTGGTTCCAAGGTTCGAAATTTCCCACAGATCTTCGGCCCGAGCCTGTTGCAGTGGATGTGCCAATGGATCTGAAACTGGCCCTTGGGGGTATTATCGTATTCGAGAGCGCACCAGCGACACATCTAGCTCAAAACGTATAATGAGTAAGTATATATGCAGCCTGACTATTGGAGATGCGATGCGAGGAGGAGGAGGAGGACTTACGGAATACTCGTCCCTTCGCTCTCGTTTGGAGAACATGCAAGGCTTGTAATGGCGGCTACAATAACCGCATTCCCTAGGTAGGGGCATTGTTAGTGTCTTCTTTGGGAAGAGTGGTGGGCGGATGAAGAGCGGGAGGATGACGTACTTGGAGAAGATATTGGTTTGGTTGGTGGAGGAATGGAGACCGAGGATAATCTCCTTGTTGCGGAGGACCCAGTGCAAGTTTCGGGGGCAGACCGATGCACCTTCGAGTTCCTCACCAGGAGACTGCGTCTCTTCTGTTAAAGTGTATTCGACAGAGCCCCATCCCGTCATCTGAGAAGGCATCTTGCCGCCCTTATTATACTGGCGAAGTGAGGGTATGTATAAATCAAAGTTTCTTGAAGGCTAAGACTGTTTAGACAATGAAGGTGCAGGGAGGACTTGGAGGTTTGGTCGACCGTCGGGTATATTGCTGTATGTACTATAGTTCCTTGTTGTATACCTATATATATACCCAGCTTCTCGGGCTCATGGTGTCATACCCGCTCACCTTGATCGGTAGCGAACCGTTGCTTCCCCTATTCAGTCCATATAGCTAAGCGAGAAGAGTTAATGGTCCAAATGCCAATCACTCACTTACCTTAGGCATCTTATACGGGTGTATCATTCTTTCTCTCAGGGCGAGCCGTGTAAGTTGTAACTCTAAACTTGCCTTGTTAAGGTAGGTGTCACGGATGCGGGATTGATTGCCAGGTGACATCAGTCTTATATTGAAGTTATTGAATGGTACTCACCTATCTATTGTATCCTTTTACTTTCTATACCAAAGCAACTACCCTATGCTTCAATGTACTTCTTCAGCTCCCTCAGTCGCTCCTTCGCTCTCTCCAACACCTCGTCCTCTTTGCAGACCGCAAACCGCAGCCAATCCTCGCCAATATGTGCGTTCGCATCCGTGTAGAATTCCGTGGGCGGGATAGCCGCAACACCAACCTCCTGGATGAGGAACCAGCTCAGCTTGAAATCCCTCGGTCGGTCTGCGACCTGAGGAGGGAAGGGGTAGTCCGCCGGCACTTTGACCTTCTTCATGTTGACCAGCACAAAGTATCCTCCTTCGGGATCTGAGAAGGGGAGATCCAACTCTTTCCAGATTTCGTTGAATCTGTCCATCTTGCCCTTCATTTCCACCTTTGCGTTTTCCCAGAAGTTGTTGGCGTCAGCTTCTTCGAAGCCCACAGCTGCCGCCTCTTGCAAGGGCGACACAGAGGAATAACAGATTCTGGTGTGGGCTGCCGCAGCGTATGTGATCAGGTCTGGGGGTCCGATCAACCATCCAACACGCCATCCAGTTGCATAGAAATTCTTGCCAGCGGAGCCGACGGTGAGAGTTAACCTCTCGATTTCAGGGGACAGTGTAGCAATTCTCGTAAATGGCGTGTAAAACAGACGGTCATATACTTCATCAGAGAGAATAATGATGTTGTTCTTGACGCAGAGATTGCCGATTCTGAGCAATTCCTCTCTTGAGAAAACTTTGCCAACCGGGTTGTGTGGTGTATTGATCACTATCATTTTAGTCCTAGGAGTAATTGCAGCTTCGAGCTCAGCGAAGTCAATGGTCCATTCGCTCGCCGAAGTGTTTTCGGTGGCTCCTTTTGGCGGGGGATGCAGTGGAACGTAGACAATCTTTCCTCCTGGCATCTCGATGTTACTTATGTATCTTGGAAAAATCAGTATTATGTTACAGCGTCAGGTTGGTTAGCTTACTGATCAAAGAAAGGCTCGAAGATGATAACCTCATCCCCCTCCTCGATGAAGCCCATAAAGGCACTTAGCATCCCTATCAATGGTCAGACTATGGCACATGCGAGAATCCATAGTATCTTACCCTCATTTGCTCCAGTTGTAATAGTAACCTCGGTCTCCGGATTGAGTTGCCGTCCCCATAACGGCGAGTACGCATCGGCAATTGCCTTCTTTAGGCGCGGGCGACCCTTTGTAGGAGAATATTGATTGCAGTCGACTCTATCAAGAGCGCTCTTTGCCGCCTTTAAAATGAATTCTGGTGGGTTGTATCCAAAGAAACCCTGGCCCATATTCACAATGGGCTGCTTGGGGGAAGCGGCAGCCGCTTCGTTGACAATCGACCTGTACATGCTTATCAGAAACAGCACTGAATTGTTCTCGGAGAAAAAAGAAAGCTGATTCGTGAGGAGATATAAAATGAGCTCTCCGAGTCAAATTAGGAGCTACCCCTCCACCAAGTACCGGCCACAACTCACTGCGCGTGGCGCGAAGATAAACAGGAGAGAAGAGGGAAGATATAGACATGGGCATGAATCTAAAAGCAACCGCCACATACCATACATCTTGCTTCCTCGCCGCGACTCTCGCAGCAGGCTTTACAGGCGCTCCCATTTTGCTGTGGACGAATCGGGGTCTGGAAACGGAGGGATATCGGACAGGGAGTTGAAGGCTGCTGGTACGTGCCAGTTGCAAGATTGACGCTCGAGATTTCATACGGGCATTCCACCACGGCACTGTTCTGCAGGACGGGGCGTATGGCGAAGAATTGCGAGGGGAGAAAGTGAGTAGAAGCTGACAAGAAGGTCAGCATTCACGAGATGTTCAAGATTCCGCTTACGGCTGCCCCTCTGATGGTGCAATTGCCGGGGTCCTTGTAAGGTGGGCAGCTCTCCGTAATAAGGTACGGTTACGGCATGTAAATCGGACTTATTACTAAGAGATTTACCTCTTTACCTCCTCAGGTAGCTTATTTACGACGTATTTACAGCTCATTACTACCGCAATAACTTATCTCCGCGTCTTGCGCTGCTTGAGCCTCATCTCACAACGGAGGAAGAGTACACATTGCCGTCTGGCCCATCGAGGATATTGACTTCCCAGGACAAGACATGCACAATCCGACCATGTGGCTATAGCTTGAGAGGTGAGCGGTTGACCTTGACTCTCCCGTCTCCATGGCTTCTTCGATCGCCCCAGATACCGCGCCCGCAGCCTCAACTCCCCTCTATGTGACCATTCGCTTTACGACCGCGATTCCTGACCTTCCTCTGGATATCCCAGAGCCGCATGGAACCACGGTCATCGCGCTGAAGCATCTACTCCGGTCGAAGCTTGATCCGCAGACCTCCAAACATCGATTCCGCTTTATACATGGCGGTAAATTGCTTCAAGACGAGGATCTCCTCACAGATGTCCTGAAGATACCGCATGCACCCCCTCGAGCTCCAGATCCTAAGGGGAAAGGCAAGGAGGTCGAAATCCCGCCTTCCCGCGTCTACATAAATTGCTCCATCGGGGATGTTCTTAGCTCTGCTGAGCTTTCTGCTGAAGCACTAGCAGCTGCCGAATCATCCAACAAGTCGAAGAAAGGGAGGGATACCAAGAGCCCATCCAAGAATGGAGCTGTATCGCAGTCGACAACGACGCCAGCCCCTCGCGGCTTTGACCGGCTCCTCTCTGGAGGCTTCACTCCTGCAGAGGTGAACCAACTCCGGCTGCAATTCCTTTCCATCCAGGCAAGTATACACACTCCAGATACTATGCCCTCGCCATCTACATTACGACGAATGGAGGATGCGTGGATCGACGACAATGCGGGACATGCGGGAACAACGAGTGGTGATGGCGCTTTCGACTTTGGAGACGATAGTCTGGGTGGTGGCGCGTTGGATGACCTGCTATGGGGAAATATCATGGGCTTCTTGTGGCCCCTTGGTTGCGTCGGGTGGATCATTAGGGAGGGTGGCGTATGGTCGCGAAGGAGGCAGATCGCTGTCATCACTGGCTTCATGCTCAGCATTTCATTTGGGATCCTGAGGGTTATATCGTGATACATGCATGCACCTGGGGCGTAGCGCACGACCGGAGTTGGTGAGTAACATACGTCTTGATATCTTCCATAGTAGCAGTGGACTTATGGATATCAAATACGCCAAAGCTTCCATCCCGTTCAATCACAAGCTTGCCGCTTTCAAGGTGGTCGCATGATTGAAGTCTAGATGGTAGCACTGGATAGGGAAAAGAGCACCGGAATAAAGGGATGATAATAACGACCTCAGGGCCCGGTAGTGATGGATATAGCATAGCAGTGGATGGCAGAAAACAAATGAAGAGGTCGGGAGCGAGAGAGAATCAGAACTTATGAAAATGTTCTTTCAAACTCTACGTCCAAACTTCCAACTGATAGATATCACTCGATCACCGCCAGTGGGTGGTTCTCGAGGCTTTCGTCCGGAACCACTGCCCCTCCAAAATATAAAAAATATAATAAACAAAATAAATTTTCAGCAAAAAAAAAAGAGGTGTTCTATAATCAAGGTGGTCCTTGACTCGCAGATGTTTGCGGCTTCTGTGGATCGAACACAGTGCCTCCAGATATAATGGTCTGAAGTTGACTTCAGTCTGGCGCTCTCCCAAGTGAGCTAAAGCCGCCTGGGTATTTGTTGTGTTAGTTTCTCTCCCGAGGGAATAAATACAGCACCACAAAACAAGACGGCCAGAAAATTCAAAAACAGAAAAAGAAAAAATGTAGAAAGCAAAATTAAAAAAAAACAGATTGCGTTCAATAATAATTAAGGGCTTTTCTTTTCTTTACTGAGCCGGTTTTGTCCCGTTGGAATAGATGGAGATATGGCTGTTGCCATCGTCAACTATTTATTCTCTTCTAGACTGGACTGACTGCATGCACTTCGGCTGAGATAAGTGATTGGGAGGTAGCTATCCGCGACCCCTACTTCATTGCTAGATATCAAGTTCACAGACCTCCTATGCTCCTGCTACGCGCCATACACCTTGCTAACAACCATTTCTTGACCTTCACTCCCAGCTTCACTCCCGATTGCTAACGCCGCGCTCGCTGAACCATAAATAGCTCCTCTATCCTCAGGATAACCATCTGCAAAACCATAATCAAAACTCTCAACAACAGATCCCGAATTCTCAGAACCGGTGTCTCATCTCGGCTGAACGGGCTATCCTTGAGCTCGAATGGCAGCTTCGCTCCGAGATGCTCCTGGGCGACTTGCAACCCGCTTGAGAAGCCATCTTCATGGAACCCGTACTTGGTCCACGCACCACAGTAGCTGATGCCCCTGGTGTTTTGGATCTGCGGCAGCAAGCTCTGCGAACGGATGGCGGCAGAGTTGTAGACAGGATGCGAGTATGTGTAGCTGCCCTGAACGGAGCCCGGATCTGGAGGGTGTAGCGGGTTGAGAGTCACGAGGACGGGCCCAAAGGCTTCCTCGGGGATCCGTTGGAGGACATTCATGTTGTAGGTTAAGCATCCTCGATCAACATTATAAGATGATGCCGAAGACGCGGTGATGGAGTTCCACGATGACCAAGCTTTCCGGGATTTGGGCATTAGGGAGATGTCGGAGTGGAGAAAGACAGTGTTTTTGCTGCTTTGGAATCCGGATAGAATGTCACGCTCTTCATAGCTGGCTTCGGGCAGAATGAGGTTGTGCGCTTGGTTGCCATGAGTAGCTATTATTACATGGTCGTAGAGATCTGTTCTTCCATTCTCCAGCTGGAGGCGGACACGGCCAGAGTCGCTGTTGATTATCGATTTAACAGGGGTATTAAGAAATAAGTGATTAGGAGGGAAGCCTCTCATCACGGCATCAATGTAGCTTTGAGCGCCATATTTGAGAGTGAGCCATTGAGGTCTAGTCGACGCCATTGACAGGAGATGGTGATTCCACCTAGGGATGGTCAGTATAGGTAGGACTCAAATCTAGTGACATGAATTCAAACTCACAAAAGGCGCACCAGAGTCACAGCTGGGAATTCTAGTAAGCATTTATCTGGACTGGTACTCCACAGAGCAGCAGTCAGAGGTATAAGATAGTCATCTCGGAATGCGTCTGAGTATCCTTCTCGCTCGAGATACTGTCCAATGGTCTCCTGGCGCTTGGCATACACACCGCTTCCATTTGTGCAGTTTGTGTATTCTTCACTCTCTTGCTTAAGCCTCAGTAGATCCAATGCAAACTGATTGAATCGGATTACGTCGAATATCATCCTCCACATCCGTGGGGAGAGGAGGTTTCTACGCTGCGTGAAAACCGCCGAGAGGGATGACCCCGCCCATTCGAACAATCCATGATCTCGAGAGACACCGAAGGTCATCTCAGTTGGTAGCGTCGGTACATTTACAGCTTTTAAGAAAGCAAGGAAGTTTGCTGCATAGCATTAGCTCAGCTGAATATGGAGAGGGAGTGCAAGGTAGGTCTACGGTAGGTAGCGGTGTTCAGGACCATGAAGCCTGTGTCCACCAGACTTTTGTACTTATCATGCTTGAATTCCACGGTATTCGTGTGGCCACCGAGTCGATCAGCGGCTTCGTACAGGTAGACATCGTGGTGGGTTCGATTCAGGGCCCATAGTGCACCTATTCCCGCCGCACCACCACCGATAATGGCAACCTTCTTTCTAGGCACAACGGGTGTTAGGGGAGCCATGATGGCAAAAGGAACAAAGAGATATAGAGAGGGGGAGAAGCATAATCACAGATTATCATCGGGGTCCTCCACAACCCAGCGACTGGACAATGCGGGGGACTGTAGATCTGACATTGCTGATCGATGCAGCTATCCAGACAGTACCTCGGGTATCGGGTCGAGACTCCATGTATGAAGGGCTGAAGCGTGGCTTGCAGATAATAATATGATGC
Organism: Amorphotheca resinae ATCC 22711; assembly: GCF_003019875.1. Lineage (NCBI taxonomy): Eukaryota > Fungi > Ascomycota > Leotiomycetes > Helotiales > Amorphothecaceae > Amorphotheca > Amorphotheca resinae. The sequence continues at coordinate 318,959 of NW_020194485.1, forward strand.
TTGAATTTGATCCTCTTTTATAAATTTATAAATACATGAAAGATCAAGATTAAAACCAAGGTCCAAGGCCCTTTCAATTCTGGTGCGCTGAGTGTCTTGTATATACGAAGTTGGTCGGGAGGTCCCGTCGAAGCTTAAGGTAAACAGCTCCATGATATAATTGTAATATAATAATTGGACGAAGGTATTCCGTACCTACTTTAATATACCTTAGGTACCTTACCTTACGTTATTACCTTAATCGTGGCTGAGGTCAAATCCTTCTTCAAGTAACCTGGGTACGACGACTTATTACAGTGCCTTGTCATAATACCTGCGTAAATACTGTACCTCTTGCTCAACCTCAGCTATTCGCACCAAACAAAGTACATCCAACAGATCTCACCACGGCATCAATCACCTCAATAAGAGACGGTCGCAAAAGGATCAGGAAATCGTCTTGTCGGCTGTCAAGACGATTGGCAGACCCTTGTTGCAAGCAAGGCAGCAGATAGCGACCGCACCACCGCCGTCATCCATCTCAGACATCTATCTATCTCCATCCGCCAAACCAACCCCCCCACGAACGAACCCTCCAAAAACCACCGACAATGGCGAATCCCCTTGATACCGACGCTGGCTCCGAGCTCTTCAGCAGCTACGAAGCGGAGCTCAAGCTCGTGCAAGCCGATCTCAACCAGAAGCTGGACCAGATTCCAGATCTTTCCGGCGAGCCCCGCAAAGCAGCCATCACGCAGGCAGAGCGGGCGTTGGAAGAAGCAAATGAGCTGGTGAGTCGTCCGCCGTGGCAATGATCCCGTCAATATGATACTAACAAGTCCCCCCCCGTGCAGCTCGATCAGATGCGCCTTGAGAAGCAGAACATCCCTTCGGCGACCCGCACCAAGGTAAACCAGCGATTCCGCAACCACGAATCCGACGTCGATGCATCGAAACGGAAGTTGCGCACGCTCTCTGATGACCGCTCGGCGCTGTTCGGCTCGCGATATTCCGACAACCCAAATGATGTCCAGCTGGAGCAGCGACAACAACTCCTGTCTGGGACTGACAGGCTGGAACGCAGTTCCCAGAGGCTGAAGGCCAGTCAGGCACTGGCGAATGATACAGAGGCAATCGGGGCGAGCACCCTTGCTGATTTACATAGGCAGAGGGAGGTGATTCAGCATACGAACGATACGCTGCTGGAGAGCGAGGGATACGTCGATAGGAGTGTGAAGACATTGAGAGGGATGGCGCGTAGGTAAATCGTCCCTCAAACCATGTTTGCAATATGCCCCTTACAGAATCTCTTGGGAAGAAACTCATGTCTGACGCGCCTCTCTCTTGGAACAGGATGGCTACAAATCGGATTATAACAGTTTCAATCATCACCGTCTTGGTCCTTCTCATCATCGCGGTTATCGTCAGCAAGTTTCGATGAGCTGGATCTCGTCCGGCTTTTGGCGTTGGGGCGTGCCTTGCTGATATACACCTTCTGTCTGTCTGTCTGTATTCCAAGTCTAATACAAGAGAATTTCACAGCATTCAAGAAGTGAAGTGACGAGAGGAGGAGGTTGGGATGTGACGTTTTGCTAAAGGCTCTTCTTTCAAGAACAGCGATGCCTGTCTGTCTGAATTAATACCATACCTAATACAACATGAGACGATAAATTTCAACTTCGCTTTCTCACGGGTGCAATGCTTTGGTCAAGCGTCATAAGTCAAAAGGGAAAGTCTCGATTATTCGAAAAGTACTTCAATATAAAGAGATTGCTGTTCTCCCGACAAACCTCTATTCATTTACCCCCCCCCCACCCTTCTCTCCTCTCCTCTCTCTCTCCCCTTCTAGACCAAGCAACTGCATTCATTGATCATTCTAACTGCATTCATCATTATTGTATTGTATCGTCGCATTGTCAGTAATGAAGGGAGGGGATGTGCTTCACACTGAACCATTTGCTTGATATAAAATAGGTAGTCGGGTCTTCTGCATAAGGTTCTGTGAAGATTGGGATATAGTCACTTAACATCATAGGTATTATCGTAGTAGGGCAGCTTGATATGATATACCTAGCCAAAAAAGAAAATACCCCATGCTCATCATATTCATAACTATCTTTTTAAAAGTAAAGTAAAGTAAAGATTCTGGTAACTTTAAGCAAAAGAGCACACACAGAACACCGTCTACCGAAAACCGTCATTTAGATCGCCATAAAGAAGCTCTTCTCGCCCTCCTGCGGTTTTACAAGCACCCTCTTCAAGATAGGATCTGCGCAAGAAGTCCGGATTCTCTCGGGCGTGGCGGGACTCTCCAGACATAGGAGTCCATCGCCTTTCGTGTCCTTCCCTAATTCGGGTTGGACACCATACTGTTTCCGTGCCGCCTTCAATGCATCGCGGATCGCAAAGAATACCACACTACCCATGAAAAGTGGTGGTTCACCAACACCTCTACTTCGCTGGATGGTTTGCAGGTTCTCCCACTGGACTCCTTTCAGCATGGAAACATTGAATTCCTGTGGGATATCTCGGAATCCAGGGATTTTGTAGGCACCAGGCCCGCGAGTGGCGAGCTGACCTTTCATCGGTCCGCCACGGAACCACAAGCTTTCTTCGGTCGTGAAGAGGCCCACCCCTTGCACGAAGGCGCCCTCAATTTGGCCGTAGTCAATAGACGGGTTGATGGAGCGCCCGATATCCATCTTCACGTCAGCTCGCAAGCAAGTCCAGTCACCAGTTAATGTATCAATCTCGACTTCTGCGGCGGAGACACCCTGAGTGAAGTAGAAGAACATTTGTCCTGTGTTTGCACCCCACTCGTAGCCAATATCAGGCGTCTTATAGAATCCATTCGCTGACAGGTTGACTCGATCAAAGTATGCAGCATGGGCAAGTTCTTTCATCGTCGCATCTTTGCCAAGCTTCTCCCTGTAAGGCGCCAATCGCTCATTGATCTGGGCACAGGCGTTGAATATCGCGTAGCCGTTGAGATCTGAAGAAGCAGATGCTGCCGTTGACGAGGTATTTGCGACAGTGTTGGTTGCCGTCTCTGAAATAAAGACATCGGAAAGTGGGACTCCGAGAGCTTCGGCAGCTATCATCGTCATCTTCGTGTGTAGACCTTGTCCCATCTCCGTACCACCGTGAGCAACCAGGACCGAGCCGTCATGGTAGACGTGAACAAGAGCACCTGCTTGATTGAGGAAAAGAGCAGTGAAAGAGATACCGAACTTGGTGGGTATGAGAGCTAGACCACGCTTCTTCCACTTATGAGTTGCGTTGAACTTCGTTACCGCCTCTCGTCGTTCTGCGTACGAGAATTCGTCTTGGACTTGCTTGTACATGATTGGTACATGCCAGTCTTTCAGGCTTTGATTGAAATGGGTTTCTTCGTTCGATTTGTAGAAATTGATCTCTCGCAATCTCTCGACCGGCATCCCAAGCCGATCTGCTATCTCCTCCATGTAGGACTCGCAGATCCAAATGCCCTGTGGACCACCGTAACCACGGAACGCAGTGTTTGATGCGGTGTTCGTCTTACAAAGACGTCCTCGAACGTTAACATTGGGGATAAGATAGCAGCCATCTATGTGTGATAGTGCTCTGTCGCAGACACCACTACTGATATCTTGTGACCATCCAGCATTGCAGTAGACGTCTGCATCAAGGGCTTGGAGTTTCCCATCCTTATTTACTCCAACCTTCCAATATGCGAGGAAGGGATGTCTCGCACCAGATGTGATCATATCTTCGTCCCGGTTCAGCATGCAGCGGACTGGGCGACCCATTTTCTTTGCGGCAAGAGCAGTGATACCGCTCAATTGAACAGAACGGGTTTCCTTGCCTCCAAACCCACCACCAATGCGCTTGACCCTAGAGACGACCTTGTTGGCAGCGACGTTGCATACTTGAGCAACATACATTTGGCTGCTCACAATTAGTTACGTGGATCTACGTGAAAGAGAGAAAGGGTCAAATAAGACTACTTACGTCTCTGTCGGATTTTGAGTACTGGCGAAAACCTCCATCTCTCCGTCTTCTGGCTTCGGTACCGCAACGCAAGCTTGGGTCTCGAGATAGAAGTGCTCTTGGCCCCCCATTCTGCTAACACCGGTGAAAACATACTCAGCTTTCTTGAATGCCTCGTCTGTGTCGCCTTTTTTGATATATCGGTTATGATCGTAGAAACTCTTTTGTTCAATCGCTTCCTCCATCGTAAATACCGCAGGTAGCTCTTCGTACTCGATCTTGACAGCCCTCGCTCCAGCGGCAGCGTGAGCTGCACTGTCCGCCAAGATCATGCCAATTGGTTGGCCAGCTGTGTAGACTTCGTCGACTGCAAGGAACAACTCATCAGCGACAGGAGCCCCCCAGTAATTGGCTTGCGGACTAGGCATGTCATTATGGTCCACAAAATCGACCACTCCAGGAAGTTCCATGGCTGGAGAGAAATCGACAGAAATGAGCTTTGCACGGGCTTTGGTTGAAAGCACCAAACAACCGTACAACTCATTCTTCTGAACTGGAATATCATCGGTGTACTGAGCTTCTCCACAGGACTGTTTGAGAGCAGCAACATGAGGATTTGCCTTGCCGAGGATGTTTTGTTGGTAAGCAACTGTTGCGTCTCTATCTTCCTTGCCGGTTGAGATCATTCTCTCAATCTCCGGGATAACTTCCTTGTCAACTTCAGTCTCTTTAACCTCAAGCTTCGAAAGAACGTCGTGATAGAAGCGATAAAAAAATCCAAGCGCCAATGACTTTCTATATGTGGCCATGCCACCTGGCACACTAAATTTGAGATCGAAATCGTGTTCGAGCGCATTCATGGTGCCTTCAAGGGTTGAAGGGTCAGTCAACTTCTTCCCTACGAGATAGGCATTGGCTTTCTTGGCAGCAATCGTAGTGGGAGCCATTCCTCCGTAAACAAGATCTGCGCTCTCAACCACGTGAGAGTCGTTCAGAGAAATTCGAAGTGCGGCGTTGACAATAGCGATGTCGTCGTCTTTGCGTTTCGATTGCTTGTACGCCTGGAAATATTCCCCCTTCGCACTAGTTACTGGGATTCGGATGCTGGCTATGACAGCATCTTGAGGAAGAGCGGTCACCCGATAACCCTTGAAGAATTGCGACATAGGAATTTCAGTCTCCTTGTCTAGTGACTTGGCCACCAGTATCGCGTTTGATGCCACGAAGACGGGGTTGAGATCGGATATAGGAGATGCAGTTGCAAGATTTCCGGCTGGGGTGCCAACGTTTCGGATTTGACGGCCAGCAAAGTATCTGAGCTGCTTGTGAATAGCAGCAAAAACTTGGCCTCTCTCAGGGCCATAATGCTCGACGGCTTTGAGGGCAATCGACTCCAGATCGGTAAGAACGACATTTCCGCCAATTTCCAAATGATCGTCTTTGAAGGAGAATTGACGTAGTTCCGGGATATCCCCTACAAAAACCGATACGGGATATTGCATGGCCTTGAACTTGATTTCAATTTGAGTTTCTGAGCTTCCTCCGATAATCTTAGCTGAAGGATAGACGCTTTTGATCTCTAGAAGCTGTTCCAGGGTGACGGGGCGATACCACCTCTTTCTCTTATTCCCAAATGCTAAAGGCTTGAACTGATGTTTGACAAGTGCAGGAGGGAATATAAGCTCAGTGTCGGGATTATATTCGATGAATCCAGGGGGAGTAAATCGTTTAACTGGCTGATCGTCCTTGAAGCCATTGCCTTTGCAACATCCTCCAGAAGCATTGCCTTTTCCATTCTCCATGCAGCATCCACCACCACCGTTTGCTTTCGCTTTGCCACATGACATCTCCACACTGAAGGTCTGAGCAGCGTCAAGGATCGGACGGTAGCCTGTACATCTGCAGAGGTTGCCGTCAAAGGCTTCTTCAACGTCATGCTGGGAAGGGTTCGAATTATTTCGAAGCAAGGCATATAAACTCATCACTATGCCTGGTGTGCAGAAACCGCACTGACTCCCATTTCCCTTCGCAATCCTCTCCTGCGCAGGGTGGGGCCTCTTCACATTTCCAATCCCCTCAATGGTGATGACATGTTTTCCGTCGACGCTGACCAGCGGTGCCAGACAAGCATTAACGCTAGCATGATATATCTTCTTCGTTGTAGGATTGAATTGCGACACAACTACTGTGCAAGCGCCGCAACCACCCTCAGCACATCCCAGTTTCGTGCCTGTGAGGCCAATTCCGCGAAGATACTCGAGGAGGGTGACTTCGGGATCGACATCGTCAATTACGACGCGTGTGCCATTGAGGTAGAAGCGGAGGGTATCGTCGTAGGCGGTGGTGATTGAAGAGAGGGAAGGAGTGGCGGAGTTCGAGACATCACGTTCAGGGGAGATGGCAATGGGAGCCATGATGGGCCACGACCGAGGAGGCTCTTCTCTCCAGGGATGCCTCGGTGAATTTCTTCGATGTGCTCCAAAGCTATTCGCCCCACTCTCTGGCAGAAGCTAAATCTCGATCAAGACCCCGGTCGTCGTCAAGAACTCTTGAATGACAAGGCTGCTCAGTCACTGAGGTCTTGGAAGCACAAGGCAGTAATTGAATTGACTTGAACTGAATTGAATTGCAATTTGATAGAAAGAAAGGAAAAGAGACAATTGGACGCAGCAGATGAGGGGGGAGTGAAAGTCGCTATCAGGCGGTATCCGAAGAGCTGTCTGTGTACGGTATGATAAAAGGCACGGCGTTGGCTTATCTCGGCCTGCGTCCGCCGTCTGTCGATGGGGCTCTGTGCCTCTTGGCCTGTCAAGACGCGGCTAACGGCGGGGTCAATCTGGGCTTCTGGACTCCCCCACAAGATCTCGATCGGGCGACTCTTCTCCAAGGTCAGATTCGGATGCAGTGCAGAACGCGGACAGCAAAAACAAAAAGAAGAAGTATTTTGAAGTGGTAAGGGAGAAGACATGAAAAGATATATGAACGTAGGTATTTATTTATACATCTGAACCATTCCTTATTTGCTTCTTCCTCGTCCTCCCCCACTTCTCTTGGTGGCTGTCGGGGAGCTCCGCCGGGACGCCTCAGGCATCCACAGGCAGGAAAGATAGACTCGGCGACCAATGAGGCTCTTGGGCTTACTAAGCACGGCGACCGACGTGAAAGCGCCAACGATCATGTGATAGGTCTCTAACAATGGAAGCATCGAGGCATCTCGGGGTTCCTAGAGGCATATTACTCGAAACAAAAGAAGAGAAATGGTCTGATCATGTATATGGATCGGAATGGCCCTTCTGTGTTGGAACCAATGATAACAATGTTCTCCAACTTCGAAGAACCGAAAATCATTCCAGTGGTTGACGCTGGCCACACTGCCGTTTAAACTCCTCTGCCGCCTCAGCGAGCAGTGCTTCATTTTTATGCTGTTGGTATATATTTACCTACGTCCAGACCCTTTTCCCCGAGATGATTTCATGACTCTCCCACCTCCGCCACGTCCTCCACCATCGTGTCTCTTCCCCTCACCTAACCCTCTTCGCCCATTGGCTATTCCTCCTCTCCCACCCCTTTGCCCACCTCTGCCTCTCCCTGCCCTTTGCCCGTCTCTCGAAGTTCCACCAATGTGTTTCTTGACGGCCTTGATATCCTCCTCATCAACATCCATTTCATCATCCTCATCCTTACTTCTCTTATTTGAGAACTTCAATCTTCCACCTCTGCCCCTCTGGACCGCATCCCGGCCCTTAAGCGCGTTCACATATGCACCCACACCACCCTCGTCATCGTCGCCGTTGCCCTCGGCCGGGGTATCAATAACCATCGCATCATCATCACTATCGCCATTAAGCAATAATTTCCCATCCAGATCGACCTTTGCTTTCGTCTTGGCGGGAGTGCGCTGTTTCACCGGTCTCGTCGACGAGATGTTTGCCAGTGCCCTTCTGTCTAGAAGATCCAACGGCTCGTCTTCATCTTCCACAATGTATGTTTGCCCTCCCTTCTTCGAGCCCTTCCGGCTCTTGCCCAACATCTCATTATCCGAAACATCAGAGCCATCAGAAGAATCGTCACTACCATAGACAGCTTCGTCATATTCGCTCTCGAATCTACCTTTCTTCTTGCCGCCTCGTGCTTCCCCGCCTTCCTCATCACTGCCTTCAGGGCCTGCTGCTTTCGCCGCATCCTTATGACGCTTATTCCGCTCCTTAGTCTTGCGGATATTGGCAATGAGCTTCCGGTCTTCCTCCGGGCAGTTTTTGTTCACAATGTCAACTCCGAATCTTCTAATCATACGTTCCAGAATGTGCTTGACCTTCGCCTTAAAGTGAGCTTTGTGCTCGTGACTCCACACCAGTAAGTTTGGTATCAATGTCGTGAGCCGAGGAAGCATAAGGTCAGTGGGCAGACTGATAACGCAAACTTTGACGAAACCGAGGACGCTACGAACGATTTCGCGGTTATTGGACGTGAGGAAGAGATCCATAGTTTGGACAAGGTCGGTGAGGGTTTCCGGCCTAAGCGATTCTCGGAAGTGGTAGAGGATTCTGGTTAGGGCAGTGATTGAGGCAGAGACCATGTGAGGTGTGCTGCCGGCTAGACCGGCGCTGACCATAGTAAAGTATTCTTCAAGATTCGCTGTTACGGCCGGAGCGTCGTCAGGCATGTGAGGAACCTTGCTGTTCTCGATCATGGACCCCGAGGCAGACACAAGCTTCTCGCCCATGAGGACAAGCAGGTCAAAGGCTGCAGTTCGTGCTCGCTCATTGACTTCTTTGCACGAAATAACGACTTCTGATAGGATTGCCGGAATAAAATGGAGAGAATCGTTGGGGAGAAATGGGATGAGTGTTGATATTGCAGCAAGTCGATCTCTCTTGGCTGGTGTAGAAACCTTCTCTGCGCTGCTAAGGAGTAGTTGTTGAAGCTCAGAACTGCGCTGTTGCAAAGCCATTTTGCCTTGTTCAGACTCAGCAAGGCGAGGAATAAGTTTGTATGACTTCTTCTGGAGCTGAGGATCGTCATCTTTGATTATTATAATTGACGCAATGTTGAATAAGATGCTGAAACTCTCTCGTGGCAGGTAGATTGATATAGTAATAACCAAATCCATGAGCGTGTGGCTCATAGGAGGCATCTTGTCAGCTGCGTTTTGTTGCTTTTGCTTCTGTTTTTCGGCCTGGGTTTGTGCTCCTGTTTCTGTCAACGAAGACTCCAACATTTTGGTAACACGCTCGAAAGTCTCCATGAGCTCGGTAGCCGGTGCAATACTAAGATAGGCGTTGATACATTGTAGGATATAACCCCGATACTGAGGCAATGTCTGGCTGTAAACGTTGAACAGGACCGCAAGCATATTGGGGGCAAAGGCTGATAGGTGATCTAGGTTCTTTTGAGCAACTGCTTTGGAGACTCTGCTCTGAAGAACAAGATCATCTTCTGTCTCGATAGCTGCTATGGCTTTGTTGGAATCTACCAGAGTTTGGAGAGCTCTGCAAACATCAGGACGTAGATCAACCTGCTTGTACAGCAGATTTGCTACCATTTCCGCAAATCCCTGGTCAAATGCCTCCGGAAGATCCAGTGGCAAGTCGCAGTATCCTGGCAATAATGCCCATATCTGCTGGACAAGCGTCTCAAAAATCTTGATTTCCATAGTCTTTTCTGCGTCCCCGTGGTCGATGACTTTTTGAAACATAAGCTCGCTCAAAGGAACGAACTCGGTCTTGAAGTGTTGAAGGTTGGTGTTGCTAACATAATCACGCAGGATGGGCAACATCCAAGCCCGCCCAGGCTGCCCAGCTTTTGGTTTCGCGAGGTTCAGGGGTAAGATCCTCAGCACACTCTCTGGCCCCATCGCCCGAATGGCTTTCCCAATAATCTCGTCTGCTTCCTTCTTGCCGGTAAATGAGTCGTTTCCACGGAGCTCGCCGATAGTCCTGACGACATCGGCCAGTATCGGGTCAGCTCGCCATCGCAAGCCATCAAACATGGCACCCATGACATTGAACGTCTCCATCCACGCAGCCTGGTATTTAACGCTCAGAAGGTCCACAGCAGCTTTTGCCAGCTTCTCTAAGACCTTCTCATCGTATATTGATGGCTCCAAAAGAACAGAGTCGGGTATGCAATTTGCCATGAAAGAGATCAGGCATTCAGACGCTGAAACGCGAATGTTGTGCGATGAAGATGCCAAGAAACCAGAGATCAAATCAAATAACTCAGGTAACTTCTGGAAAGTTTCTTCCGGTTCAATTTGTGCCGAGACATCATAGCCTCGTGATAAAACGGCAATCCAAGGTGGTAGAACTTGGGAATCATTCTGAGATGGTCGGAGCTCCGAGATCACCTCTAACAGCCGAGGAAGTTTGGAAGACGCTTCACTCTCGCCCGCCATGCCCTCGAATATTATTTCGAATACCTCAAATGCCGCCATTGTCATGTATTCATTGCTTGACCTTGAGATATTGAGTAGGATCTCGCACAGGGGCTCTATTTTCCTGCTAGGCCAGCCACCTGAAGCAGCAGCTACAGTCTTAACCAAGTGCAAGGCATGTATTAAAGCAGGCTCATGTTCTGCTGCACCGCTCTTCCGCTGCTTCCTGGCTTGGCTCGATTTAGCAGCAAGGTCTCTCAGACTCATTAGGGCCGTCTCCGCGCACATATCTGCAGCTGGGTGGTCGACAGATGGACTGGGAGGTGGATTCTTCAGGACTTTTGTGAGTGCTTCCTGAGCCCGCTTCCTGATCTTTGGCCTGTGGTCAACCGCCAGGGTCAACAAAGCAGCAATGGCACGCCGCGGCCCAATCTCTGTCTGTGAAAGTTCCCATGCCTTTGAATCTTGCGCAATCAACAATGGCTCGAGACACCCTATCGCAGGTCTTAAGAGGGGAGCATCTGCCTCTGGAAAAGAGAATGCAGGAGCAATGTTCGTAAGGATCTGAGAGAACTTCGACTGCAATAAAGGTTGCGGGGTGTATGGTGCAACGACATCCAGGAGGTAAACAACCGAAGTTGCCAAATCTTTGTTCACAACATCTGTAGATGATATAGACTGTCGGAGAAGGGCGAGGAGAGCGGTAAAATATCCTGTTGGAGAAGCTTCAATTTTCTGGTCCCGTAAGGTATCTTCAACAGCAGACAACACAATGGCAGTCTGTTTCCGGATCAGTACTCTGAGGCAAACAGAGAGAATGAGGAGCCTTTAATACCTGATGCTGATTCTGTAGCTTCGGCGAGCGAATCTTCTCGAGCTTCTCTTGGAGAGACATATTGCACGAGTGTATTGGCTCTTGCGCCGTGCTTCTCGAAATCAGATCACAGAAAAAAAAGTTTCCAATCGATAAAGTCGCATATCGATAGTACTGGGGCCGTCAAGCGAATGCCCACGCGCTAAGCCTCTTCGAGACTCAAGAGCTTTCTCCAATCACAGAGATACGGGGTAAGGGTCCCCTGGTGCAAATAAACAACAGTAGCATCCCATCATTTACATCTGGACACATCTTCCTTTCCTCCGCAGTGTATATACATCTACTCTGTACTCCTGTATTTTAATTCCTGCGCCTTATCCGACGCACTATTCAACCGTCTCTCCTTACGTTCTCCCGAGAGAGCCGCATATTAGCTTATTGCGGTTCGGCGCCAGACACAGGAATTGCGCGACTGTGATCTGTTCACTTCATCTACGTTGAGAACCACCTCTCTGCCCCCGTCCAGATTCCTCATATCTACTTCAACGCACTCGCCATCATGCGCTTCTCTGCAGTTTCCGTCCTGGCTCTTCCGCTTCTTGCTGCTGCTGCCACGAAGGAAGTGAGCCCTCTCGAACGGATCATCGCCCGAACGCAAGTCTACTTTGAAAACATTCTTTCAAAAATCCCCAGCCCAAACCAGGCTCACTCCGATGTCGAAGTGGATGCTGCTGCTGCTAAAGCGGGCAGTAAACCTCTCCATATCTTGACTCTGGACGACTGGAAGGAGACAATTCAAGGAAGCGTCAAGCCAGCAAGCTCAACACCTGAAGAGTGGTGGGTCTTGGTCACTGGAGGCAACAAGACCTGCTTCGGCCATTGCACTGGAGTTGAGACTGCGTTCAACGAGACTGCGGCCCTCTTCGCCACTGATCCTACGGCGCCGCATCTTGCTTACCTCAACTGCGACAACCAGCCGGTTCTTTGCAACAGCTGGAGTGCTGGTCCACCAAACCTCTGGGTCATGCATGTATCAGCACCGCCAGCCCCTGTCGATGTTCGGGTCCTCCACTTGAACTCTAGCACGACAACTGCTAAGACCTTCACTGATATACATTCTACCAAGTCCTGGAAGGAGAAGGATCTGTATGAAGGCTACTTCCACCCCTTTGATGGTCCGCTTGCCAAGTACGGCCTTGCGGTCCCTCTTGGTTATTTCTTCTGGGTCCTGGCTATTGTCCCTAGCTGGGTCTTTATGATTGCCGTTTCTTTCATCAGCAGAAACATCATGTAAGTGATGGAGGATAATGCTCAATTGCTGTATAAGTGCTAACTATGGATCTAGGGGCAGAAAAGCCCTTGGACCAAACCCAGGCCAAGGAGGGGAAGCGGCCGCGGCTCCTCGCGCTCGCGTAGGTGCTCCTCCTGGAGATGGAATTACATATTAGGCTAATATTTTCTGGTAGTAAATAACGGATGGAAGCTGGGAGGTAATTTGACATGGCCGAAGGGGGAAAATAGCACTGTTTCTGGCGGGCTCAAAATTATATAGTGATCAATCATAATATCATTGAAATCATTGGGTATCAAACTCCTGCCATGCAATCGTATTACTGGATCGGTCCAAGTCATCATTTCCCGCACGAACTGTCCAACCTGGTTAAGCCCTCCAGGACCTGCTCCCGAAGCTGCCCATTTGCTAACCGGCCATATCGCAAATCGCTCAGCCCCCCGACAGTTCCCCTGATCTGCTCTAAAAGGGCGTCAGCCTCCTCTTCGAGCCTTCGGACTTCATCTTCGACGTCCTCAACAGCCCTCTCCATTTCCGGCAAGATTGAGGTTAAGGTGTGCGGTTTCGACACTGGTAGGTTTGATGTAGGCCCAAAAAGCTAAGGGGGCAAGAGTCAGCAAAGATTCCTTGCTTTCTCAGTGTCGCTGTACTCACAGCACTCTCTATATCCACCTCATCATCCTGCTCTTCTCTTGCAGCTGCCCTCCGTGCTTTTACAACAGCTCGCCGCTGTGCATTTCCGCGTTTGGTTTCCGTAGCTATGTTATGGGCTACCGCATCTGCAATTTGTGCACGTTGATGCTGTAAATCGCGGTACAATGTCCGGATTTGAGGAGAGGATTGCTGAGAGCGGGGGAAGAGCTCAGTGAAGGCCTTGAGGGAGATGATGGAGGGTAGTGGAGCTGGGGGCAAAAGGAATGTGGAGAGGATTGTTGCTTCAGTAGGAGCCATAGTTAGGCCAGGCCGGAGAAGCTGGTGAAGATATGGGGATGCTACCCGTATAGGCTCCAACACAAGATAGAATACCCCAGTACAAAAAGAATGCAGAACAGATCGCGCCCAACTGGAAAGGTTCGGGATTTGGGTGAGAGTGCGCTCTGTTATCTCATGAACGTCGAGATTAATGACTACCTCTGCACCAGGAACGGTCTTTGAATAAAGAACCCCAGCCAGTCCAATATTGTAATTGAAAAAGTCTTATACTATGCAGTAGATAGCAGACGCGGTATCTATTTCAATAGACTGAATAGAATTTAAGCAAGACGCGTCCAACGCGCGCTCGGCTGCTGTCTCGCTTCGAGCCGAAGCTTTGACTTTGCCTGTCCCTGGATCATCGCCCATCCATATTCATTCCTTCCCCTGGAACATCACAACATCACGCTTTAGGAAAAATAAAAAGAGAGAAGCAACGGTCTCCTTGGATAGCGCCTCATTTTCTCCTTTTGGAAACCAGATATGGCGCCTTCTAAGTCAGCTGCGGCCACCGCCCCCTTTTCCAAAGACGAGCGAGTTCTCTGCTTTCATCACGAGATGCTCTACGAGGCAAAGGTGCTGGATTCCCGGCCCACCGAGGACAACCAGTCATGGCAGTACCGGATCCATTACAAGGGATGGAAAAACACAGTGAGTCCATCTATTTTCTTTTGCCTTTCTTTGCTTGAAGTGCTTGGAGTGCCGCAGAACCTGCGGGTCCTTCCATAGTTGGAAGCCACAGTTGGGATCTGGAAGGAGTAGTTGAGCAACTCCCAGAGCGAAAAGACTGAGAGGATGAGAGATAGAGAGAGCAAGGAAGCAAGCGGGCCGTACAGAGAGACAGAAGGAAAAGGACGCCCATCTTCCTGTTTCATCGTCCACACAGCACTACGCAGCATCAAGATCAAACATCAGAAGTCGCTGTCCATCTCTCTATCTCTCTACCAAGCACTTGAGCTCCATGACCCCCGATCTTCAGAATATTGAGAAGGATGTTCCTAACCATGTGATTCAACAGTGGGACGACTGGGTTCCTCAAGACCGAGTGAGGAAATTCACAGATGAGAACAAGGAGCTTGCTGCCCAGCTTCACAACCAGATGAAGCTTCTTCAACAGAGGGCACCAAAGTCCACCACAAAGAAAGGTGGCCGAACGAATGGCTCAGATTTGAGTTCTGCACGTGGCAGTGAAGAAAGACATGCCTCTACTGCTACTCAGAGTGGGCGTGGACCAAGACGAAATCGAGACTATGATCTTGAACCTGTGAGTGCTTGATTTTCTTATGTCATTCTTCTCATTCTCTGTCCTTTCTCCCAGGGTGGTTTGCGATGAAGTCACGACCGTCTGCTTTGAGCCACCCCCATCTGCTTTGGACCGGACCTCGACACGTCTTGTTGACGCTGGATCTCACTTCCGATTATTCCTCCAGCCTCTTCTGTCCCTCGTCCTCCCTACCAACTCTGCAATATTTTCGAGAGATTTTTGGCCGCGCAGCGATGTCGCCAATCGGCTCCTGCAGAGTACTTGGCCACGAATCCATCGAAGCAACGGTAAAGCCTCGTCGATGTGAACCTTGTACAATTGGAGCGATCCAAAAAGCAGCGACTGGGATCTCCTCAGAGTTCTCTCTTTTGATTTGCCAGAAGAAGAAAACTAAAAAGAGACCCTATCCAAAGTTGGCTATCCACACAAAGATTGGACCCGCCACACCTGCTCCTCGTCTCTACTACGAGGATATGCAGAATTGTCCTTGCCACTCGCTGGGGTTATTCGCCAGATGCCAAATTTAAGAGACTCTGTAGTCAGAGACCGTTCAATGGAGATTTCTATTTTATTGGGCTTTTTGGAGAGCTCTTTCAGTGCTTGTGCTCCCTGCGTCCCTTAAGAAGCCATTTCTAATACGTGATGTTCAATTACAGGAGGCGGAATTCCACGCGAGACCGTCAATCAAACTCCTCATACCCGATCATATCAAGGCCATTCTAGTCGATGATTGGGAGAATGTCACCAAGAACCAGCAGCTCGTTCCACTGCCCAGCGCGCATCCGGTCAACTCCATTTTGAACGATTATCTCGAGTTTGAGAGGCCCAAGCGGCAACCAGCCAGTGCTCAAGCTGATATCTTGGAGGAGGTGGTTGCTGGATTGAAGGAGTACTTCGACAAGTGCCTAGGACGCATTCTTCTTTATCGGTAAGTATGCATCAAACATTTCCCATAACTTTCTAACAGTGCCACAGGTTTGAGCGTAATCAGTATCTTGAAGTCCGCGAATTGTGGAACTCAAACAAGCCAGAATGGGCAGGCAAAGGTGCTGGTGACACCTATGGTGCGGAGCATTTATGCCGTCTTCTAGGTAAGTTACTATTGCTCCTAAATTGGAGTATACCTAATCTTGTGCAGTTTCTCTACCAGAACTCATCGCCCAAACCAATATGGACTTGCAGTCTGTCAATCGTCTTCGCGAGGAACTCTCGAAGCTGACGAACTGGCTCGGAAGAAATGCGACCACCTACTTCGTCAGTGAATATGAAACTCCTAATCAGGACTATGTCGAAAAGGCTCGTGGCGTTTAGGGGGTTCATTAAGGTGCATGGAATGGAGCATGGCGTTACCTTTTTCCTTTATATGACTATGGCGGCACTCTCTCAACTGTTCAAGTAACTTGCTTTCGTGGTGGGTGGGGTTCTCCAGTGCTTGATTATCAGGTTTTTGGCCTCAATTAAGGAATCGGATAGCTTTTCAATGTATTTCAGTCCCCTAATCATAGTTTCTTCTTCACAACACAGTCCCCCTATCGCAACTCTCAAACTGACCAACGAAGGAATCAGATAAATCAACGATCATGGCTAGCAGGGAGTAGATTTCTTAATACTTCCCCACGTTGAGTATCCTCTTGTCAGTGCGCAAGTGTATATGAGAAAACAACAAGTGAGATTTTTGATGAAGGTGTAGATTGTATCGCTTTATATGCACAATGATGATTTACCACCCATCGTGCCTCTTCTAGAGGACGCTTCTCATGATATCCCGCTCTTATTCGTATCTTACAGCTCCAAACAACACTGATCCAGACGCCATTAAATATCACCATCCATAGCCTGGAGGATGCTTTGGCCATAACGAAGTAGAAGATCCGACCTGGGGCCCACGCCAAGAATTGCACATACTTGCTCGAGGTGCAGCCTGAGCAAGTCCGGATTATGCGTAACCGCCCCATACCATCCTCCAACGCTCCTCAACCAGCTTCACCTCCTAATCATGCTTGTCGCCTTGGCATCGCCGTCTCGATATAATATCCGGGATCGGGTTTTCGTTCCTCCCTAAGTTCCTCCTTGGTCAAAGGTTTCTCTACCTCTCTGACAGAAATCAATTCCTTGACCTTCATAATTTGACCGGCGACTTCGGGCGTTACGGGATAGAAGACAGTCTTCATTCTATGGCGGAGGCCGAGGGCTTTCAACACGCCCTGCGTTCGTTTCGGCAGGCCTATGCCTGATCGCATGAGGGTTATGCGGAAATATGACATCGTGACTAGAAAATAGATATCAGCCGATGAATCAGGTATACCTTTAGAGAATACTGCATACTTCTTTCTGCTCAGAGAATGTTGGTCCTGTTGAGCATGTTTAACTTTCAACATGTCGCGAAGTGCTCCGTAGAAAATATTCGGCAAATTCCGAGACGAGGCGCTACTGAAGCTACCTACGTAGACGCGGAGCCCAACCCGACAGATAGCCCCTCGAGGCTGACATCTGCAGCTCCAAGCATGACTTGATTTCTGGGGTATTGAACTTGTCGCGCATTCAATCCGCCATGACTATGGACAGCTCGACGGTAAAGCTCGCCGAGCTGCTCCGGCATCCAGACGATCTGGACAAGATCTCCGCCATGAAGCTCGAATACACACGGAAAAAGGCAGCGGTCGATTCGCAGCTTCGCAGCGGGCTCAAGGAGCAATTGGAAGTCACACAATCTGGGATGAATGGGATTACAGATGGGCAACGGACGGTCCAACTCATCAAGGAGGAGATGATGAAGATTGATAAGCTATGCGCCGATGCGCAGAACATGATCCTCGATTTCCCAAATATCAATCTGGTTTCGCAGACACAGAAGAATTTCACTGCAGTGGGGAATATGCGGCAGAATCTGGATAGCTTCAATGACCGTTTGAGTCAGGTGGAAGCGATGTTGAGGGAGGACGATCAGGATCCGGAGAATATGCCGAATTTACTGGCTATCCATTACGAATTGACACAGTTGAGGAATATAAGGGACGATGCCATGGAGCAGATTCAAAGAGCTGATGACTCGGGCTTGGCAAGTACGTTGGAGGACTATTTTTCACGGCTGGACGAGACTGTTGATTGGTTTGACGAACACGTTGGGACAATTGCTTTGAATTTGATCAACGTGCTTATCAATGGGAACAATGGGCTGGTTGTCCGGCTAGCAGTCATTATTGAGGCAGAGGAGAAGAGTGATAAAAGAGTCCTGGCGTTGCAAGAGGCGTTGAAGGACCATAAGGAAATGGCGACACGATTTCAAAGCATCACGGATGGCGCCAGGCAGGTCAGAGGATACAAGGAGAAATTCTTGCAGGCGATACAGGTCCATGCGGACGAGCAGATTCTCCAAACTAAACAAGAATTCTTGGATGATCCCTCGAAGTTGGAGAAAAGTTTGAGATGGTACTTCAACGACCTCAACGCTGTGAAGCAAGGAATGGTGCCTCTCATGCCGAGGAAATGGAAGATCTTGAGAACCTACGGTAAAATATACCATAAGGTCATGCACGACTTTCTCGTTGGCATGATCGATGACCCACAGACGAGCTCTGCGAATATGCTGGCTATTCTTAACTGGCCAGAGAAGTACTACGCAAAAATGAAAAAGATTGGGTTTGAGGAAGAGGAATTAGTTCCCCAGGTTATTGATGGCCGGGAGCCTGAAATGGTCCGCGAATTCCGTCAACTCATCATTCGCTTCCTCGATGAATGGCTTGGCAGAATATCCACGGCAGAGAAGAAGGATTTCGCTGAACGAAATGTCGAGGGTTCGAACCTAGATGCGGATGAATACGGTTATTTCCGAACAAAGAACCTAGTTGACATGTGGCGAATGTTGCAAGAGCAGGTAGATGCAGCAGGGAACTCGCAACGGATGGATGTAACAGAAGGTGTTGTCGATGCAATGATTCTTCGGCTCAAGTCCCGGCAACAAGCATGGCAGAGAATGCTAGATGATGAGGCGGCCAGGTATAGTAGCAACAACCCTGATCTAGAGGGATTCCAACCTCTTCAGGATTGGCTTGTTGCTATAGCAAACGATCAGATTGCCTGTATCGACGACAATGAGGAAGAAGGTCGGTTTGCGTACCTAACCAGCTTTCGGCAGAAATTTGAAACCTTGGTATCAGCACCGTACCTGGAGAGAGCGGATGTCGAAATAACCACCCTGCGTGATGGCTATGTCGATCTCAGCACACATTGCATCGCAAAGTTTGCGCAGTTAATCTTCATAGTCGATTTCCGGAATGTCATGCCGGACTTCTTCACGCCGAAGTGGTATGGCACTACAGCCATGAAGCAGATGACTGTGACGTTCGAGGAATATGTCGGCGATTATAGAGACGTCATGCACCATTCGCTCCTCGACATCTTCGTAGAAGAACTTGCGGATGAGCTCCTTGTCCGCTATCTATCCAGCGTCAAGAACAAGGGTGCAAAATTCAGGCGACAGGATCCTTTCAAAGACAAGCTTTTCAACGACGTTTCAACAGCATTTGAATTTTTTACCAACAGCGCTTACCTGAGTCCGGATGTCAGCGATGTAATTAAGCAGAAATGGAGGGTTACAGAACGGTTCCTCCAGTTGATTGAGTCGGATAAGTCCGCTGTGCCGGATGTCTTTGCTGCTTTCAAAACGGATTATTGGGACTTGCAGCTTAGTTGGGTGGAAGCTGTGTTGAGGGCCAGAGATGATTTTGATAGGAGTCTTTTGAGTGCAGTGAAAGCCAGAGCAGGGCAGATTGAAGTTCCAAGAGGGGTGGAGACGATTATGAGCAAGGTCAAGTAGCTCCGGATTTGATGTGGGAGCATAGGGTCAGCGTGGCGTTAAGGGGCAATCTGGCGCATACGGAAGATCATTCGCGCTGTATAATAGAGTAATGCTTGGCCATCTCAGATTCCATCAAGAATAGTTATTCGATATCCAATCATCAATGATTTTAAACGTGCCTCCTCCGTAGAGATACTGTGAAGCCTCAATCAGGGGTCTCCAATTGAAAAATAATACAAGATCACGTGCTACGCGACAGTCGCGTCGCATACCTTAACGCGGCCATCTGAATGAGACAGGCGCTCAGCTCACTCTCAACAACAGACTAAGAAATATGGTAAGTATCTCCGTTTAATTTAGTGATATATCTAACAGGATGTAGGCACCAGACTTAGCAATACTGAAAAGAAAACGCTCTCGGCCTTCAGACTGGTGGGCGGCTCCCCCGACGAGCGCGGCAACCCCACCACCACAACAAGATGAGCCTGCGCGCAAGCAACGTGGTCAACCTTCGACTTCAGATCTTACTGGACGAGTAATACAAGAAGCTCCCGCGGCTGTAAATCGAGGAAGGGTGGCCAAAAGCCACGACGGGCCGTCGGCCGAGCATGGGAAAATCGCGGGCAAGTTGAGACGAGGAAGGTCATTGAACACTGAAGATGAATTACAAGCTTCTGCTGAAAAAGCGCCTGAGATTGAGGCTACGCGGAATAAGAAGAAGAATAAGAAAGCTGGACAGCCTGCGGTTGGGCAATTAGTGGAGGGAACAACGGTTGATTTACCGGCTCAAACACAGACATCGAGGAAGCGTGGACGATCTACTGCAGATGCGAGGGAGCAAGTTGTTATTCCTGCTCCGACTAAAGTCGACAGTCAAACTGCACAAAAGAAGCGGGGACGACCCCCGGCTTCACATACAAAGGAGCAACCTGCTGTTGAACCACCAGCGGAGGCAGGATCACGTAATGCCCAAAGACGAGGTCGGTCGTCGAATCTCCAAGGAGAGATAGAAACCGCGGTTGAAGGCCCGTCCAAGAGTCAGAGTCGTCCAACAAAGCGCAAACGGCCTCCTAATACGGAGACGGAAGCCATTGGAGCTTCTTCCACTGAGGGCAATGTCACTAATAAGAGGCGTACACGTCAATCAGATGCTGGGATCGCGGGGCCCAGTTCTACCAAGCCTCTGGTCAAGGACGTAGGTAGGTTGACCGCTCGAGAGGGGCGACACTCAAACACGGTTCTTGAGGTGCAAACTGCTACTTCAGCCTTTTCGAGAAAGCGCAAGGCACGTAAGAATGACAATGATGCCCCTACCGCCACAGCCGACAGAGTGCCTTCAAATAATGCAGCACCGGACAAGCCTAGAAAGCGTGGTAAGGAAATAGATACGGGTGTGTTAGAAAAAAGTACCAAAGCCCCAGTTCAAGGGAAGCGGTCAAGAACCTCTCGAAACATTCAACAGGGAGAGGATGGGCGCGAAGAATCAGAAGGTAGAAGAGTACCTGCTTATTGCTATCAATGATTCTGCTAACGCACAATACAGGATCAAAAGACCAAGAACATGGGAAGAAGCGCCGTCGTGCTGAGAAGCCAGTGCAAGAGGATGACCATGAAGCATCCGAACCCGAGATGCCGCTGACCTATCAACATCTTGCTCCAGTGACTCGTCGGGTCTCCCGTCAGATCATCGAAGCGAAATGGGAGCCGCTGCCTCCAAGTTGTATCGAGCTTGTCTCACAATTGTTGAATGATATGCAAAGACCAGTGGTCGTGCGTCTTAATGATGAGCGTAAGAGAACTCAAGCAAGCACAGCTTTACAAATGGTATCCCGCAGACTAGTTAGCAAGATTTCGAAAGGGCTTCCATTTCCCCAGGGGACACGGAATCGTCGAGAGGATGATTTCGATTTTGAGAAGATTCTGAATCACAACAGAGACCTTGAGGCTCAACTCACTCCCATATTGCATGCAAACGAGCTCTTGGATTCCGAGCTGAAGAAAGAAGCAGCTCGTCTCGAAGTAGAGAAGGAAGCACTGTTGGAGTTGGAAACCAATGCAAAGACTGAAGCCACTAGAAGGAAGGAAGCCGGGCGGAAGGTGCACTCGTTGCTTCAGTCTGGAGATTCGGTCACGACAGAAGATGGCCTGAAAGATCGAATTGGCTTCGCGGTTGGCTCCAACCATCTACCGCTATCCCTGGTAAATATCCCACCTTATCTTGATAAACCAAGCTAATATGCTCAGGAGGATGAGGATCTTCAAGCCGTCGTTAAGGAATTACAAGGCCATGTGGGCAGTATCCAGAGCAACATAGACCAGGTCAAAGGCATCGCTCACGCAATGTCGAAGAGCAAAGCAGCTGTCCAGGCAACTCTATTCGATCACCTGGAAAAGCCCCAATACGAGGATGTTGTTCTAGGATAGGGCTGCTCTTGGCTATCAGGGTGTGACGGGCGAGAGCGAACATGATATGTTGGCGTATGGGGCAGGGACAGGCATGTTAAGTATAACGAAAGACGTATGCTGTACTTTAAATAAGATACCCAGCGCGTATTGTTGTTGTCGTCGTCACATGTATTGCTCTGGGTTATAAATTCATAAAATGGAGACTGACCTTTTCCTGGTACCTTATTCGTCAAGGATCTCCCGAGGCCCTTGCTTCTGGATTGAGGCTCGGTCCCAAGCACAGTCATGACCCGCCCGCTTTCCTTTACCGTAGAACCGGATCCACGCATCACTCACCACCCTGTTCAACGACGCAACGCGACTATTAGATGTGAGAAGCCGCTTCAAATCTACGCGATTCGGGAGTTGGGGTAAACTGAGCACGGTAATTGGGCATATACACATACCTTAGGTACTGAAGGGTGGCGCTGATAGGTCGAGCAGGGTTCCGTGGCGAAACTTTTTAAGGCCAAGACCGCCCTCGCAAGACCGCCCTTGAAGGACGACAGCGCACGTCGCATTCAGATGGACTCCCTCGAAACGTAGGGCCCGATGCCATGGAACAGAATGGGACCAGCAATGGGCAGGATGCAAAGCGGCAGGCGTCGCCGCCTGCATCTGGCGCAAGCAAGAGCCCTAAGAAGAGGCGCAAGGTGAATCACGGTACGTCGACGGTGCCAGCGACATGGCGCACTATTCTTGAGACCTTCTGCTGATCATGGAACGTGTTCCTGCAGCTTGTGTGTATTGTCGACGATCTGTAAGTCACCCATTGGACTGGAATACAAGGGGTGGCCTCGTTGGGCGCGGTCTCTGCGTGATGTTTGACTATGAGCTAATTCGATCTGGTACCTGGCCAGCATATGACATGCGATTTGGTACGACTTCCCGTTCAATATATGCAGCCACTCTTGTGGTACTGGAGGCTCCCTGACTAAAACTTCCCGTCGCACAGGAACGCCCTTGTGCGCGCTGTATAAAGCGCAATATCGGGCATCTCTGCCATGACGAACCCCGCGAACCGGACTCGGCCACGAAGAAGTCGAAGAGCCAGCATAGCAATTCTGCGGCGGAGGATGGTGGATCGCCACCAGATCAGCTCCAGGGAGGCATAGACAGTGGCATGAACAGCGCCCTCGATAAATCACAGGAACGATCGCAAGGCAAAGGTCTGGCTTTAGGCGCAACTACACTCTCTCAAGGCGACCCTTCACAACTCGTTCAGCCATCCCCCGTATCGGGAATCCAGCCAAATGCTCTCAGTAGCAACGGCAATCAATGTAAGACCCTGATCGCCCTGTTCTTGTTATAGATGTTGATACTGCTTGTAGTCATCGGATATTCGGACGACTGGGTTGGGTCCCAAAATCAATTTCAAGATATGCATAACTACCATCCCTCATATATGTTCAATGCGCCGGAAGTTACCAATGAGTATAACCTCCTAAACGATTTCCTCAATAACAGTTTGTTGGATGAGGGTGCTCTACTTCCGGACGACTCTAACCTTTATACTGATTCATCCAATAATATGGTATCTGGAGGACTCGCCAATCCGTCTCTTGCTCCTGGATCGCAACAAGGGGCTTCTTTGGCTCCGGGAAATACTATGGGGAATGCAATATCTAGACCTGCAAGTGTCATACCGACTGATAAAACCCGCGAATACTATCTCCAAGCGGCAGACCCCACTGGCAATGATGCACCTGAAGAGAGAATGCAGCGATTACTCCGAGCGAAGTATGACGCCGGGATGTTAAAACCCTTCAACTACGTGAAGGGCTATGCGCGCTTATCTGCTTATATGGATGGCCATATGCAAGCGGCTTCGAAACAAAAGATACTTCGTCAACTTGACCGTTTTAGGCCAAAGTTTAGGGAGAAGGTTCAGGCATTGACGGATATTGAACTTATATATGTTGAGATGTGGTTTGAACGCAGTCTTATGGAATATGACCGAGTGTTTGCGAGCATGGCGATTCCTGCGTGCTGTTGGAGGCGGACCGGTGAGATCTTCCGGGGCAACAAGGAGATGGCTGAGCTCATCCATGTCCCCATTGAGAAATTAAGAGATGTAGGTATACATTCAGCACATTCCGCCATTATTACTAATATCCATGTAGGGCAAGATTGCGTTGCACGAAATACTGGCTGAGGAATCCCTTGTTAATTATTGGGAGAAATTTGGCGCAATTGCTTTCGACCAGAATCAGAAAGCTCTCCTGACGAGCTGCTCTCTGAAGAATCCGAATGATCAATCCAAAGATCCGACGATTAGGTGTTGCTTCTCCTTTACAATTCGGAGAGATGATCACAAGATGTAAGTTGCAGCATCTCTATCTGTTCTAAAGGGGGGCATTTACTGACCGTAAACCCAGCCCGTCACTTATCGTGGGCAACTTTTTACCACAGGACCCAGTACAACGCTGAAGTCTGTTTTACAACGCATCTTGTAATTACCTGAACATATGGGGTGATCAAGTATATAGGCAGCGTCTTGATGGAGTGTGGGATTGGCGTTTGTGGGTTTGGAATATATATATGTGCCTGGGTAAGCTCATGCGGGCCGAACCTTAAAAGTGTAGCTTGACTTTCCGTGCTTCTCGTCTTAGTTGTAGATGGCGACAATCAATCCAGAACCATCATTTCTTCGGGAAACCAAATACCGCAGCCAAGTAGCAGCATATGTGGATGCAATTTCTCTTCTTTCGACTTCAGTATCCTCTGCAGCCTTCATATCTCTTCGAAGTGCTACAGTACTACCCCCTGATTGCAAGGGAGATGGCGCCGGCGCAGCTACAACGCTCCGACAAAGACAGACGCCTCAGATCCATCCTTTGCAAGTTACCCTGTTCATCATTCGATCGTGTTTTCATGGCTAATCGTCGAGCCCAGCATTCGCTGCCGACTTGCAAGCGCAATTACCACTTGTATTCGCCAAACCTCCCGGCTCGCTGTTCAACGACGTCCAGAAACAAATCCTAACCTTTCCCAACAATCTTGGCCCCTCTGCAACTGCCAAATGCGAGGAGATTGATAGTAATGGCACGACTCTTTGGAATATCTGTACTCGACTTCGACGGACCTACGATTCCGAAAAACCACAAGATGTACCGGTCATATTGCTCATCACGCGTGTGTTTGCGTTCCTCCTATTAGACTGTGCTCTTGAAAGTGGGAAAAGTACTATTGCGAACCTTGTGCGGTTGATGAAGATTGGTATCAAGGCCGCAAAGAATTGCATTGGTATGTCACAATGGAGCAAACCACGGTGCTACACGGTTGACGTGAAGCAGACAGGAATCAGACAGATCTCGCACTGAAGGTTCTCGAGAAATTGGGCAAATATGAGCTGCTATTGAAAAATCCGGATGGACAGTCTTCCCGTGAGAATGTTGAGGTCCACGAAAGACTGGTCGCGGAATATTATGTCCTTCGGACTGCATTGGTAAAGCTATCCTCCTTCGTCCCAGATCTCGGCCTTTAACTTCTCTCCATAGGCATGGCATCAAGACCAACTCGAAATGGCAGAGCATATGTTCAAGAAATCGATGTCCTCGAAGCACTTCTTCGACCCCGGTACAGCAGAAAGTTTAGCAGACGTTCTCTACGAGATGGGGAAGGATCTTCTTGTGAAACAACAGTATACAATGGCAGTTAAATGGCTCGACAGAGCATATCAGATTCTTATTGAACAAGAGCTGGATAGACTCAGTATGGACGCAAGCGAACTTCGAATATCGATCGTCGAGTCTTTGATTAAGGCATTATTAGGAATCCAAGACCAAGAGTCAGCGGATAAAGCCCGCAGCCTGGTTGATTTTCTTGAAAATGAAGTTGGAGACAAGCTGATTGTGCTGTTGTTGAGACTGGACCTTCTCTCCGCAACGACCAATGAGAGTTTCGACAGCAATTCATATAGCGATATCCTACGGAGAATGACTAGGACCGTGGTTCTCACCGAACCAAACTTCAAGCTGATCATGTACCACATCAGAAAGCTGAACGAGAGAAGCCCCGGTCTTGCCTGTAAAGCTTTGGATGAGCTTCTAAGGCTACGCATTTTACAAGCAGAACGAGATGAGTGGGTCGAGAAGGTCATTATCACGCGCTTGTGGATGACTACAAATCAAAGAGACACACCGGATGTCTTGGAATTGCTTGAGGAAGTCCTATCCGCAATTCTTGAAAGCCTAGGCCAGCCAATCAGCTCGGCAGTTACCCTTGCAGCGCATACGGTTCGTTCACTTGATCTAGAATCATTTGATAGGTAACTGATTGATAGCAGCTATTATGGAAACGTATCGAGTCCAACTACACCCAGGGACAGTATGACGCGGCAGAGAGATGGTGCCGTCTCGCCATGCATCGGATATTTGAGAAGTCAGGGGAACTCAACATGGCTCGAATCTCAAGGTAAATTATCAGTGACAATCACTCATGTGCATAAACTTATCTGTGGCTGATAGGAAACTTTTACTATGTGCGCTTGCGAAACAGGACACTAATAGTGCACGAGATACTTTTGCATCGATGTCGGATACGTCTAAAAATGAACCCATGACGAGGTTCCTGATGTATAAGGTAGCTATACGCTGTGGAGATGTTGATCTTGCCGCCGACTGTCTACGAATAATCAGTTCCTCTTCCTCGAAAGACCCAACACTTCTATATGCATGTGTCTTGGATGCCCAGCAAGTTGGTAATAGATTGCTAGCGCTGATGGCTCTGCAGCTTGTTCTGGAGGAGCAGTTTGTTCTCAAAAATCATAGTTTTGCGGCTTCCAGCACTGTGCATTTGCCGTCACTTCTTCGTAGCACAATTTCATTGACGTCTGCAGTTCTTAATGGATCGAAAGACACCGAAGGCTCACCTGAAGCCGAGGCGAACGTGGAGAAACTTTGCAAGTTTTTCGAAGGGGGTAAGCATTCTTTCTATTTTCAAGAGTCAAGACTGACACCTGATAGCCGTCACTGATATGAAAAAGACGTGTCTATCAATACAGGCGTCAGAAACCATTTGGACTATCCCTGAGCTTGACTGGTTCTCGAAGAATTCGTACAACCTCGCCGTAAAGCACCTGTCAATTTGGAATCCTCGACATTCCTTGCGTATGCTAATATGCTGTATTGCGTTCATCGACCAGTATCCAAAAGACTTGGCCGAGACGGTGTCCGATGATTTGTCACTGCGCAAAATGTTCTGCGAGTTTTCAGCCGCAATAGCGCTCGTTGCTCTAGCTCGTGGGGAAGACCTTATTGAAAATCAACTACAAGATTATCTAACTCTTCGAAAACACGTTAGCAGCTTTGACAACCTTCTGCAGGAGAAACTAGAAAAATTAGAGGGGGGTCCTAAACAGGACCTGCTTCAAAAGCTTGCAGTTTTGTTGGGGTTTGACTTTGAAGCATCTTGCAAATTGAAAGCTTGGGATGATCTTAGTGAGATCATTATCAAGGCAGCATCCTGCAACAGCCCACGGGTCTACGAATTGATGGCAGATTGCATCTTATCATCACAAGCTCCAACGCAAGGTCCGCTACCTGGCTTCCTTTACTTATTCATGTGATTAATACTGATTCTTCTTGGCAGTCCTAGTAACAAGCTTAAAGAAAATTGTCAATGAATCCTGGACCCTCGAGTCACTCAATAGCACGAAACTGGGCAAGTACATGCGTTGCCTCTTTCAGGTTGCTTTGACCGATAGCCCCGGTATTGCAGAGCAACTGCTTGACCAGGTCCACAGCTTGGCCTCGGAAGCGTCCCAGGTTATTAAAGATCCCCTGTTTTTTTGTACACTCGAGAAATCAAGCACTAACACCATCATCATCATCATCCAGACAGACCACCCCTATCCCTCGGACGAGCTTGAATGGATCGCGACTCGCGCTTTCAACCACGCCGTGGATCTATACTGTAGTGAACAAGACGACGCGTGCAAGACCTGGGCCGGCAAAGCCTTCAACATCGCACATCTCTGCAACGATGATGGCGCCTTGGAGAGAACGCTGCAGGGCAAGTTCTTAGGCTTGAAATGGGATGCCTGAAGATTGAAGATAGGCCTGCCTGCTAGTTATATATAAATAGAAGGGAGGATTCTTGCTGGGGGGATGCTGCGGGGCTGAATATTCACGTACGTACGTATATTATGCCAACCTGGGCTGCATAGAGACAGAGAGAGAGAGCTTTTTTTGCGGAGCTTTTGCTTTTGACGATGTTTATTTATCCCATGCCCTAGGATTTGACTAGATATTATCGTACCTTCAGGTACACAAGACGTAATATGTGCATAAACTTCTTATCTCCAATATATCATGTACATCTCTCCACCCGGCTCCCACTTCTTTTTTTTTTCGCAGTATACGTACAATAGTCATATAACAAATAGCCAGCCCAATATAACTTTTTTTATATGATACACGCTCCGATTATCAATTATTCAAAACCCGCTGCAGGATCTTTCCCAAAACGCCTCTGACTCTCTCCGGCCGTTCCGCGACGCAAGTAAACACGACCGCGGTGCTGACCGCAAACGCCAACGTCTCCCTCCACTGATCCTCCCACAGATAGCGTCGCGGCAGCAAGGTGGCCAGCGCCCTCGGCGCTACGAAGAGCGCGATATCCTTCCGGCGGGCCTCGTTCTCAAACAGGATGCTCCAGCCGCAGATGGCGCAGCTGGACGCGACGCAGACGCCCGAGTCGAGCTGCTGGCGGGCGGACACGCTGGTCCCGAAGACGCGCGGCCCGACGCGGGTGCGCCCCAGACAGATGCCGTAGTAGTACAGGGCGATGAAGGAGCCGAGGAAAGCGGACGAGCGCGCGGACGACGTGAGCGCGTACCGGAGGCCCTTCTTGGAGGGGTTGCGGATGGTGAGGGCGAGGTTCAGGGGCAGGTAGGTCGAGAAGGCCCAGATGAAGGATTGGATGAGCCGCGAGAGGGCGTGGTACTCGCAGTTCTTCCCCGTGCCCATGTGCACCATTTCGCAGGGGAACGGGATGCTCTTGACGGGATCGCCGTAGTCCAGGGGCCAGCCGTAGTCTTTGCACATCCCCTGCAGGATGTGCGCTTGCCCCGTCTCAAGACCGTACTTGAGTTCTCCCCACCGGGCACGGCGGAGCGCTACGAGGAGGCGGTTATCGACTGCGGCGGCCGATTTAATCCATTTGTTATAAGAAGGGGGAAGGCGGTCGGGCGAATAGATCCAAGCCCACATTATCAAGGCTGAGGATGCAGCGAATATGGTGGGATCAGTCAGTGCCGATATAGATTTCTCAACCTTATTGGACTGGTTAGAGTTTCTCATTGGCAAGATGAAAGGGCGTGGTTACCTGATTCCACTTCCCAGCAGCCATCCTTCGAGCTTTACGTTGGGACCAAAGCTCCCCTATCACTGCATCGAGAGCCCTCGTCACGGCGAAGAGGGTCAGGTCCATAGTCCGACCTGCGAAACGAGTAGGTCTATGCGTGATCCCATTGGGTGTGTTATATGGAACGACCTCTATAAATGCATCGCTCTTTTTTGATTGGAGGAGCTTCAGACTGAACCACGCTGCGATGAACGTTGAGAGCCATCTTGTGAACCTGCAAAGAGTCAGTCAGCGGCGTTGCCATCTCCATAAGCCAGACAGGCAATATTGTAGAAATGGCAAGAGAGCAGGAAAGAATGAGTATAAAATCCAAGGCTGACAAATGTGCTTAAGAAATAGACGTCACTCGACGGTCTTCGAACTTGTTATCAATGTGAGTGCATGCCCGCTTGGAAAAGAACACTGTTCTAGGCCTAAGCATGACTGGCTATCCCGACTCACACTGTCTGACCCGCAATGACTGAGAGAGAAATACCTTAGTTGAGCAGCTTTCGATAGCCCTCTTGCCAGACGAGCGAATAATCTTCGCAGCGGGATCTGGTACTGGTTAACATTCGTGCTATGGACATTTCTCAACAAGTATGATCACGTGCCTCCAGTAAAGTCGAGCCCCCGACGAGGGCAGCGCAAAAGGTAGGGAAGCGCTGCAACTCCAGGCCTCCCCTTAGAATTCGGACGAGGGACGGGAAGAAAGAATGGACCGGCTTGTCGTCGATATTCTTCCTTCTCCGACTCAGATGGGTTAGAAGCAAGGTCAACAACCTCGGTGCAGTACTCGAGGCGTAGCCCAAGACATAAGCACGGATAACGGGTCTCAAGACAGGCGGGATGCTCTGTTCGAGAGAGGTGAGCCGCGCAGGACGGGCAGACCCGGCACCAACAAGTTTCTGCATGGCCGAGTGGTTGTGGGAGGGCCTCTGTTGGTTTGCGGGGGGGTCTTCCTGGGTCTTCCTGGGTCTGTCTCGGTGTTGGACTTCTCTTCTCTTCTCTCCTCTCCTCTCCTATCCAGCAGCGCGCCACACCCTTATGTGGGCAAGTAGTCAGACGACAGTGGCCACCAGGTCTCTGTCGACCCTCGAGCCGTGAGTCCGTGACTCTGTACTCTGTAGGAACCTTCACAGCGTCATTTGCAGCAATTCAGGCGTTGGTGCTACAGCTCCTCCCCTGGGGCGATCCTGCTCATCTCCTCGGTCTGCGGAACGCCCTACTGGCCGAAGCCCTTCCTGATCGAGGGGTTGGAACCGAGTTACGTGCGTAGGCCGTTAGACAAGCTGGAGAAAGGCGGAGGTGGGAGCCAAAAGCAGGAAAGGAGGAAAAGTTCGGAGGAGGTGGGATGTCTGGGGTAGATGGACGGCGCAGGAGGATGGGCCAATAGCACGGCGAGAAGAGGAACAAAGGGGACGGGATATTCCGCGACAAGGCGCGGAGATCAAGGTTTTGAGGAGTCTTAAGAAGAACCAACCGCGAGAAAGCGCATGAATTTAAGATTCTTTGGAGATTTGAGGAGGTTAGAGGCCGGTAGACAACGCCAGGGATCCTCCACGAGGGAGCTGGACCTCGGTTCTCCAGACCGGCGCGGAGATTTGATTGGCCGGGAGACGCCCAAAGAGGCAAAAAAGGCGGTTAAATGCGCCATAATCAGGACCAAATCAGGGTTAATTACGGAGTAGCGCGACTGATTATTCGGTAACCGCTTCCTGGTCGGTCGAGCTGTCTGACATGTGAAAATGGACCAGAGAGGGAACATTTTACCATTCTCCCTTTGTGATTCTGTGTATACTGCGTGTATTCTGTATGTATGCGTATAATCTGTATGTATGCATATAGGTAATATGTAAATAATTGCAGCATTGATTTCTGATGTGAGAATCCCCATATTGACTTTTGATGTCAAATTCCAATAGATACCTTATCTTCCAACGGTTTGTCTTATGCAACATAAACATAATTGTGCATCTTAAATTATGCCTCAGGAGCGATGCGCACGACCCCTGCACGGTTGACGCTCCGTCATCCCCAGAAAAGCCCCTCGTCTCTCTCCCATCAGCAAATCTCCATCTCCATTTTCTCCATTCTCCATTTTCCATTCTCCCCCACACAACTCCGCGACATCCTCGACATTCTTCTGGACCAGCTTCGATCCGTGTCTTGTTGCTTTGTTGTCGTCGATTGTTCGTGAACTGCTCCAGTCCCGCCTGCGATACCATCCTCATCCCTGCGCAACCATCGCCTGACCCCAACTCCTCAACTCCAACTCTCAAATCGCGCCACGCCCCCGGAAAACAAGGAAAACAAGCTTTCACGATAATGAGATGAGAGCCAGTGTTCTGCGCATTCTGCTCTCCTAAACCATCGCTTCTAAACCATCACCCATCGCATCGTTGAGAATAACAACCTCCACCAGGCTCAACATCTTTTCCCCTCCAGTCGCCCAAGGCTACGGCACTCATGCTTGCGGTTCAGCGTCCTAGTATGGGTTCGTCGAAACCGCCGGACCTTGACATGCCATTTGGTTGTATGTTATGCCATTCTTATATGCTCTGCGATGTCTCCTCGCAAACTGCAGTCACAGCTTCTAACCTCTCTGTTTAGATTCTTTTGATACCCCTTCGAATTTTCCCTTCCCCTCCCCAACAGCCCCGGCGCCGGGCCCTTCTCTACTCGACGACAATGAGTCCAAGTTCCTGGACAGCTTCTTCGATGGCGTATCCTCGGATCAGTTTAATTATGACTTCTTCATAAACTCCCCGGATGCATCAGAGCTGGTCCTGGGATGGGATGAGCTTCCACCGACCTTTATGCGGACTTCCTCCTCCTTCGGCCAACAACCGCAAACTTGGTCCCATGGATTGCCGGACACAAATTACAGTGACATGAGTCCCCCTGCTAGAAGCGCTCCTCCAGTTCCACCTTCAACATCGGCAGATGTTCTGGCAGCAGCAACAGTTCTCCGAAACGGATCCAATCCCCGATCACGTAGTGTGGCCAGTGAAGCACTATTTCCGCCACGGAATGCCCCTATCCCGCCAGCGACTAGCCAGGCCAGGCCAGAGTCAATGTCACGATATGCTCCTACTCAATCCAGTGCAGCTGCTCAAGAAAGATCTGGATCTGGGGACGATATGCGGGATCCGTTCGCTACGGATATGTTTTTCGGAAGCCAATCTGAGCTATCACGTCGCCACAGACAAGCCAGTTTGGCTCACGCGAACGTCGACATACAGTGGGGGTCAGATTCCAGTTTTAATAATGCTCAACCTTTCGTTCCACCTAGCAATCAGAGGAAGGAGGTGGCAGCACTGGAACGATCTCGGGTAAAGGCCGTGACCGACGCCTTTCTCGAGACAAGGCAAATGCTAGACAGCGCCGAGACTACTCGGCCATCGAGCCCAGCTCCAGCCCACACTTCCACAGGCCATCAAAGAACCGGATCTATCGGACAGGTTGAAGAAGACGAAGATTTTAGCCCGAGGAAACGGAGGAAGAGCAACTTTCAGGACGAAAGGGATGAGCATGAGCCTTCGCCACTGTCGGCCACAACGCATAATCAGGTCAATAGGAAGCCAAGGATAACCAAGCATGAATCGCCGACACCTTCATCAGAACCAAATCAGAAGCGGCGAAAGTCAGGGGCTGCATCTGCCACTACGGCCAAAGTAACAAGGGAGAATCTGACCGAGGAGCAAAAGAGGGAGAACCACATCAGGAGTGAGCAGAAGAGGAGAACATTAATCCGAGAAGGGTTCGAAGATCTGAATCAGCTGGTTCCGGGCCTCCGGGGCGGAGGGTTCAGCAAAAGTGCCGTTCTCATAATGTCCGCGGAATGGCTAGAGAACCTTCTCCAAGGAAACGAGATGTTGCGGCAGCGGCTGAACGCGCTACAAAACAAGTGATGGATAGGTACCTTAGGTAGGTTACGAAAAAAAGAATCTCTATATATATATTTACGTCCCTCGGCGAAAGGACTTGGAGTTCACGGCGGAGGGGCAAGAGGCAGTGTGGGACGAAATAGGCCTAATTGGTTGGTTGGTTATTTTTTAATGATACACAAGATGTTCAAACGTTATGTTATGTTTCGCAATTCCTCCTCAGGCTGATGATCATTGATATATATATGTAGCCCCATCTACCTAGGTACAACTACATACCTTACGGTACCTAGTAGGTAAACTGCGGCCTGTAGCATATACCTAGCTATCTACACTATCTTATCTATCTATCTATTTATATACCATGGTAATACATAATATATTCACAGCCAATGCTTGAGCTATCTATAGTATTCAGTGAATGATGATATTTCAAGCTAAGGTAGGTAAGGTAGGTAAAGAAGACGAGACTATCCACACACATAGGAAACACGATCCATCCATCTACATCCACATCCACATTACGCGCAAGGGCAAACAAAGCCTAGTTTTATTCTATTCTATTCTATTCTATTCTATTCAGCAATGCGGGGATCCCTTTTTTATTAAAGATGAGTATTATGGTTTATTATTATTATTGTTATTCTTCTTCTTGTTCAAGACTATGAAAGCGCTCATGGGCAGGTATAGCGAAAGCCGGCATCATGGCTCCGCAGCGTCTACATATCTCACAACTTGGCCGCTCATCATCATCGTCTTCTTCTTCTTGCCACGCATCGTCTATCGAGTTCTGCTGCGTCTCGTAGATGGCGTCCTCGGAGCTTGCCAATATATCATCATTATCATCATGATCATTATCATCATTCGGTGCTCCATCGCCAGCACTTGGCTCTGCTTGTTGATGATTATGATGATGATTATTATCATTGCCATGGACGGGGTCAGGAGGCACGTCTCGATCTGCGACTCGCCATTCTCTCAGCGTGGATTCTTGCCGCTTGAACATCTTGCTGATGTCGCGGCCTCCAGCACCGCCGCCGTCTTCGCGCGCCGTTTCCACCATGTTGGTCACGCCGATGTTTATCAGGCTGAGATTCCAAACTGCGTGCGGGGGATGTAGTCTCTTGAACATTGGAACCAGACATTCTTGGACCAGTCTCTCAACGATGGAATCAATCCCGTTGTTCAAGTTGAAAACGAAGGACGGCAGTGGGCCGGATCTTGATATCCTGTTGAAGCTCCTCGTTCTTGTCCCGTCTGCGTTTGGAGGGGGTCGAGGTCGGGTAGAGAGACGTACCGTTTTGGGGTTTGCGCTCCACCTCTTTTTGGACCCCGATCCCGACTCGGGGTCGTCATCATCTTCTAACAGATCTGTGTGCATCCTCTTGATGAGACTGGTGGCAAGCCTTCGGAGCTCTTTTAAGACCTGTGGCATAGTATCCAGACGCCCATAAGTGTCCTCGATACTGATTTGGGACGGGACCTTCTTTGCTTTCTGGATTTCAGTATCGTCAATGCCATTGATTAAACCCCAGGCCTTGCTACCAATGCCTCGCTCGACACCGGGCCCCCCGAGAATTCTCTCGAGCATTTCAGGACCCATACCGGGGAAGAGGCGAACATCGCGCACAGTTACCGACTCCTTCGTACCGCCCCAGCCCGAGCCTGTGCCAGATTCTGGGGGCCTCGAGAGAACGTGGTTGCGGATTCGCTGCGCCATCTTGAACCCAATCCCGGGGATTTTTCCAATGTCATGGCCATCGATGAACATCGTCACATTGCTCTCCTGAGTATTTTCCGCGTTATAGCTAATGCCATCTTCGAGCATATCGTACGGCGGAAGGAGTGTGGTCTGTGCTTTGGGTTTGTTAAGATTCCCAACGAGTTTACTCAAGAGCTTATTCGTGGATATCCCAACAGACGAAGTGTATCCTTTCTCCTCATCTAAGCCAAGTCTGAGGTGCTGAGCAAAATGGGACCCGAGGATTAAGCGCGTAGTAAGCCAGTCATTGCCTTGAGAGTTCGAAATAGCAGAAGGCATTTGCTGAGGGGGGTAGGTATGACCGGCGAATATGGTCGCATCAAACGTAAAGCCGACGGTAGGATCATTGCGCTCGAGGGAAAAGAACGAATGTGCCAAATCGTTTGGGTTGAGCAGATTCTGGTTGTAGTCGACAATGTCCGTTATGTCCATGAACACTTCGTCAAAGCCAAGCCGTTCCACCTTTCCACTCCACGTGAAACCTTCAAGGTACCTGTATAGATCCTTTGAAGCATCTCGAAATCGCCCAAGCTCCTCTCCCAATACGATGACAAGATCGGGGACTATTTTCTTGGCCTCGCTGATCAGCGCGAGTTTGTGTAAACCCCTACGTCGAGCTTCGTAATTGCAGGTGACGACAATTTGTTTCTAGGCTGTTCTGAGCAATTGGGGTCATTAAAGAAGAGCGGCCACGGTACGGTACCTGTTGCACAGCCTTTCGCTATCAGCCTTACATCCAGCGCGGGGCAACAGAACAGATGGTCAAGCACTTACCAAAGGCAGGGATTTCAGCGCGGGGTTCTCATTCTCAAAGACGGACGCGTAAAAACAGTCGTAATCCTAGGGCTTGTAAGCGTTTGTTGGCGTGTTGGTTGGTACAAGAAAGAGGCGGAGGCTGAGTTGGCTTACGAAGTGCACGATGACTCTGGAGTCATTTCTCCTGGTCTTTCTGGCACCGATCATGGCAAGCTGAGCTGAAGGCGTGCGCAAGACGTTACGGGCGTCATGCTTGCTCTCTTGCTAACGGAACCGGTGAAGCGGGAAGTTCGCTGGAGCCATTCGGTGTCGTAGGAAACGGTAGATTCGTCCGGGTCTATACAGGATCAACTTTAATCAAGTATATCTTCTGTATCGTCCCGCCCGTCGGCTCGAAATAGGTACGGAGGTCTCCGTTTCTAATCCGGATGTGGGTTGGTGCCTCGGGATAGCTGCCCCGTGATTCGGAACAACCGACTTACCGTCTTGCGGCCTTATTGCCTTACGGATGATCTTCGGTAGAACATAGAACATTTCGGAGCTAGTCTCGGTTAGGGCTTCGCCTGACGATAGCGCATCTACTCGCTGTACCAAAGCCAAAAGAGATTTCTTAGAGATCCTGTGTCGTCTTCCACCATCCATCATCCATCATCCATCTCCCATCTTCCATCTCCAGAATCTCTCTTATGTCTTCCTTCATCCTCAATCCTCAATCCTCAATCATGGAGATGCCGTATCCTTTCCTCGTTCCTCGACATCCTCGACATCCTCATTCTTCCCCCATCGACTCCCTCCCACGTACAGAGGGCACGGCACTTTACAGCGCTCTGTAGATCTGGCCCTATCTCGATCCACACCAAGGGTCCCACCAGCGACTAGATTGACGCAAACTGCAGGGTTTCAATCTCGAAATAGAAACCCGGGGGTTCGATAAGTATAGTGGCGGGAGATATTTTGGTCCAACCCAGTCGGTCCCAGCCGCCACTGGCCTCAAGCCAATCAACATCCTCGCGCAACAATGTGACAAAGGCCGCATCACCGGCCCCCTCAGCGCTTCAAGGAGCCACTCTCACGCTCGGTAGGTCATGAATTCGTCTTCAATTCCTGGATGTAGTGCATCCTGTCCCCTTGCCTTCCTGGCCTTTCTGGCCTCTGCTTCTGGAAATACAGAAATACCCCGTCATCCCCCCCCCGGGACCGCGCTTAAGATTGCTTCTGCTGCACCCGCCGCCTGTCTTATCACTTGCATCACATCCATCCTCTTACAACACGGGGATATTATTTTGGGCACGCCACTGTTCCCTTATAGTCTGGCTGCTGTATATCTACAGTCTATTTATCTTATCTCGATACTGCATCTCTCTTATTCCATTTCCATACTTATCGTGTCTACTTCTATTCACACTCTGTTTTCACGACTTGAGCGACGACCTTGACGAACTCACGACATCACGACTTCATCATCTCTATTGTCTTCCAACGAAAGTCCTACCACGCAGGTATCGTCCAGCCCGTCACAGGTTATCGCGCCTCGGACCATACCCGGCTGCTTGGTCTTTCCATCTGAGTTATTATGATGCTTGCTCCCTGCATA
This sequence comes from Amorphotheca resinae ATCC 22711, assembly GCF_003019875.1. Taxonomy (NCBI): domain Eukaryota; kingdom Fungi; phylum Ascomycota; class Leotiomycetes; order Helotiales; family Amorphothecaceae; genus Amorphotheca; species Amorphotheca resinae. The sequence continues at coordinate 356,213 of NW_020194485.1, forward strand.
CCCCAGTATTCATCAGTTATGTCTCTCGCTCCTCGAGATTCGTCTCCTCCCAAGCGGCCGAGACTGTCTCTTCAAATAAAAGCGCCTGGCACGGCGCAGATGTTTGGCCGGTCTTCGACGGCATTGAAGGCAGACATTGATCCGACGTCCCCCACTGCATTCAATACACTATCAAATGCCTACGCTGCTGCTATCGAGAATTCTTCTCCCAGGACTGCCAAGCCTTCGTCGGTCTCTGACTCCAGGACTGCTCCGAATGGCAGGCCTACCCTCTTACGACTGGAGACAAAAGTAGCCAGCAAAGGCGATAGTTATATACTACCGTCTCAACACACTCGAACTCCAGAGCCGTTCGCGAATACGTACCCCGACACCCCATGCTCCGCCATTCCAAGTTCGTACCATGACTTGAAACCCACCACACCCTCGTGCACTTTCACACCTCCTCTGTCTGCCAATTCTATGGACTCGTCGCCGCCAAGGTTTAGATTCACGGCCAATGCTGCCAACCAAGAGAGCACGGGCTCTCCACGAACCCCACGGCGGCGAGCCACGATCAGCAGTCAATACCAAGTCGCGCCATATACGCACCCTCAAAGTCTTCGCAGCATCCTCCGAAACTCGCCACTCCCTCCTCGTAGCACAGCAACACCCGGTACGCCAAGTCGAACGTCCATGCGATTAGCGAATCGCTCTGCGAAGAAAGTGGGCTACAACGACCCCCTCACGCAAACCATTACAACGAATAAGTATGTGAAATCACATATTGAACTCTTGATCGAAGATTCTCCATCTTCTGCCACAGACCCAGAGAGTGCGGCATTGGACACACTAGATGTGACAATGGCCTATACTGGGAACGAGACCAGAGATGGTGGGCAGACCCCAGGTCCATTTGAAGAGATGCGCAGGAGGATGGCAGATAGCGAAATAGCAACCCCGGCACGCAGGAAGCGCAGATCTCGGGAAAAGAAGAGAAAGTGGGAATGGACAATTACGACTACCGAGACGGAAGAGGGAGAGCAGGACAAGGAGATGAGCCAGGTGCCAGTGACAGCAATCAGGCTTGACAACATTCCAGGTACACCTATCTGGCGGGAGGCGTCCGTATCTACAGACGAAGCATCTGAGACTGAAGGTAGTCAGTGCGATCAGTCTATGGACTCTGGCACAGAATCGGAGGCGGTCAGGAGGGGGTTTGGTTATCCTGGTCAGATGGAGATGGAATCACAGGACGGCGACCGTCCAGGGACCTCACAGTCGCTATAGTCAGAACATAGAATTGGCCGCCTGAGGATAAACATATAATAATAAATGTCTCGTGAGCAGAAAACTCTTGTCGTTAAGGGTCAGAAATTGTGTTCCACATATGCATGTGATGATGTCTCGTGTGCGAAGTATGGTCAGCCTCTCCCCCCCATCACCGAAAGCCCTTACCTTATTGTTTCCGCTGACAATGATAAACAAGAAGATCCTTCCTCTTTTTTGGTGCCCAGGTAAGCACTCAGCACACCCATGATGCGGCTGAGATCTTGGCTCGCTAGGATCCTAAATAGGCAGTCACGCCTCGACGGTCTCCAGAGGAAAATGCACATATTAATACATCTCCCTAGCCCACCAACCCTCCAAGTCTTTTGGCTCTCTCGCCACCTGTCTTCTATTCTTGTGCCCAACCATGTCATGATCATCGCCCCTTTTCAAAAATCCCATCATGGACCCGGATTATTCTCGTGACCTTGAGAATCAAACACCAGGCGAGCCTGAGGACTCGGGGCTGGGAGCGACCCCTCTCCTATCCTGGCCGTCACGTGGTCGAGACCCGAGGAGGAGACGGGAGATAATTCAGCTCGACGACATCCCTCCGATTATCAAGTCTGCGAATGGAAATATCTTCTGGGCAGACGAGCAATGCACGCGGCGCGTAGGACTTACTTCGACGGAAGCACGACTCTTCTTGAAGCTGCTTCAAGTAGACGAGGAGGAGAACTACAATTACGGGGAATACAAAGAAATGTTCGATGACTTTGGCAGAGAGCAGGTACGATTGCAGGAGCTGGTGAGAGACCTTCCGTGGTGGAGCTGGGAGACTTACCAGCAGAGAAAGATATGGAAAGCAAGGATAGAATGGTTGGATAGGATGAGAGAACCGAGGCTTTGGCTGCTCTATCTGATGGCACGACGGAGAAGGATCCTCAAAAAGGCTACTGAAAGGGTTTTCCAAAGACTGAAAGAGAAGAGGGCGATGCGGACTATGAAAAACTCCCAGAGACATCCATCTGAACCTCGATTCATGACCTCGAATGGAGAAGTACTATCACCAGGTCCGGTCATGACCAATGATGCCAGCCAGACCTCCGAGACGGAACTTGATGCTCAGTCACAGAAAGAAGAAAGATCGGTCGCAGTCCCGGAAATGGTCAATGATGCTAGCCAGACCTCAGAAATCCCGTTCAATACTGCTTCAAAAGTATTATCAGCCGCATCGCGAATTCGGCAGAACTTCAGCACTGGGCATCGGAAGAGCCATTCCCAAGACAGGCATTCTCTGCTTTCTTCTGGACATTGCCCTGTCTTCGACAAACCTTGGGCAGCAACCCGCGAGGATATTAAACGCCAGGTCGAAAGGCTGATGCCGGAGCCAACGCCGTATATTGTAATTGGCTGGTTTCTCAGATCCGCAAGCGATCCAAAGGAGCGAATCCTTCAATTTGACGACAAGGAACAACTTTTCCACGTCCTGAGACACGGGGAGAGTGATGTTAGAGGCTGGAGAAGATTCCTGTCCTTGAAGAGTCTGCAAGGGTTTGGCTTATACAAGGCAATTCTGAAGTTCACCTGCCTCACCTGAACAAAGACTTACTTTCTGTAGTGTGATATTGCTCGAGGAGCCCACATACCACTCCTCCTGACCACTTCCCAGAAGGCAATCCTCTTTCAATTCTTCCTTGCCTATACAGCTTCGTACCGTCATTCTGATGACACTGTAGCTGTAGCCTGGCAAGGCTGGGTACACAAGAATCTCAACGATGGCAAAAATAACCCATTGGAAGGCAGATATTCCCTGCAGTTGATCTATCACTGGTCGAGCTACCGCCTTACCATCATTGTCGTTGTGCCCCTGCTGTTGTCGCTGATAATTGGCATTTGGTACATGAATGGTCAGGGTGATGTTGTCACTGCTTGGACGCTAAGTCTGTATATTGTCACTGCGGCAGCTGGTAAGTTGTCGTGAAAGAGCTGGAATCACTCCTATGCTGACTGGTGAGATAGCTCTTGTTGCCCTCCTAGCAATTATTGGAGACCTGAAGGATATCTGATAATAGGATGAAATACCCCAGAAATTATGAGTTCACATATATAGTAGTGCTTGAGCCGCAAAGGAACTCGTATCTTAGCAAATGGCTGTGCTGGAGGATATGATTCGCAATCAGAAAAGTAATTCGTACACCAGTGTACTGCGACAACCAGGTTCACTTGTGCAAAGTAACTAATACTTCCCACTAAGCTTCACCAACCCAGCATCCTCGTTCTCCTTCTTACTCCTCCTACTCCAGTCAGGCGCCCGATCAGTTCCATCCTCGTCTTCCTTATCCGCCTGCTTCTTGTTATGATGCACAGTCGTCGGCGCATGCTCTGCGGGGGAGTATATCGTATACAAGATCAACGGTGTTGGTCCAGTGTTGATAAACTGATGTTGTGTACCTGCCGGCACGACCACCATGTCTCCGGCCTTAATATCCTGATCCTTCCCATTGACAGTGGCTCTGCCAATGCCGCTCGTGAACGTGAGAGCCTGATCGACGGTGTGAACCTCATCACCAATATCCCCCCCGACCGGGATGGTCATCATGACGACTTGCGAGTAGAGGCCCGTCCAGAGGACTTTTCGAAACTCGCCCGAGGACTCTGGCAGCGAGGAGGTCATGTTGGGGAAGTACACCATCTCGTGGGCTGGGGGCCCAGTCTGCGACGCCATTGTGCGGATCGACGAGGCGGGCGCGTTGCGGAAAATTATAGGAGGAGTCGTCTTGGGGATACGGATTGCGGAACGCTCGCCAGTCAGACGAAGGGTGCGAATGAGTGTTGAGGTGAGCATTCAGAGTTAAAGAGACGCCGCGAAAGCTCTCACGAGAGGAATGGGGAAAAATAGTAGAGAATATCGTTAGAGGAAATCTAGGAATATAAATACTCGACCTACTACCTACCTGATTCCTCTGAATATGATGTCATCCCATATAACTTTAGAATATGACACCCGCAGATGTCTTGGAGGATGTTTTTGTGTCGTCATCACCTCGGAGAAGGCTAGTGGAGAGTGGCATCTTCGAAGTAGAGCTGCATTTTGGAGGTCCAGATACTGTTGCATTGTAAATATTCTCTCACCGTGCTGCACTGCGCGTCCATTGATGTCAGATCTTGGTGCTGAGGAGGTGGATGGAGAGGTGTGATGTCGAATTGTGGGATGTTATTAATAGGCACGAATCACAAAGGCGAATTGAAGTTCCCTGTCGGATTAACTTTTGACCGGAACCTTTCCGCATTTCGGAAGTCGCTGGTGAGCAACGTCGTGGAAACCTCTTAAAACCTGTAGAAATCTCAAAGTTCCAACCCGCCTTCGAAAATACAATGCAGAGCTTCCCCCGAGCATTATCAAGTCTAGGTCGCAGCAATGCAGCTTGGACATGCTCGGCGTGTACGAAGGCGCTCCGCCAGCCATCCAAAACAGGCTTCTTCAATTCGTCGATGAGCAGGAAGATATCGAATACTTCGAAACCTAGACAAAATGTCGCGCCGACCATGGAGCAACTGCGGGAGCCGTTCAAGAAGAAGAACAGCTCCACTATGTACTATACACTCAGTATCATACTGGGCACCGTAGCCTTCTCATATGGTTCTGTCCCCATGTACAAAATGGTGTGTTGCCGTCGCCAGTCCCCCGCCTATAGAACTGCTACTAAGTATAGTTCTAGATCTGTCAAACAACAGGCTGGGGAGGCCAGCCCATCAAAGCTCCCGGTCATGGTGGTCCCGATGGCGGGGATCCCTCTCTCCGCCTCCAACCCGTTACTTCTTCAAAGCGCATACGCGTTACCTTCAACGGGTCCGTCTCGGATGTCCTGCCTTGGAAATTTGTGCCCCAACAACGCGAGGTCAAAGTACTTCCTGGTGAAACGGCTCTCGCCTTCTACACAGCTACAAATAAAAGCGAGGAGGATATCATTGGCGTGGCGACCTACAGTGTCACCCCTGGCCAGGTAGCGCCGTATTTCAGCAAAATCCAGTGTTTCTGTTTTGAGGAGCAGAGACTGAATGCTGGGGAGACAGTCGATATGCCTGTTTTCTTCTATATCGACCCTGATTTCGTGAATGATCCGAACATGAAGGGGATTGAGCAGATTACCTTAAGCTATACATTTTTCAGTGAGTCTTTCCGAACACCTGAAGGTCGTTTATTGCACAGAAACTGATTTTGCGCAGAGGCGAAATATGACAAGAGTGGGCATCTGACGCCAATACCAGAGGGGAGGTAATTGTACGATATCTGGAGTTGCAAGCTAATGATTAGCATTGGGCGGAGTTTGGCATGCGGGTTTGAACGTTTCGCGGGGAGCCATTTATTGAGCCGTATCCACTCAATCTGAGTGCGCTTTTTGCAGTCTATATAGACCATGCACTCTTTTCCACACCTAGTATCCGGGTTCCTATTTCATTCCGTTTCTTCCTAAACATAACAAAGTCCCCTCTCCCTTTATCTTTCAGTCCCACGGCTTCCGTGACATTATGTCACACGTTTCACTACTTGGCCAGTTCGAAGCCCGCCTATACAACCAGATTTAGCACGTACCTACCCAATTATATGTAAGTTCCCAACTAGGAAATCCACAAAATTCCTTGGTCATCTTCTTGCCAACTTGACAGAGGGAGTTTGACCATTGCATGTCAGGGAGGTTTCATAGAGACCAACGACCCTCGCCATGCAGCCTAGCGAAGCAGTAGTTATCTTATCTCCTCGAATAATTCAAGAAGACTTGGCGGTTGTATACAGGACAATTACTCTAAGAGACTAGCCTGGATACTCCATAGGATAATTATTATAGTAAAAAGGGTCCTGCAACTTTCTGGGAAAAGGACTGGGGTTTCTATGGACTCTACAAAGTATTGTTCGGATTTTAGCCCAAATCCAGGCTTGGTTTAAGACGATGAAGAAACAAGGAATTCGACATATATGGCAAGTTGCACCATGATAATTCACCTTGCCATCGCTCTTTTAAGACAGAGCATAATATATATCACCGGAGTCTTCCTATCATTGATTATCCTGCTTATTCTCTAGATTTGAATATAATTAACCATGTATGGAGTTCGATACGAAGGTATATTCAGAGGAATTATTTTGAAGCTTATTATGATCCATCAGAGACACACCTTGGTAGATTAAAGGCTATTATTTATGAGCTTGGGAAGTACTACCAGATAGCTATATTCAAGGCCTCTTTAATTCCTGGCATGATAATTACCAGACAGTAATTGATACTAAAGGGGGCCCATCTCCATATTGAGAGTCTTAGATTCTTGTAAAAACTGGGATAGAATGACCCACTTGGACCACTATTCAACATATATTTAGAGAGCAGGGGGAGAGGACTTCGACTCCGTAATCTTCTGTGTAACCATCTCTGAAAGCATCGTAAGCGTCGCTGCAGGGGAAAGGAGAGTCAAATAAGGAACATCCACTTTGAAGGCCTGGAAAATCCATGCCCGGAACTCGGCCGCAAGCATGCTGTCAACTCCGACGCTGCTGATAGGCTTGGTTGCGTCCAGCTTATCCTTAGGAATTAAGACTAAGCTCGAGAATTTTTGGCTGACTGTCTTGAGCACGGCCTCCTCTACTGAGCTTCCGGCCTCAATAGCTTCCGTCACCTCAGCCGCAAGACCGTTGGTCGAACTGCTCGCGCCAGTCCCCGCGCTCGATCCGTCCAATGCGGCTGAGAGCAAAAAGGCACGAGGGTCGCCAAGCACTGGACTTGAGCCCTCAAAGCCCTTTGCCCGTAGCGCCTTGAGGCCCAAAGGCTCCAATCCTGTCAACACGTGGCCCAGAGCAAACTCATCATACGTATTGTCCGCGCCCGTCGGCGTGGTTGTTGTAGTAGACAGGGCGATGTCAATAATCTGTAACATCTCATCTTCGTTGATTGCTTGTATACCCTTGCGCAGTAGAAGAGCCTCAATCTCTGGGTTCTCGTGTAGGTAGCCAACTTCAGAGATCATGCCCAGCCCGACCGAGACGGCGGGAATACCAACACTGCGGCAGTATCGAGCAAATACATCGAGGAAGTAGTTGGCGCTGCAGTAATTACTTTCCGTGGCGGTTCCGACACTGCCTGAGACCGACGAGGTCATGAGGAAAAAGTCTAGGTCCTGTTCACGACCAGAGAGCGCGTTGTACAGGTTCCAAGAGCCTACAACCTTGGGTCTGAGGCCAGCAAGCCAGTAGTCCCGAGGCATGGTGGTAAAGAGCGCCTCCTATATGAATAATCTGATCAGTCACACAAACTTCAAGCTCTTCAAGCGCTTCAAGCAGATTCTAGAATAGATGGGAACAAGGTTGAAGATTTTGACTCACATCGAGACCCATGGCAGCTTGAATGACACCACCAACCGGACCATCTATGCCAGCAACGGCACGGTTGACGTCGTCAGTGTTCACGACATCGCCCCGTATCACTGTCACTTGTGCGCCCAAGGATTGCAGATTCTCAACAAGGCGACGGGCCGGGGCTTTGTCGGTACCACTGCGACCCATAAAGACGAATTTACGGGCGCCTCGTGAAAACATCCACTTGGAAATGCTCCTACCAAGGCCCCCCAGACATCCTATCAGGAGATAAGTTTTCTCGGGGCTCAGTCTGGTGTCATACTTGATTGGCATGACAGGAATTGATGACTCCTCACTCTCTAGGGAGACAACAATGCCTCCACTGTGATAGTGTTTCTCGTCCTTCTTGTGAGTGAGGGCTCGGAAAGCTTCTGTGACGTCGGAGACATCCCAGACCCGGGGGGAAAGGCCGAGGTCTTTGAGGTCACCGCTGCGGTATAGGGTGATGGCATCGGCGAGTAGCCTCTGCCGCAACGATTGCCCTCCCGGCGTTCGCCGAGCGATTAAGCTGCCCATATCAAATGTAGTCAGCGTAATGTTTCGGTACAGCACGCTGGGGTCCGCAGCAACCGTGTCTGCGAGGCCAGATACCCCTGAGCCGACCTGCACGAGGCGCGCACAATCGGCAAATATAGCGGTATCTAGTTGATCGTCGCTAAAGGATACGACGACATCAACTCCTTGAGATCCAGTGACGCGCATGAGCTTGGTCACCAAGGTCGCATCACCAGTAGTAAAAACGTGGTCCTGTGAAAGATTCGAATTTTGGAGAAGTTGCTCCAGGTCCTCCGCGGTGCCACAGACGGCAAAGACCTGTGCGCCGATCTTCTGGGCAATACGTATGGCGGGGAAAACGGCACCGGCATCACCACTGTAGCTGTTGTAGTGAACAAGGATGGACTCATTCGCTTGGAGACGGGCTCTATCATTGATAGCATAGATGGCCGTGCTGAGTGGGAGCGGAAGGCTAGCCATGGTCTGTACGGAGGATACGCAGTCAGCAAGCAATATTCATCATGCGGGCGTAACTAGACTTGAGTGAAGTCAGATTCGAGTTTATATCATACCTTCAAGTCTTCTTGATCATTTAGCTTATAGCAAGAGCCTTCAGGAACACGTTCTAGAGTGGCAAAGTAACCAGGAGCCATGACGACGACACGGTCTCCGGCCACAAAGTCTTTCACACCATTGCCAGTTCTCGTGACCACAGCACCGTACTGAGACGTGCAGGTCGTGCTGCTGCTGTTCTCAGCATTACCGCTGATGGCTTGAAGGTCCTACATAGCAATTTTACCCTATTAGCAACTGCTCTCATCCTTTGACCATCATCATAACTTACCCTGGTACTCAAGCCGATTGCCTTTACCAAGACCTCAATATGGTCTGCGGCTAGAGGGGTTTCAGCTGTCGCCTCTTCCCGGCGGAAAAAAATTGAGTCTGTCTGGCCGACTGTCTCTATATCCAAGCGGAAGGGTTGTGCCTCGCCCAGTGTGAGAGTTTTCTTTTCAGCGCCCTGTTTCTCACGGAATGTGCTGTTCAGAGTTTCTGCGGGAACGAAACGGCTGACATGTAGCACGCCTACAGCGTGGATGAACTCAAAGTCGGGTTCTGGCTCCTCGACAGCCTGCCTCAACACGTCCAACACATGTACGGCTGTGATGTCGATGTCAGCAGGAGGGGATTTGGCGTCAAGGTCGACATCAACGACGAAGAAACGCAGCGATGGCTGCTCGAGCATCAGAGCCCGCGAGAGCCCAAACACGATCCCCAGCTCCGGCCGCGATCCTTGCAGCAGCCGGCCGCCCGTCACCCAGACAAGGTTCGCGCAGCTGTCAGTGAGGATCTTCACAAGTCGCATCTCATCCTCAGTGACGCGCGAGAGCAGGGGATCTTCAAGCTCGATGGTCGCAATCACGTGTACGTTGCGGTGCGCCTGGAGCAGCTCGGGGGTGATTTGATCAAGAGCTACGCGACGGGCTGCCCGCCCAGTCGACTTTTCGATCTGAGCAGCGAGGACTGCATTGAAGCTGTGACTCTCATTCCGCTCGACCTGGTTTTTGCAGATCAGTATCAGTACGAAGGTCATTGCAGATATAACATCATCACGACTCGGGTCAGACTCACGATCAGAACTTCTCCCTTGATGGAGTCTCTTCCCTTCTTATCAAAGCTCTCCTCGAGCGAACGCGTCCGACGACGCGCAAGGACAGCTTCATATGGCCCTCCAAGCTGCGATTGAAGAGCTTTCTCGAACCCGAGTTCTTCCAGTCCACTTGCCTCGCTCGACGAGCTGGCGAACAACAAGGCGCCGCCCGGTGCGACCAAGTCTTTGAGAGAGGCGAGTTCCTTGCTTAGTTGAGTCGTGCTCCTAGGGCCCAGTAGTATGACGTCGAATTCAGGCTCCTCGCGATTGATTGATTGAGCAGGCTTGCCGTTGGACGAATAGTCCTGGAAGCGTAAGGTCCCATCTTCTGCGTAGGACGCCCGCCATAGAGACTGGCATCTTTTGAATGCAGTAGCCAGCCTGAGGGTGTCGGCCAGGTACGATTCATCCTTCTCTGCTAAGAAGCTGAGGATTCGCAGCTTTGGATTTTTGTGTGCCAGGAGGTCAACGATAGCCCCTAGCCGCGCAACGGCAACCTCACGCTCTCCGGCAGTTGCGGCTATTGCCACATACTGTTCGATGTAGGATGAAAACTCGACCCCGTTGCTGGGACGCAACTTGGTTATATCCGGCTTCCAGAGAACACGCAACATAGGGTGACGCTCATCTTCGTCCTGTTGCTGAATACCGCTGTGGTATGCGACAAGACGGCATTTGCTGATACGCAACAGTGCCGAGCCGTCGTCGCCGTACAGCTCTCCCGAGACTCTGATGGTACCAAAGCCGACCGGCTCCGACACGGCCTTGACGTTCAGCTTCTCCTTTGCTGGCACGGCTGACTGGCCCGTAGGAGGCGGCCTTAACATCATCTGCTCGATGTGAACGGGTACTTTGGCCGTAAGCTCGCGGACGACGCCGCTTGTGCTGGCAATGATTCCAGCCTGGAAGAGGGCGTCGATGGTGATGGGATGGATCATGTACTTGGACTCGGAGTTGATACCGCTTCCACCCCCCTGTCGCAGCTCCGTGCTGGCCAGAACGTTCATATCTTGACGTTTAGTGTGCACGTGAACCTGGGACAGGGACTGGAATGAGTCTTGGAAGTTCAAGCCACCCTCAACAAACTTGTTGTACCACACCCTAGGAGCGGTGGGCTCTACATTGTCTTGTTTAATCTCAGGGAGTCGACTCGTCGTGTCATGTTCCGAGGCTACGGTCAACTGGATCAGGCCTATGGCGTGAGTGGTGGCCTCTCCAAGGGCGTAGGAGCTGATGTTGAAGTGGTACCAGTCGGAGCCCCCACGCCTGGAAACCTGGGCGGGCTGTAGAGTTGTGAATACTTCAACTCCGGTATCCAGACCATCCTCTTGGGGTAACACGAGGGCCTTGGTAATGTGAATATCATGGAGCCCAAACGCGATACCCTCATTGCCCACATTCGATACGTCTTTGACCTGAGACATGGCTTCGATAGCCATAGCCAAGTAACCGGCAGCAGGAACCACAATCGTGGTGTCTAGCTTGTGGCCCTTGATCCATGGCACGTCCTTTGCCTTCAGGACGTTCCGCCAAGATGTCAAGATCCCATTCCCACCGTGCACCTGGGAACCGAGCAGGTCATGGTGTGGATACTTCCTATTCCGCCACTCGATACTGCTCCGCGACTCGTGGAAAAGCTTCTGTTGCGGGTCATAGTCCCAATAGTACTTGGGAAGGTCTAGTAACATCGCACCTTGCCTCGGCTTGAGTAGTAATTCGGTTTCGGGCTTGATAGGCCACGAGCCGACCACATTGACGTCCTCGAACGATACGGTGTGGCCGTGCAAATAAAGGTCTCCAACCAGGTTCAAGACAGTGGTGACCGAATTCTTGCCTCGGGAAAGAGCTGTATTGTAGTGCACCTTGTCTTTGCTGATGTTCAATTTGGTGTACGTCTGCTTAATGGGTAGTTCCAGTGCCGAGTGCGGACCAATCTCAACCAAATGGTATGAACCGAAATCTTTCAACAGCTTCCCGACTACGGTCTCGAACTGAACGGGAGACTCGAGATTGGCCCGCCAGTATGAGAGACTGATCGCGTCTTGCTCAACTATCTCCCCGTTAACGGATGAGATCCATGTTGCACCCAGGTCAGATACTGGAGACCCATCTGTTGACATAGAGTCTACCCCAGATATCGCCGAGATGAGATGCTGCTCGTATTCTTCTCCGAGTGCGGCCATGTGGTGCGAGTGGTAAGCCTTACCATCTGTCTTCAGCAGTCTCGCGAAGATGCCCTGGCTGTCGAGGGAGGCCTTCAGTTCTTGGATGCCGTCAACATCCCCACTAATGGTGACACTTTCGGGTGAGTTCACACAAGCGACGTTGATCTTATTTTCGAGACCAAGAGCCTTTATCTTCTCATTGGCGTCGGTGCGACCAAGCCCGGCGGCCATCATGGCGCCAACCATTGCTTTGGAGCTCCGTGTCACTGTGTAGCCGCGGTAGTATGCAATAGTGATGGCTTGCTCGGCTGTCACATAGCCTGCAGCGTACGCAGCTGCAATTTCACCCGAAGAGTGGCCCACGACACTCTGGGGCTTTATGCCAAATGCTGAGAGAAGCTTCACCAAACCGACTTGAACAGCGGTGCATATAGGTTGGCTGCGCGAGGCATGATTGATCATACTTGTCTCGGCTGGTTCAAGAAGTGTTTCCAGCAAGGTCCAAGCTGGTGGATGTGGCAGCGACTGCAACGTCGAGTTGAGCATCTGGATGGTTTGCCGGAAGATGGGAAACTCGGCCAGCAATCCACGACCCATTTCCGGCCATTGAGCCCCCTGGCCCGTGAAGACAAACGCCAGAGGCAATTTGGAGTAAGTCTTTCCTTGTATGCGAGTACGCAAGTTTTCGAGTGTCAGATCCTCTTTTTGATGGCCTGGGCGGGCGAGTACATAACCTCGAACCGGGAGATGAGACCGTCTGACGCCCAGGGTGTAGGCAAGATCTATGGTGTTGACATTAGGGAGATCGAGCAACGACAGATCCGTGACTCTGCGCTCCAGTGCTGTATCGTTGTTCGCGGAGAATGGCAAGAGAATTGTGGTTCTTGCCGAGGCTGTGACCTTCTCCTCAGATGGCCTCTGCATATACTCTGAGGGAACATGCATATGGGCTGCGTCGATGATTACGTGTGAGTTCGCACCACCGTACCCGAACGAGTTTACGCCAGCCCTCCTGACCCGCCCATCACTGTTATGGGGAGAGCTGGACGGCCAAGGCGTGGCCTCGGTGACGATCTTAATGTTCCACTCGTCAAGCTTGATCTTCGGGTTGATGCTTTTAACTCCCACTGTGGGTGGGATTTCTCCTTTTTCTAATGCCAGGACAACCTTGATGATGCTGGAAATTCCGCTCGCCGCCTCACTGTGTCATGCGTCAGAGCTATTTTCGTTATAAACGGAATGGTACAAACCTGTGGCCCAAGTTCGTCTTTACCGAGCCGATGAGCAACGGCGGAGCAGATCCTAGCCTCTTAAACACTCGAGATGTAGCCTCAACCTCGATAGGGTCTCCAACAGCGGTGCCAGTGCCGTGGCATTCTACATAGTCCGTTTCATCATAACCGAGGCCGGCTTGAGCGTATGCCTTCCGGATGACAGCTTCCTGACCATCAGCACTCGGAAGAGTGATACCGTTTGTCCGTCCGTTGCTATGCAGCATATCAATCTGACGCTCATCTTGGAATGCAAGGGCGAAAATACCTGTTTACTGCTGTTCCACGAATGACGGCGCGAACTGGATCCCCATCCCGGATAGCGTCGCTCAACCGCTTGACGAGCAGTGCTCCGATACCGTCTGCCCTTCCATACCCATCGGCAGACGAATCAAATGTATGACAAGTCGAAGTCTTGGACAAGACTCCAGCTTTCATTGTTGCCAGCTGCTGCTCTGGAGACTGGATCAGGTTGGCGCCTGCTACGACAGCCGAATCGCAGTCCCTTGATAGCAGAGCAGAGCAAGCTGCGTGAAGACAGTAGAGGGAGGAGGAGCAAGCCGTATCGATCACGAAACTAGATACTCCTATCAGCTAAGACGATCCGAATGGTCTGTATGTCTGCACAGTGTAGCATACCTTGGTCCTTTCAAATTGAAAACATGGCTGATACGGTTAGCCAGAATGGTAGTTCCAAGACCCGTTGCCGTGTAACGGTGAGTGTATTCTGCGTCTTTAAGCTGCATCGTGATGAAGTCAGTCACAAAGTTGCCGACGTAGCACCCCATGTTGGCCCCTGAAAGCTGCTCTAGCGACAGCCCAGCACTTTCGAAAGATTCAAATACCACCTCTAGCAGTTTCCGTTGCTGGGGGTCCATGAATGTAGCCTCTAGATTGTTTATGCCGAAGAAAGAATTCTCGAACGACCTGATGTCTTCATCGATAAAATACCCTCCGGAAGTGTTCAGACTGCCTGGCCGCTCACTGTTTGGGTGATAGAACCCATCGATGTTGAATCTGGTCGCTGGAAATGGTCCTTGAGCAGAGATACCGGCTTTCAGCAGATCCCAAAGCTTGGAGCTGGAGGAACTCCCACCGGGCAAACGACAGCCTGATGCAGTTTAGTAGCTGACAGACGTGAATGATGAGTCTTAACGAACCCATTCCAATAATTGCAATTGGCTCTGCGGCGATGTTCTCATTGCGTTCACTGTAGCTTTCTGACCCGTAAGAGTCTCTGTTGACTGATGGATCATTACTGCTAGTGTATCCATTTAGCTTAATGTGTCCGTTGCCATTGGCATGTCCGTTGGTGAGATACCCGTTGTTGTTCAGTTGCTCGTGCCCGTTAGTACCGGTGGTATACCCATTGGCGTTCAGAGCCTGGCCATTCGAAATGTCAAAAGACGTAGGCGTTGCCGCCTCTGAGTTGACAGAGCCAACCATGTTGAAAATGTTATGGTGAAAGGGCCACGGCTGATTGAAATGAAGTGTAAAAATTCTATGATTGGATTGCAAGTCTTTTATTCTAATCAGTCCTAAAGTCTATCTTTACGGACTCAACCTTGCTTCTTCCCTGATGGCTTTATATACCAGATTGTCTTCTGTCCAGATAGCACACCTTTCACTAATCAACCGATATATACAAGGAACGTCTCATGAGTGACGGCGGGAAAGCCCCATGCTTGTCTCACAATGCTTGGACTATCCAGAATCCCCCCACCTCATGGGGACACTGGGGAGTTCACTGCCGGTGAGATAGAGTTCGAGACCTAGCGTCAGCACAGAATAATCATTATCATTCAACTATCCTACTCGCAGCAGCGAGATCTGAAGTCGTTGGTAAACTAAGACTACTAAGTACACGCAGGTGTGTCTACAAAATGAACACCCTATCGAACCCCCAACAGATGCAAAGCGTGCAGACCTCCTCACGCTGATAACCACATGCAGTCAGGCAGCGATGATATCGAAACAAAAGATAAGGTCTTGGAGTCTGGGGTTACATGGTGGGGACTTTGAGACATCTCATAAGCTTACGAGGATGATCTCTGCAACTATTCGGACTCCGCCCTCCAAGGAATACAGGGTGCAGGAAAACCAATATGATCTCTTACATGACGCATGTAAGATCAAGAGTTCACTTACCTGCTATTCCATCTAACAAATCCCGGGTCGAGATCCAGCCATGCTGGCGTGCTATGAGTAGCCCCATTCTGATACCGGCCCACTCTTCATAGTTATGATAATGTCTATTCATCTATGTAATACATAACTGTGTAATTAATATGGATGCAATATTCGTGATCTCCCCGCCTTTTACTGATTCTCAGTACTTGGCGGAAAAGGATTGTAGCCTGGTCATTTTATTCATGGAGTAGGTGAAAGTGGTCTGCGGTACACTTCGTTTGCCCTATATTAAAGCAATATTTCATGCACACACACGGCCAGCTTAGAACCGTAGTATAGAACTTCTCGGGACTTGCGAGACTGGAAGGTTTGTGTCACGGATTAAGTAAATCACTTGCAGAGTTATGAGACGAAACTTTCATGATGTGAGATTTGAGGCTAGTAGTAAGCAATAGAACTTCGTCTAACATTGCTGTTTGAAAGGCGGCTCAACCCTGAATGTTTGGGCCTTGATCTTCCTTGTACTTTGCGTACTCGTCCATAAGCGTGCCCATTTCGAACTCCAGTGCCTTCCCATTAACGATGATCGGCTTGACATCTAACATGATGAACAGCATGCGGGCTGGCTTCTCGTTGGAAGTATTTCGCCAGCGGTGCATAGCCCCACGGTTAATCGAGACATCGCCAGGTCGAAGAATGCGAGTCTCCTCACCGCCCAGCCACAGCTCGATCTCGCCCTCGCAAACGGTTCCAATACCGAGAGTGAGGGCGCGGTGGAGAGATGACTCGGTACCGGGAGCGAAGTCGATCATACGGACGACGCATCCGTTGGGCATATGTAGGGATGGCTGTGAGGAATCATTGTCAGGAGACATGAAAGTCACATACATTTGGGAGCAGGAAAAATAGAATCAAGTGAGACTGTGAGAGGGTACAAACTTGTTTCTTGATGAACTCAAGGTCAACATCTCCAGTGAGCTCGATTGGGTTGCTGTCGCTACTGTAGAAGATGGACTGGGCAGCTGCGCCGCCTAACATTGGGGCACCGTGATAGCCATGATCGGTCTGCAAGTACATGAGCTTTGTCTTTTTGTAGGTGCTATTCATTATCATGTCTTCACGCACCTGAACAAAGACAGAATTGCCTTCACTGTCGTGTCCGGTCAAGTACCGGAAAGGGTTACGAAGGCCCGGAGCCGGAAACCCAGTACAAGGACCAGAGGTTGACATTGTAAGATTTTTAGAAGGAGGAATGAGACTCCGTATGGTGTCAATAGACCAGAGAATATGTTAAATATGCAAAAAAGAGAAGAAGTGGCGGACGTCAAAAGAAGTTGAAAATATAAATGTCAAGCTGAGATTACTTATACGCGGGCGCCGTAAACGCGGTGCAAGTCTCAAGATATTTCCTGCTATTTGGCTGAATGTTCCGAGAAGGTGTCCAGTAATTATGGATCGATCCACTGAAACGTTCGTATCGGAAGCTCCAATTTGGGACGTGGGCATAGGGAAGTCTGCAGCAATAGCAAAGACGTGTTCGAGTAAATGGATAGCAAATAGCATGGAACCATCTGCTCATGAGACTAGATTGGCGGACTTGAATCCAAGGTCACATTCAGTCTTACTGCAGTCTGACTATGCTGTTGCACGATGACCGAAAAGCGACAACTTCAGACACTTCTAGAGCGCAGTTATTGCCCTCATTGAGGCGGCTCCCGCTATGATCATCGCCATCTGATACCACCATGCTTATGCTGACATCCACCCACCGACATGATTGCATCGTTGATAATTCACCGGAACTCTCAATAATCGATCAGCACCTAGGCCTTACCCCTATTCAATCTCGGTTAGTAACCGTATTAGGTAAGGGAGGGCAGTACGCGAAAACTAGTAATACGTACCTAGATCTAATCTAATCCCCTACTACGAACGATTAGAGGCATAACAGATGAGCGATAAGTACCTTATTTACTGATCTCAAGATCCTGACCCCATGGACCGCATCAGGCAATATTTACGCATCTGGATATACGATCGGGAATGTGATGTCGTAAAATCCTTCGGCTACGGGTCCCCCCTGAAAATGATATTACCACTCCTAGGGTGAATGTAAAAGGTTATATAGGTTGTTGCTAAGATGGCTTATTGGCATCAGCAACTTAGGGATAATCATGACCATACAGCACACATTCATGACAATGCATCACATTCATGATCAGATTATGCAGTCATTCATGGCCAGATTATGCAGTCAGCATTATCTTGGCACAAAAGCGACCCGTCCCAGTTGTCCAGTAATTTGCTTAACAACATAATCGCTGTCTGCCCCGGCTCTTATCTCCGTCTTGGCGGTTCTTCCACTGACGGGCTCCAGAGATATTGAGGTTACACGGATTGGAGAAGAAGAAAGTGTTTCATTAGTCTATCTAGAGATGTTATGTAAGCGCATTTCAGCTTCAACATCAACGTCAATTCTGTTGTAGTCTCGACGTAACCTGAAGGAAAACACTTCAATTGCGAGATCAATTGCGATACGTTGGCCAAGCCTTACTTTGCGCCCTTTGTTTAATTATCGTATTATCACTACACAATGCGAAGCATTCGAAGTTGCCTGTGCCTTGCTACGTTGATAGCTCAGGTAGCTTGTGATGCTGTGGTGGACGGCAAGTTATCCTTCTACACCTCGTCCTGGGAGAATTGGGACGAGAATACAGCGCGATGGTCAGCGTACGAAGCGCCTACTTTCTCCGCCGTATTCAAGCCCGAAACCGAGGCCGAGCTATCTCAGGGTGTTAGTGATACTCCATACATCCAAGTGTCATATGTCATATCTTGACTGAGCAACTGCTAAGTATTGTTGGTGTGATTGCATGTAGATAGAATATCTTGCGAAATACAATATCCCGTACCTGGCAACTAAGCCAGGTGGTCATGGTAATGTACCCACACTGGGTAATTACCAAAATGTTGTCCAGATCAATTTGGACAATTTTCGACATGCGGTCATGAACTCGGACCACAGCATCACCATCGGCGGTGGTGCAAAAATGGTAGATCTCATACCGACGCTGCACAGAGCAGGTAGAGAGATGAGTAAGTTTGCATCACCTATCAACTGCCGCTGTTTGAGCTATCTGACCATAATCTGTGCAAGCTGTTGGATCCTTCCCTTGCGTTGGTGTTCATGGCGTGATGCTCGGTGGTGGCATGGGCCGCTTGATGGGCAGATACGGTTTGATAAGTGATGCACTGCTCCAAGCAAAGGTGGCGCTTTGGAATGGCACAATCGTTGAGGCTTCAGAAAAGGTCAACCCAGACCTGTTCTGGGGCCTGAGGGGCGCCGGTCACAACTTTGGCGTTGTCCTCGAGTCAACCTATAAGACTTGGCCGGACGAAGGCGGTCTGCACTACAATGCTGATATGGTCTTCACAGACGACTCTCTTGACGGAGTAGTGAATACTTACAGAGAGATTGTCCAGGATGGTTTGGACCCATCCTTGTTCTTGATCCTAGGTTATATGTATGATGCGGATGCAAAGAAGGTTCGTACATCCAACCGTAACACGTAACAAAACATCCAATCACTGACCCTTTAATCAGCCTCTGCTCATTATGAATGTTGTCTATGCACACAATGAAGAAAAAGGCCGCCGAGTAGCAGGCAGATTTGCTTCAAGCCCGAAGGGAACTGCAGAACCCATTACGCGGATCTCTTTCAAGGAGTCAAATATGAACTTCTCCGAGCTCGGGTCAGGGAAAGCTGTCCCTGGCGTGTGCGATGTAAACCTGAAGAACACTTTGTACACCGCTAGCACACCAAGCCTCTTTGAGACCGGCGCTATGAAAGCTGTCTATGAGTCGTTTGGCTCTTTTGTGCGCGCGCACCCGGGTGCTAACCGCTCGATCCTGCTTTTCGAGGCGGCGGATGGTAAGGCTGTGGACGCATTGCCCCATGACTATTCGGCCTATGCGCATCGTGGAATGATGACCACCAATGCAATCATCCAGGCGACGTGGGATGAGGATGAGGATGGCATTGTAGCAGAGGCCGCTAATGCCTGGGGGAAGGGGGCCCGGGACTTGCTGGCGAAACCAGAGGTATCTGGTTATGACAAGCTTCACGCATACGTGAACTATGCAAATAGAGATGAGCCACTCGCGGCGCTGTATGGATATGACGAGAAACGGCAACGGAGGTTGACGGCTTTGAAGCAGAAATATGACCCGCACGGATGCTTCAATGCATATCGTCCCTTGCCGTTGGATATGAGTGGTTGGGAACTACCGACAGCTTCAGGGGCTCCTCAAAGAACGAGAGATGAGCTATAGGTGATCAGAGGCGCCTCCATGGACATCATACTAGAACACAACGTTGGGCTAGCCAGCGTCTATGAGGCTACGCAGACTCAGAATCTCCCAGTAGAATAGAATGGCATTGTTACTTGGTAATTTGCTCCTTGGCCGATTTTTCAGTCTCTCGTGATATTTTGTGTCATTACACAGCGTGAGGCATGACTTAAGGTATATTGAAATAACCATAAGTCCATAGCATATTAGCATTGCAACCTTTGATAATAGACAAGCATGAGCATGGCTCTTCAAGCAAACCAGCCACTAGTCTCGCCCCAGAAGTTCGCTCAGAAACTCCCCAATATGCCTGTTACACTCTTCAGGACAGTGTATCAGGATCCAGTGTGATGCCTCTGGAATGACTCCCTTCTTCAGCCCCTTAGCGAAGAATTGTTCCTGACCATCAGCTAGGTCTGGCGTGAGCGCCGCATCCTGGCCGGCCATGATCAACATGGCAGGTACTTGGAACAGGAATTCAGAGGCGTCTTTGGCCAGAGGCAGCTCATCTTCTCCGTTAATGGACCGAGTACGGTACCAATTCATCGGACCACGCAAGCCGTTGCGAGAGTATTCGGACACTATTCCACAAGTAAACGTGTTAGTTAGCTCGTAGCCTATGTTTCGTCCCGACTATCGAGCCTAGGAGTGAGCAGATTATATACCATAGTGCTTCAACACCTCCGGTGTCACCAGCGGCGAGCGCTGCACCTTGAGTAGATTTTCCGGGATCAAGCCAACATATGGATCGAAGCCGGGCAGGCCATCCGTCGTAACCCCGCCGAACATGGCGTTGAGGAAACCCTGCAGATGAGCCGGCGACTGACTGGCCAGGGCCTCGGCCTCGGGCCCAGCGTTCTGCAACTGGTAGGTGAAGGCGGGATTCTTCTTCACGAAGTCCTCAAGTGGGAGCACGACAGGCTGCGGCGGTGTGAATGGCACACAGAAGCAGAAAACAGCGCGCACCAGCTCCGGATGATACATAGCCAGGCGCCAGGCCAGGAATGCGCCCCAGTCATGTGCGCCGACGACGACGGGCGACGAGCTTGAACCGCCCACGGCTCGGATCAACTGCATCATCTGGTCTGACATGTTCTTCATCGAGTACTGCGCGAGAGAGTCCGGGGCGCTGGTTTGGCCGTACCCCAGCATGTCTGGTATAACGACTCGGCACCCGAGAGTTAGGAGATAGGGCACCTGGAAGCGCCATCCATGAGCGAGGTCAGGCCTAACAGAGGGTATCAGCGAGGTGGCAAGAATATCGAGAGATGTGTAGGATGTACGTACCATCCGTGCAAGAGTAATACAGTGGCAGCCGGATGCCCTCGAGGGTTTGCAAGCTGGTAGTGGTACCTGATACCGTGACCGACATCTATGAAGTGATGCTCGACCCTGGGATCATCTACTAGGAGTGCTTCAGGAGCCATATCAACAGCTTCAGTGTCAAAGGTAGCGAGGTAGAGGATTTGGGATGATCAATGCCAATATAGAAGTAGAAGACTGGAGTTTCGATTTCAGTGCCGCAATGAGCGGGGTGAGCGTTCTACGCCGCAATTCTAAATACAGGTTTACAGCGTACACGTATAACACTCGCTTCGCTATAGTGATATGTATAGTAACGCAAGCCAACTTCATGGGACTGCGGCGTAGAACCAGCCAAGTCTGGCGTAGATTTAGGTAGAACCCTAGTCAATTCTACTGCGGTGGGACACTGCATGTGAACCACTTCAATTCAATTCTATGCGTAAGCCAACCAAGTCTTAACCTCGGCACGTCAGCGTGGTATTGGATGTAACCCTCCGGAAGATACTAAAAGGCCTGATGACAGGATGTTTACTTGAACGAAGAGGCGACCAATGAATTATGCAGATTACGTTCCTATAATGGCCATTCACTGCTTGGCTCTCTTGGAGCCATGAGTTTGGACGCTTACAAGTCACAATGAGAATTGGAGTCATTAGCTCCCATAGTGATTAAAGAGATCAATCTAAGCCTGTAACGACGTTCGATGTAGGAGATCAGAACAGCACCCCTAAGCATAAGAGCGTCGTGCATATATTCGATAATGACCAATAAACTTCTGGTTCTGGTTATTTTAGCCACTGAATGACTAACTATGCTTTACCAAAGTAGTTCTGTTCCCTCCAAGGCGTCGATAAACTTCCCAGAGGTATCCTTGCGCGTAGCACCGTCGACCTAGGAATAGAGATGTAAGCATGGGAGAATATCTCAAGACAAAGCGCTTTAAGACTCACCACCTTGACAATGCTGGACGAACTCTCTTCAATAGTTGTCGGGGCCTGTTCAAGGCCCACCTTGCGGGCAACCCAGTTACCTGGATTGGTTTGGACAAGACTGAGAGCGAGTCAATTGGCAATTTCCTGGCTACTGTGCTCTGTCCAGAAGACTCACCCAGGATGCACGGCAACGACCGTGAGCCATTCGTTGGTGAAGTGGATTGACCTGCGTGCCAAAATTAGCTTTACATTTTCCCGTGGAATCCGTCTCTTTCCCTCCACCTACTGTGTAAGCCAGTTCAATGCAGCCTTGGAGGCTCCGTAGGCCGGGAGAATATGCGACCCAATAACACCAATGTAGCCAACAGAACCGGCGGTCGTAGAGATAGCAATCCACTTTGGCTCGCGCGCCTTCTGGAGTAGGGGCTTGAAGGTCTGAAATAGCAGCAACGGCGCCGCGGCATTGACCTCGAAACAGATCATCAGGTCCCTACGCTCGACGCTATCGAGGGCCACCGGGGTTGGGTAGCCGCCCGCGTTTGCGATCACCACATCGATATGGTCGATGCCGGCTTGTTGGATCTTGGTCAGTGCTTTCTTGGGATCGTCGAGAGACCCGCTGTCGATGTGGACAAGGAGGAGCTTGGTGCCATTCGCCGTGGGGAATGACTTGAGCTCGGCGACTTCAGCTGTGGTGTCGTCGCGGATGCTCCCAATCACGGTGTGGTTCGGTCGATTGAGATAGATGCGAGCTAGACTCGCTCCGATTCCTGGATAATATACTTGGTCAGTAATTGCAATTCGTTCGCCCGTTCATGGCGCAGCCTTTAACCAACCTTTGCTTACACCGGTGATGAAAACCACTACTGGACTTGCCATGTTGTGCTTCTACTAAATTTTTGAAAGAAGTGGAAGTAACACAATATTGTCTTCAGCGACGATACAACCTAAACACATAGATGCGTCGCAGGTCTTGATGTCTAGAGAAGCGTCAAACGTAAACGGCTTTCTTAATTGATCCGTAGTATAAGTGAGGCTGGCAAAGAAACATACAAGCGCTTCATCTTTCCCCTCAGTCCACCATTTAGGTCCAGACGGCCAATTGGGAAGATGACGTGAGACTGTGACTGTTGCAACACTTTGCATTGCAGACTTCATTGCAGCCGATTATAACGTCCGAAATGCTACTCTCCCGGAATAAGTGTTAGCGCCCCTAATTTGAAAAGCGTTTTCAAGTGGGGGAGAGTACCTTATCTAAAGTCAGGGTTTAGACAGCCTACATGCAGTGTAAGAATTTGGCAGATCTTACATGCGTCGGCCCGTACCTTTGAAGTAATCCGTGTAACGATTACACGGTTAACAGAAGAAGCACGACTTTCCCGCTCTTACTTAGCTGCATGCTTATTTTCACTTCCAGCAGCTTGGCATTAGCAACTTAAGGTAATAATACTCTGCGGGACAAGGTGGTTGGTAACATCAACGTATATTGCACTACTGTATAGCCAATAACAGTATGTTCTAATATGTACCACGTCCTACATATTCCTTCTTCAGATCTCCAAGATCGCTCTCGACCTTCTTGCCGTCAGCGGCATATACGGTCTTACAGTCCAACAGAACCCACATCATTCTGCCGGGCAGGGTGCCGTTGCCCGTGATGTTCGTCCATTTGTGGTTTGTCGCACGCTGGACGCACACGTCGCCTTGGCGCATGATGCGCTTCTCGCCCGAGTCGAGCCACAGCTCGAAGACGCCCTCCACCACAATACCGTAGTCTATCGTCAGGGCCCGGTGCACTGGCGATGAGACGCCCGGACCAAAGTCGATCATGCGTACGATGGATCCATTCTCAATATGAAACGGAGGCTGCATATACAATGCTCTGGTCAGCTCGGGGAACAACCCGACCCGCAATCACAGGCTGATGTCAGACTTAACGGACCTCCTCGGCTTTAGCCTTTTTGACGTCGACGTTGTCATTGAGATCAACGGGCGTCTCCCTGGTAGAGTACAAGATATTGGCGACCGCTTGTTTCTCAACCATCAGCCGATAGTGGTCGCCATGATCGGAGTGCAAGAATACAGACTGGCCCTGTTCGTTTTGGCCCGTGATGTGTCGAAAGATTTGCCGAAGGCCAGGGGCAGGGAAGCTTTCAGTGTAGTAACCTTTTGGATCTTGGGTCATCTTGAACTAGGTCGAAATGCTCTTGTAGGATGCAAAGAAGCTATCATAAATGAGCTGTGTAGGAGCTCTGTGATCCTTTTATTTCACTCCAATACTTATATCTCCATTTTTACTGCTGCATGTAGTCTCTCAGCCCCCCTATTCAACAAGCGAGTGGTTATCGGCCCACCCCGGGGTGTCTACAACAACCCTATCTGCCTGCTGACAATGTTGTTCCCCCATCTAGGATCATATTGCATCCCGTGGAGTAGCTAGACATAGAACTACAGAAGAACATGACAGCGTCCGCTACTTCATCCACGAGTGCGATCCGTCCAATGGGAACTGCAGCCTTTATCATTCCTGCTAGGCCGGGTACATCTTCCATGGCCTTGCGCACCATGGGTGTGTCGACCCACGATGGACACACGCTATTCACCCGAATTCTGTGGGGTGCATTGTCGAGAGCTACAGATTACCATGTCAGCCCAGCCACCATGCAGACCGCTGCTCTAATCACTCACCTGCATTCTTGGTAATTCCTAGCGCGGCATGCTTGGCCGTCGTGTATTGGATCATGCCGGGTGTGGCGACGAAGGCCGATGCCGATCCAATGATAACAATGCTTCCTCGAGTAGTCCCGCGTTCTGGTGAACCCGGCTTCAGAGCGGTCGGTTCCTGAGATTTCATAACGGCCGAAATGGCGCGTGTAACCAGGAAGGTTCCGGTTACGTTGACTTTCAACATGCGGTCAAATTCCATGGTATCTGCCTCCGCTACCGGACTAGCCACTTTGACTCCAACCTTCAAACTGTCAGTAATGCGAGAAAGACTGTGGTGGTTGTGTTGGGCTCTTACACCTGCCGCGTGAACGCAGTAGTCGATTCGACCCAGAGTGTCAGCTACTTGCCTGACAACCCCGTTGACGGAGTCTTCCAAGCTAACATCAATGCCTATTGCCTCTAAACGCAAGTTCTGGTTCAAGGCTACGCTTTGACACTCAACTACAGTTGCCTTAGCTGCGTCCAAGTCGATATCGGCGACAACAAGGCCTCGGACTCCGAGTCTTGCAAAGGACACCGCGCAAGCCCTTCCAATTCCACTGCCGCCTAAACCATGTCAGCCTTCTGATAGATGCCCTTGTTGGGACTCCTGAGACGGCTCGGGCTCCGAAGTGGGTGGGGGTACCTCCAGTCACAAGCGCTGCTCCGCTGAGATCCATGGTGTCTGGATGGGTCGGTCTACTATGAGGGTTGGGTGGATACTCCTGGCACGGAAACTCGTAAACGACCAAGCCAGACAGCTAAGTTACATGCTTCTGGCAGCAACGATATTGACGATTTAAGTAGGTCGAAACGCGGGAGGATGATAGCCGATTCCCAGGATATCGATAGTAGTACATAAGTGCTTATATGTTAGTGTTAGGGTGTTTGTATCTGCCGAGTCCTATCAGTACGGCCTTCGTAAACCATCAAATAAAACCAAATTTTCATAACTTCAACGTGATTATGAGATCGAAGACATGCATGCTTACTTGGTACTCCTAATTATAAGGGCACTACCTAAATCTCCGCCAGACTTAGCTAAATCCCCCCTATTCCTAACCGAGAATAAGCGATAGATTTACAGCGTACACCTATAATACCCCGCGTTACTATAGGTAGTACCTAGTCTAGGTACCTACACTCAGAATTGTCTATTTGGCAAATTCTAGATTAGAAATAGGGCACAGATTTAGCTAAGTCTGGCGGAGATTTAGGTAGGGCCATTATAAGACATAGACCCTAGACCTTATCGATGCTACTCTGACATGCATAGTAGAAGTAGGTAGTAAGCAGTGCATCAAGAACATGCAGCATTGCTTTTATTCCCAGCAATCAGCCGGTCTATACAAGAGCCTCAGGTAAGGAGACATCAATAATGGCGCCATTATGGTATCTTGGACTTATCCCGATATAGGAGTAGGTGGCAGCATCGGTGATGGGGGTATCCAGGGGGAAGTTTTACGTCCACACCTGGCCGGAAAGG
The DNA here is from genome assembly GCF_003019875.1 of Amorphotheca resinae ATCC 22711. Classification (NCBI taxonomy): domain Eukaryota; kingdom Fungi; phylum Ascomycota; class Leotiomycetes; order Helotiales; family Amorphothecaceae; genus Amorphotheca; species Amorphotheca resinae. The sequence continues at coordinate 382,359 of NW_020194485.1, forward strand.
AGAAGCTATTGCCGCCACAAACCGGGAATGCCAAACGCTAATGCGAGTGTCAGACTGTCAGTAAGCGTGACAAGACGATGGCTCCATGGAAAAAATAAGGTTCAATCGTCCTAGACGGCAAGGCCGTGCCCAGGACAAAGTGATAGAACGAGCTGAGCCAAGTTATAGCTGAGGTCAATCCTGAGGAATCATGGATTGCGAATAAGTCATTTCAATTTACTACCACGATGAGCGATAGAAATTTTCGCGTCGTTATTGTCGGTGCAGGCCCAGTTGGGCTGTATTTGGCTCATGCCATGGAGAGGGCGAATATTGACTATGTGGTCTTGGAGCAGCAGTCAACTGTGCTCAACCTCTCCGGGCAACTTCTCTTTACCTGGCCTCATACCGTACGGCTTCTTGACCAACTTGGCCTCTACCAGGCTGCAAAAGATTCCGCCATCCCCATGCTTTACAAGAAACGCGTTTATGGGCATGATGGACAAGTTACTTCCACCAACCAATTCTGGGACTACGTGAAACCACAGTGAGTACAGAATGCTCCTCGGAGATGGTTCTAACGCTGAGACTTGAATTAGTCACGGTTATCCTTTCCTTCCCATGCCGCGAAGTGAATTAATCAAAGTTTTGTATTTCAATCTGAAATATAGAGACACGAATATCACTACCAGCGCTGAGGTTGTGGACATCGAGACATCTGCCGAAGGCGTTCGTGTCCATCTGCTCAATGGCAACATTGTAAACGGCTCCATCGTAATCGGCGCCGACGGGGTCCATAGCAAGGTCCGCAAGGTCATGTACAATCTAGCAGGGGAGTTGTCCCCTGAGCACATGGCGTCAAATTTTTATGGCATCTTTGGCTGGGCAGACATCTCAGACCTGCCCATTGAGCCCGCAGTATTCTTCGAGTCTCGAGGCGCAGGGGCCGTAGTCCAATGTTTGGGGACTCCAGAGAGACTGCGGTTCGTGACTCTGAAGCCACTTCCAGCGACCCTGACAGGACGCAAGAGATACTCAAGACAAGAGATGGAGGATTATGCCGCGTCCATTGCTGATGTTGCCATATGTCCTGGAGTCACATTCAAAGATGTATGGGCAAGAGCAGACAAGGACAAAGCACGAATGCTGAACCAAGAAGAAGGCTTCATGAGCCTCTGGCATCACAATCGCATTGTTCTAGTAGGCGATGCCGTGCATAAAAGCACCAGTGTCAATGGTCTGGGAATGACCTGCGGCCTGCATTCTGCGGCGGTGCTGGCCAATTTGCTGCAGGGTCTAGTTGCGTCCAGAGGTCAGAATCCCTCAGTAGATGAAATCGACAAGATCTTCTCTCACTACCAGCAAGAGCGGCAGGGCGAAGTCAAGCCGGTATGGGATGGTGGTTACTCCATGATTCGCCAAGTGACACGAGATTCGTGGTTATCCTGGTTATGGGACAGATACGTCTTGCCGTGGGTTGATATGGAGAATTTCATGAAGGGCATCATTCCCTCTTTGCTCTTGATCAGACATGGGAACATCTTGTCGTACGTTCCCTTTGTTGGTGAGCAAGGGTCGATCGCTTGGTTACGCCGGCCAATTGCCAAGCAAGGTAGTAGGTAGGCCTGCCGCACACCAGAATTTCCAAGTTAGATAGAGCAATGAGCAATTCGAAATAGGAATGCAAAACACCGTTCCCTCATGTTCTATCTGATGCATTGGATGGCTTAGGGTAAATCCAAAAGGCAACATGATGACGTCCGACGCAGCATTCCTGGGATACTGTACTTACCTACAGTACTGGAAGACCGCGCGCAGAGCTGCAGCCTGTGGCCAAGCATTTTGCGAGCGGCTACTGTAATGAATGTCCGACACCCTATCGAACAAGTCAGCTTACTGCAGCCCTCGCACGCCGCCAATGTTCTCTATGTTCAGCCGCCGCAATGCGATAGGCTATCGGGGCGCGTGGAGTTAAGCAAGGAGACAGAGGCGTCGTAATAGTAAGGTTACACAGTCTCGCACGTCGTAATAAGGTTACCTGTAGCGTGGACTTAGCGAAGCGGATTTAGCTTAACGGCCTTAGCGCGGCGGACTTAGCGTTAGCGTAAGGTAGCGGACAAGCGGACAAGCGAAGAAGTCGTCGTCGTAGTACCTGCCTAAACGTGAGGTAAGGTACCTAGGTACCGTGGGTAGTGACTTAGCATAAAAAACAATGCTATTTCCCAAGGACGATAGTTGTTTTCAAGCAACCAAACCACCAACACAGTCTTCCAAGAATCGAAATCAATCAAAACCCCCGCCAAGACAGAAACCCAAGTTACCCAACCGCCTTCCACAATGTCTCGCTTGACCCCCCCTAAGACTATCGCTGGGAAGCCTGTGGGCCCCGTAGGCTATGGCCTCATGAGTAAGCCGACAAGAAAGCCTCAAGAATAGCTCTAACTTGCTAACAAATCGCTTGCACCAGCCCTCACCCTTTTCGGCGGCATTCCCTACGACGAGGCGATCAAGCCAATGAAGGCAGCCCTGGAAAATGGTGCTACATTCTGGAATGCTGTAAGCAAGGCGCAAGAGATATAGCCGAACATCATATGCTGACACCCTCGACAGGGAACATTCTACGGTCCTCCACACGCCAACTCTCTCCAACTCCTTAAGTACTACTTTACCAAGTACCCGGAGGATGCCTCTCGCGTCGTGCTCAGCGTCAAGGGGTCCTACGATGGCGCCACCCAGACGCCACAGGCCAGTCCAGAACAGATCCGGGCCTCCGTAGACGAGTGTCTGGCTGTACTCGATGGTGTCAAGTCCATCGATCTCTTCGAGCCCGCGCGTATCGATCCCAAAGTGCCCGTTGAGACTAGCGTCGAGGCGCTCGTAGAACTGGTCAAGGAGGGCAAGATCGGATCCTACGGCCTCAGTGAGGTAAACGCTCAGACAATCCGTCGTGCCAACGCCGTGTACCCCCCAGCTGCCGTTGAGGTCGAGCTTAGTCTGTTCTCACGACACGCATTGGATAAGGGCGGCATCGTCGACACATGTCGCGAACTCAACATCCCGATCGTTGGCTACAGTCCGCTGGATCGCGGCTGGCTGACCGGCCAGTTCAAGACTCTCGATGACATCCCTAAGGACGACTTCCGCCACTACTACCCGCGCTTTCAGCCCGGCAACTTCGAGAAGAACGTTAAGTTGGCTGAGGCTGTGGAGCAGGTCGCCAAGAAGAAGGGCACCACCAGCGCCCAAGTCGCCATTGCTTGGGTACAGCAGCAAGGTGTGCTACCTATTCCCGGATCTACTAAGGTGCCACGCGTCCTGGAGAACACGAAGAGCATTGAGCTTACCGAAGCTGAGTCCGCGGAGCTGGAGGATGCTCTTAGCAAAGCGACGGTCTCAGGCGCTCGGTACCCTGAGATGTTCCAGGCCCACCTGAACCAGTAATGGCCAGCGGGAGCTCCATTGCTCGATTAGGCTTTGATACTACTTGTGTCATCACTTCCATAGACCAAGTAGATGACTTCAATTTCAACTCAGTTTTCTATCCTAAACTTCTATGCATCTAGACGTGCGGGGAGACCCAATCAATGCTGAAGCATATTGAGCTGTACTGATGCAGGCCACGGCAGGTAATCTTTGAATGATTGAGAGCCACGCCCTTATGTCGAACTCCCAGAGAAATAGTGATTGATGGACATGTGCCAGTTGCATATCTTTTCTCTCCTCTTACGTTATAAAGATCGTTGTAAGGTCTTTGCTATTCAGTGATTTCCCCATCACAGTCCTACGTTAGTTTATCATACCTAAGGCAGATTTCTTCTAGACCTTTACTAGCGAAAACACTCGTCAGACTTACAGATCCTACGATCCTCTTCACGCCATACCACGCGCACAGGCACCCGAATTGGCCCTATCAGCCCTACGTAAGGGATTACTAATTACGCCATCCACGGGACGGGCCGAGATAGCACCTTTTTAGTGCAGCTTAGTGGCGCTAGTTAATTGTACCCCTATAGCACTCTTCCCTCGTTATCAAACCGTGAAACCAATACCCCAATACATTTTCAGCCGTCAGGAATATGTTTCACTGAGGAGGCAACTACGGCGAGAGAAAGACTATCAACGCTACCTTAGCACAGCCCAGCTGGATTCTAATTTCTTGACTTTTCTTGCTTCGTAAATAATATACTTCTTCAGAAGTTCTTCTGTCTCAAGACTTAACTATGCATTCAGCGACGAGTCGTTGGAGTATATATACGGCTATGATGCATAGAGACTCAATAGACTACGCGGTATGAATTCAAAGTACGACATGACTAACGTGTTCTGCTCCTACGATCCGATCGTACAAAAGTCTTCGGTAGAATATTAACGACACACGGCTGAGAGCAGGCGCTATATCCCCTTTTTTTGAAATATCATAGTAATCTGTTCTTGCTTCTGTTTATAGACAGAATTATAGATGTATTACTTAGACCGAGACATTCATCTCAACATGTCATAGGCTTCTATATTAGACCTGCTAATTTTGAACCCCGACATTCTGTACATATCGTATTTCTAAGATGCCTACTCATCACAGGACCTGAGTTATCAAGCTTGTGCGGAAGCACTGTCATGCATAGCGACACAATATCATTTAAACATATACATCATTCTTGGTCATTGAGGTCATTGACTTATGTGAGCTAGTTTATATCACCAAGCACAATTGTGCCATGTCTTCAGCTTTCCGTAAAGGTACCTTCGAGCGTCTTCAGATTAAACCACCTATAGAAGAGCCAGTCCTTCAAGTCGAGCCAACAATCAGTAAACGTTTCGGATGTTGAAATGTACGGATGATCAACTTACCCAAATTGTGCGTGGCAGAAATGTATCCAACGTTCTCACCAGCAGTGTCGAGTTCCCATACCAGAACCAGACAGGGGGTGATTGCTTCAGGACCGTAGCCACGACGCCCTTGGCGTATTCGTCCGGAGTCATAGCGTCTGATATGGCTCAGTCCCAATAGAGTCTTTGTTCTGGGAGGAACTACTTACCAGGACTTCTGTTGATGTGAGCTTTGAATACCCCGGCCAAAGGTGCGTAAATCGAGTCTGTAAGAGATTGTCAGAGCGTACAGAATCAGAATCTGCGACCATAATGGAACCATTTACCCTCTGGTAGTGCGCGACTGTCACGTACATCACTCTTGAGGATATTGGTAGACACCTCTCCTGAGATAACGTTTATTACCTTTACTCTGTAGGTTCATAGTACCACCCGTTCTAATTAGCTATTTTGTTCCTTTCTTTCGTGATACTCATGTACCGAGACATGATGCATATGAGTCTACTCACCCGAAAGGCTTCATTTCGACGCGCAAAGTATTACCGTAGTGGACGAGCGCTGCTTTGGTCGCGTTGTATGACGCCCCGAAGACATACGGACATACGCCCCCAATCGACCCAATGTTGACCACGGTACCGCGGGCGCGGACGAGCATCTTGTGGAAGTGATGTACCATGCGCATTGGCCCAAACACATTGACGGCGAACATCTTTTCCACCTGCCGGACGTCCGTGTCGGCCGCTGTCATGGTATAGCCTATCAGGGAGACATGAGCTTAGTCAAGCAGAATAGAAGGGCAGGTAAGGTACGTACAGATTCCACTGTATGAGGCTCAATAGTATCAGTTCTGGGTGTTTCTTGTATTGAACTTGCGGCTGAGGACTACTTACGCATTGTTGACTAACACATCGAGCTTGCCGGCTGTGATGGCCTCGACCTGTTTCTTGAACGGCAACATCTCCTCCTCTTTGGTTACGTTAAGATCCAATACATGGATTTGAGGATGATCCAGATGCTTTCGTCCTTCGTGTGGTAGCAGCGTCGCAATAACGCTCAAACCTGATGCGACAAAGTGCTTCGTAAGAGCATGACCTATGCCACCTTCGCCGCACCTGTAGGCAGTCAGGAGGGAGCACTGATATCGTTCTATATTGCAAGTGGATGAAGCATGGGATTGGACATAGAATGACACTCACCCGGTGATCAGAACGAATCTCGTACGTGGACTAGTCATTGTTTGATGGCGTATTGCACCTAAATTCGACCCGAAGTCTTCGAGAATGAAAGTTTACAGACACTGCTACTTACAATACACGATCAACTTCTCAGTTCAAAACTAATGTCAGTAAGCAATGTCTAACTTGGCCTTCTGTCTCCTTCGCCGTACTTTTTGACGTACAGCACACATGCTCATCAGGTGACGGATCTTTCTTAATGGCCTTCGACGATATCGCAATAGTCTTTGACCCATGAAAGTGCAGCAATGTAAGGCTTACATACCTTGACATGCAGATTAACGGTCCAAGTCTTACATACCTTTCCCTTGAATCCGAGAGTACACAGTGGAAAGAAACGCTCCGATGTTCAGGGGAGTGTACGTAGCGGTGGGGGATTGAAATTATAGCCTCACACTTTGTGATGAATATGAAACGGTAGTCTAATCCAAGAATGGCAATCTTATGTGCTATCTAGGTATGTAAGATTAATTTCTGCTTATCAGGGCGTTGTCGTTGCTTACATGTAAGCTTGGACGAAAGTATGACCTGTCGGACCACCTATACGTTTGATGCAGTCCCATGCATCGTCCGCTATCTGAAGAAGCAATTTGGGTAATATGTCCAAATCCAGCGTACACGTTATCTGCATGCAAACGCGTAGTGATTGGCTACGTCGTAGTCCTATTCTCACATCAGCAGGAGCCGGATGGCTCCGGCTCAAGTCCCGCCTGTTGAGTCCAGGTACAGTAGAAAGGTGGCGTTCAGGACGACTGGTGTACGCGAGTGATATCGGGTAATCAACGGGTCCTGAGGACTAGCACGTGGAATGCGCGGCTACATGAGCCCTAGCCTTAGATAAGATTAGACCGATAGCGACCTCTACCGAGTAAAACTTGGACTTTCTGTACGTATATACCCGGGTAATCCGGTAGCAACACATCTCCACGCAGGATCTCAAGCAAGTCCTGCCTCTAGGCCGAAAGGTCGCGTAAGTGTGCCATAGTTGAAGCTACGAAAGGGACATGTTCTAATGGATAATAGGTATCTAGATCTCGTCTACACGTTCTGGTAATGGCCTACGCCGCGATATCAGGGAGGACGGCTTATCCTCTGCTGCTTTTCCTATGAGGGTATAGACATAGAAAGAGTACTTCCAGATCTGGATAAGTTTTGCTTACGTCTAGGGACCCAGGATACGCTAGTTCTGGCCTGCCAGACGAAGGGATACGGGTGCCCAGGCCACTCTTCTGGACTCCAAAGGGCTTGCGCCAGCCTCAGCTCCCCCGAGGGACTCTGTGATCCTTCAAAGCGCCGCTCAGCACTATCGAAACGCCTTGACTCTCTACGCCTGTTCACGGCACTAAGGCTCACCGAGCAACATTGTCAGCGAAGCTGAGAGCGAACATGGTGATGCTGGGCAGCCCGTTGACAGGTATGTGCACCGGAGGTTCCGGTATAAACACATATAAAATGGCGTGGCTTTTGCTTGTCTTGGATATACGGATCGTCATCACAGTTACTCAGAGTTCTACACAATGCATTATGCACAGATCCTTCTCCTTGCCAGCCCTTGGATGATCGAAAGCGCTGTTGCCGTAGCCTTGTACCCCAGACTGTCTGCTTTAGCGGCTACCTTGAGTAACTCTAGTATTCATTGGTCTTCGGAGACCACACTCTCTCTCCCCAACACCACGGCCTTCTTTAACGCTACGGAGCGATGGACCATCTATGATCCACCTACTTACGAGGCGGCCCTGTCTCCAGGTACAGAGGAGGACGTAGTTCAAGCTGTAGAAATACCTTCTCTTGCTTCAGCCCAGCCTAAGATAAGTTTACTGACAATAAGTAGGTCAAGTTGGCAAAGCAAAGCAAGATCCCTTTCTTAGCGACGGGGGCGCGACATGGGTATTCGACGACACTGGGACAACTTCAAGGCGGTCTTGCTATCGATTTATCCAAACTGAACTCTGTGCAAATCGATAAGGATGCGGCTCAACTTACCATTGGACCCGGTGTGCATTTCCGAGACATCTTCGGACCAGTATATGAGGCTGGCTTTGAGATCCGTGAGCATCTGAAGACTACCTAGTTCGAAGGTGTACTTGACTCACTTCATGCAGAGACTGGAACTTGCAGCTGTGTTGGTATGATGAGCGCCACTCTGGGTGGCGGCATTGGACGCTCCCAAGGCATTCACGGGATGATCATCGATGCTCTGATCTCGGTGCGTCTCGTGACAGCCGATGGTCAGATAATTGAGGCATCAGAGACAACCAACTCAGACTTGTTTTGGGGCATTCGGGGCGCCGGTCAGAACTTTGGTATTGTCGTATCGGCCACTTACGGGCTTCATCCGCTACGTAATGGTGGTGTCTGGACAAGTGCCGACATTTTGCTCACCCCTGAGAAGAACGTCTCTTACTTCGAGACGGTGGAGAAAATGCACCCATTGCCAGCCGAGCTTACAGTGGAGACTATCATCAACTACAATTCGACTCTGGAGCAGGTAAGTATAAGGTCCCACTTAGACACAAGATGACCTTCTTACTGATCTGACTATATAGCCACAACTTATGCTTAGCCTTGTGTATGCGGGACCTAAAGACGAGGCTGTTAAGGCTATGGCTCCTATTCTCGAGCTGGGTCCATCATACTCGCTCATTAAGGAGATTCCGTGGAGTGAAATAAGCACACAGACGACCTTCCTCCTCGATGGTCCCGTGTGTGAGAACAACCAGATCTACGACATCTACCCTGTCAATTTGCGGACATTTGATGCCCCTACCTTGACTGCCACCTTCGGGAAGATGGCTCAGTTTTGGGAGGAGAATCCATCTGCGCAAATCTCGGACATTACTATTGAGACTTGGCCGATTCAAGCTACGGTGGCTGTTCCGGATAACGCAACGGCCTACCCCTGGCGAGATACGACTTCCTATATGTAAGTGTTGCCCCTTTCTAAACACGGAAGCAGATTCCACTGCAGAAAGACTAATGTGGGTTTCTTCAACAGCATGATCCAAATGAGATGGAACAACGTCGGTGACCCCGTTCAGGGACCAGCCGACAAGTTTGCCGTAGGACTCCGCAGTGACCTGGCTGCCACCTCCGGCTACGACGATCTGGCTGTTTACCAGAACTATGCGTGGGGAGACGAGACGCTTGAGCAGATCTACGGCAAGGAGAAGCTGCCGAGGCTGGCTCGGCTCAAGGCTCAGTATGATCCCGACAACATCTTCAGCTTCTATCATGCTCTTCCTACGTCGTACCCGTAAGAAGGGGGGTACAACACCACAACAGGGCATTAATAGCTCTCAGTTCTCTTCTTTTATATTTTAGAATTATTATATTATTGTTCTTACTGCCTATGCCTACTGCATACAGAACCTCTATACTACATAAATCACGTGGTAAAACCGTGCTAAAGCCGGGTAAAAACCTACGTACTACTACTTGTGTTTACACTATTACGGCGCCGCTAGGGCGCCAGGTCCTTATCGCTACCCTACTAGAACTTAACCTTCTAGCCTAGTAATACTAAACATACTAACAGGACGCTAGTAAGGCGCTAGCAAGGCGCCGGCTACTAGCTAGGGCTACTCTCTCTCTTATAACTCCTCTACTAGGTAGCGCTTAGCTAGACAGAACTATAAGAATTAGCTAGTAGACAGTAGCTAACAGATTAGTACACGAGCGCTCTTACCTTTCTTTATTACTACTATAAAGTCATAGAACGTCTATAGCGCTCTTAGGTAGAGCGCTTGCCGTAAGGCCTACTACTATTAATCTAGCTACTAGTAGTTAAGGACTAGGTAAGCTGCTGTCTCTAGGGCCTTACTATAAGGGTACTAGAGGGTTACTACCTCTAGTACTCTACGCTTAAAAAAGAAAGCCTAAAGTCTAACTTTACTAGTATATATACTAGTAAGCTGTTATGTTAAGACTATCGTGCCTTCTAGTTCTCTTATAGAGTCTCCTTTAAGGAGGAGTCCTTGTACTAGTCCTTTACCTATACGGCTTAGCCTGCCCTATACTTAAGTAACGTACAAAGTAGCGCTATAGTAGCGCTATAGTAGTGTCTCTAGCGTTATTAAAGACAGGCTACTACCTTATTATAGATAGACTATATAAGTTCTCTCTTACTTATACGTTTAAGACGTTGTTTAAAGTCTACTACCTACTTGTTAAGGTAGAGGTTAAGTAAGGGCGTAGCTATTTCGGACTTAAGGAGCTAGACAGGCGTCGCCTAGTACGCCCTTACAATAACGTAAAGGTACTATAACTACTTTATAGCGAGGTCTTTTGTAATCCCCTTAGCTTACTACCTAGAGGGGCGGTACTAGACCCTTACGCTATATACTATAGTACTCTAGATTACCTTTATATAGATCTCTCTTACGCGTAGTAGGCTACATCCTTATGTAGACGTAGTAAGCCTTATAAGTGTAAACTACTAGGTAGTAAACTTTTGTTTAATAGCGTTAAGGTAGCCCTTTTATCTAAGCTTCTAGTCTAACTAAACTCTTAGAAAGCGCGCCTCTTAGACTAAGGGTATAACCTAGCCGTTAAGGTAGACAGGCGTCGTTAGTATAGCGTAAGCGTAAGTAAGGTAAAGGAGCTTACTCTTTTCTAGGGCAAACTCTATCCTCTTTATACACAACTACTAGCTACATGTCTACTACACCCCTTTAAGGTACTAGCGTATCTTTGTCGTGTCTTTACTAAAAGCTAAGAGGTTAAGGTCGTTAGTAAACCCTACTATAATAAGGCCTATATAACCTTATAGTAGCGTATACAAGCTAGTAGTATAAAGGAAGAAGAGGATAAGAGAGAAGGGCGAACCTTATAGTACCTTTATAGTAACTTCTTAAGGTAGCGCCGCCTTCTTATTAAAGAAGAGACTAGCCGTCTGATTAGTAAGAAAGCTATACACTTACTGTACAGCCTATATAAGGAACCTTAGGTACTAAAGAGTATAGAGAAGGCGTATATAGTTTACTATATTAAAGGCGCCTTTAATGTCGAGTTAAAAGAAGGACGCTACAGCCTTATAGCTCTACGCTATATACGTAGCGTTAACTACTATTTTAACTATAAGGTCTGTTAAGCGCTATAGCCGGTTCTCTATCTACATTTCTAGGAAGAGCCCTTACAACTCTATAGCTTTAGTAAAGCGCTAGCTAATTACTAACTTAATTACTTTGCCTATTACGTTTAAGAGTAATATCGGCCTATAGGCCCTAGTAGTTTGTTACTACTTAAGGGTCTTTCTAGGCTTACGTAGTACTACTACCTTTACTACTTTAAACTATATAAGGAAGTGCCCTAGCTAGAGGCTTATAGTTACTATTACTATAAAGAGCTTAGCTAGAGGGCGCCTATATGCCTTAAGGAAGCTAGTAGGTAGTAGGTCAGGGCCTAGCGTCTTTTAGGTACTTGTCTTTTAGAGAACGTTAGTAATATCTGCTTTTATTATAGCGTCGTTAATAGTAAACTATTAGTACTACTTGTCCTAAAGGTTTAGAACGACGTTACTAAGATTAGTTATTAATTCTAGAAAGAACTATTAGCCTAATACTATTACTTTGTTATAGTAGCTTATAGCTAGTGCCCTCTTGTTAGCGCCCTAAAGAGGCAGGAGTAAGGCCGGTTCTAAGAGCATATAGCTATAGAGCCTAGCCTATCTCTTAAGACTCTATAGTTTCTATTAGTCCTTTAAGGTAGTAGTAAGGGCGCTATACTAGCTCTTAGTTCTTACGTCTTGTATTATACAGAGTTAATAGGTACTAGCCTACTAGAGGTCGCGCTAGTAGAGCTTAGTTAGGGCGGTAGCGTATTAATAGCGCGCTACCCGTACTTACTAGACGGCCTTAAGGACCTTACTGTTCTACTAGGGCTTAGTACGTCCCTAGTTAACCTTCTTCCTTAGAGTAGATATGTCTATAATACGTACAAGCTAAGAGGTAAGCGAGTTAACTACCTTGTTGACCTTATAAGGTATGTCTAGTAGCTCTAAGAAGAGGTAGAGCCTTCTAGCCTTAATCGTTACTAGTTCTCTATCTATTAGGGTCTAGCTCTATCCTAGTACCTTTATAGCTCTCTCTTAGCGATCCTCTACTTAAGTAATAACCTTAATTAGCTAGGTATAGTAGTCAGATCCCTTATACCCTAGGTTACCTTAATAGGTATACTAGAGCGTTACTATAACCTACGTATAGTTAATCGTTAAGTCTTGTTTGTTATGTTACTACTATATTAGCTCCCCTTAGGGTGTATGTAGTAAGAGCTACTACTTATAGGCTAGATAGAAAAGGGTCTCTAATTTAAGGGTAGTCCTACTAGCTCTATCTTAAAGTAGGTAATAAAGGTTTATGTTACTTATAACGATCTATAGCCCCTTTAGGTCCTCTTTAGCGAGCTACTAGAGAGGACTAGCCTAGCCTAAGGAGTTAGGAATTAGCGAGTATATTAACTAGATAGTAACTCCTTATAAAGTAATGTAACACTAGTTAACGCCTGTCTTTACTACTTAGGTAAGAGGTAGGTACTACTTGTAGATATAGATAGCTACTCTACCTTCGCCCCTATAGACTTACTAGTACTTTACTTATACTAGGTAGTAGACTGTCTTTGTCTAAGTATTGTACTATAGCTCTTAAATTACTATAACGTCGACTTTATAGCTATTATAAAGTACTATTAAGGTAAGGCCGTTCCTTCTTATAGTGTTCTAGTATACTATTATTAATTTTATTACTAAGAGTCTAGGATCTACGATTCTTATGTTATAAAGGGGTCGCTAGACCCTTAGTTAGCCCCCTAGCTTAACATCTTTATAATATTATAGCTCTAGACTGTTATAGTGTCTAGTGCCTTAATAAGAGGGCGCTCTTACCTCGCTAGAGTCTTTACTATAGGCTTCTTACTATTACCTGTCTATAGTCTCTTATATACTATAATCTAGTAGCTATCGTCGCTATCTTATAAGGATACTAGCGTAACGCTAAGTACCCGGCTAGTAAAGCTACTCTTAGACACCTTAAACTATCTAGGCCTCTATTAATATACGGCATATACCTGCTTCTTTACCTTAAGGGCCTTAGGACACTAATAGTCTTACGCTACGTATAGTCTACTATAGTTAATACATCTCTTTTTATTATTAAGTTAAGGGTACTCCTCTTTACTCTAAGGGTACACCGCTTTTACGTAGTAGCTGTACTAGGCCTAGTTCTTATAGAACCGCCTAATATAGCTAAACTAGTAGTACTAGAAGTATCTTTAGATTTGTAGGTCGGCTAAATACAGCTTATAGTTAAAGATCTAGGCTTACTAGATTAACCCTTGTTTATATAGGCGCGTCGTCGCGTTAGCGCTCTAGAGGTATAGTACTACTATTATAAACTTTACTATAAGGGCCTTAATAGGTTTAACTTTAACCTTTGTAATATATAGCGCGTAGGCTTAGATCTCTACTAGTAACGCTCTTAGCTCTACTCGTATAATCTGTTCTACTAGTAGGCCTTTTGTAATTATAGTAAACTTACTCTTATAAAGCTAGGCTATAGGCCTAAACGCCTTTTATACCTAGCCCTAATCTTAGGTTACGTTCTTTAGTATAGCCTCTTTAAACGTAAGGATAGTGTCGCTACTAGGTAGCTAGTAGGTCGCTACTACCTTAGTGCCCTCTATTACTATATTAGCTACCGTTACTACTTTAATAGCGCTACGACATACTAGGTCCTTTGTCTGTCTGTCTGCCTTAATCCTTAGCTCTCTAATCCGCCTCTCTAGTATAACCTAGACTCTTATTAGGCGCTAGCTTACTACTAACGCGTAGGTAGCCTAAGGGGCCGCTATCGTTACTAGCCTCTAGAAGGCCTCTTCTAACATCGTTCTTAGTTATCTAATCGTTACTAGGTTATTGTTAGAAGAGGACCTAAGGGTATATAAGAGGGTCGTCGTGTTTATAGCTCTTGTCTCTACTACTGTCGTTATTATAGCGATAAGGTCGCGTAAGAGACGTAACGCCTTCTCCTCCTTACCTAGTATTACGTAAGCTTTGATCTTTTGTATGATTTTCTTTGTCTTATTGTCCTTGTTACCCTTACTACTCTCTAGCTCCTTACTACAGCTCTTAGTTAGGGTATAAAAGTACTAGCTCCTACCTGCGAGTAGGTAGTATTAGCTCTGTTCGAGTCTAGCATACCTACTATCCGTTACTATAGGCTCGCCTATAGTCTACTAGCACTCTAGGGAGTATCCGAAGGTACTGATTTCGATTCTATCGTTTATTTTCGAGTTTTTAGGGTAGTAGGGGGCGTGGACGACCGTTCCTCACTCTTTTATATTTTAGAATTATATTCTACCGAAAATACTAGACTACAATAGATAAAAAGGGGACGTGCAAGCATTAGGGCTGTAGCTAATGTAATTTAGCCGTAGCTTTGTCCTGAAATTGGAAAATTACATATGTTGTAGCACACCGTGCAAGTCGCTATACACAGTATAACTTGATGAACTTCTACATTAGACGGCATATTATACCGGTTATCTTGCTGATTTCTCTTTAAACGATGCAATGTCCTTAAGAAGTTCAATTATTTCTAGGCTGCGCAGAAACCCATGGGTCCCCACTAAATAGGTTAGGTACCTACCCTATAGGGTAGGTTATAGTAAATAAGACCTAACCTATAGGTCCCTAAATAAATCTACGACCTAACCTATAGGGTAGACCTAACCTATAGGTATAGTGTATCTTAAGGCACTAAGGTACCTTTATACTTACGTAATACCTAAGGTTATAATCATTAATTAGTATAAGGATTAGTATAAAGATTAGTATAAAGATTAGTATAGTCATCCTAAGTTTAAACGATTATAAAATAAATAAATTAAAATAGTTTTATATATATTTATTTTAGTACTTAGGCTCTACTATCTTTAAGTCCTTACCTACTTTATTATACGATCTAAAATAGATCTTCTATCTTATAATTCCTGTACTTGTTTCTTTAGCGTATTAATACCCTTAAGAGTCTCTAGCTTAGATCCTAGAAGTAGAGTTAGTAAAACCGACTCTATACTATTACGATCTTTATTAACTACTAGCTTAAGAATGTCCTTATCCTTAAGGTCTTTTAGTAGATTATAGATTAATAGATCTTATATAGTATTCCTCTTCTTACGCTCTACTATTTGTATATTACGTATTTTACGTATAAACATAAAGAGTACTTAGGTATTATCTTAAGCTATAAAACAAGCCTATAAGAGCCTCTTATATACAATAGTATTAAGGCGTCTTTATGTCTATAGTATTTACGCTTAATAGCCTGGCTAGTTTAGTTCTCTCTCCTTATTACTAATATAGTAATCTACTACTTACGTATTAACTTCTTTTAGACGTAAGTTAATAGATGTTTCCTACTCTTTTAGCTTAGCTTCTATCTCTTCTTTAGTTATACTATTAACATTAATAGTGTTAGAAAGTATTCTTCTAAGCTCGTTACCTTACTTTTCTTAAAGTTAAGAGAAAAAAACTAATATAAGGGTATAGATAGCTAGAGGTTTAAGTTAGCTATAATAATAGCTATATATATTATATAAAAAATTAAAGAGGCGCTTAATACTAATACTTATAAGAAGAATATAGAGTAAGTCTCTAGCTATTACTATAAGGCTAAAGAGACAAGTCTTAAGCTACTACTAAACTAAGAAGAGTATATAGTTATTAGGTTCTAGTTTTAAGTTAGTAATTAGTATAAAGATTAGTATAAAATAATTTACTTATCTTAAGCTATATATCTACCTTATTATCTACTATATCTATACTTAATAATTAATCTTAATCTAATACTAATACTATAGTATCTATATTTACCTCTTAGAGTATTTAAAGACGATTAGAATTTCTTATACGATTATAATAGTTCTTTTAGTATAGTTTATAAAACTACTCTTTAAACTCTAATCGCTAATCCTTTACTTTAAAATTAAGCTAATAATAGTTAGGATTAAAAGTCTCTAATTTTAACCTTAGGTTTAAGATTATACTTATTATATAAATACTACTAAGATCTATATATATCTTATTATAGTATTAGTTAAGTTTAGCCTTAGTAGTATTAATACCTTAGATAAGAATACAAACCTATAGTTTTTAATTAACTTTTGCCTTTAGTTAATAGTAGGATTTAGTTAGGCGTTTAAATAACTTATTATAGATCTATAGAGTATATAGTAAGGTAATACTCTTTGTCTTACTAATAGTAGTCGTAAAAAAATTAAATAAGTAAAGAAGATTAATTAAATATCTAATTTAATCTTACTTAACGCTTAAGATCTAAAACAAGTATACTACTATATAATCTTTATAAAATTTGTTAATAACGTTCTAAAGTCTTATTACTTAAATTAATATTAAAATAGTAGAGTCTTATTAAGTAGTTACGTCTATAATTAATTAAAGAAGACGTATTAGATTATTATAAGCTAGCCTGTTTTAAATCTATTTAAAATATTCCTATCTTTACTTACTTAAGTTAACTAGTACTATAAGCTTTTAAATCTATATCTAATTAGTATAAAAATTAGTATAAAAATTATAACTAATCTATACTTTTACTAGTATATATAGTATACTCTAGTTACTTACTTGTTGTATCCTTTTAAGCTCGTCTATCTCTTACTTATTCCTCTAATCTTAAATAAATGTTTTATTTGTTAGTCGTAGTTAAATTATACCTAAGAGCGCTTTTATAGTAAGCTAAAGAACATATAATAAATAAGAAATATATTAGATTTGTTTATTAAGAAAACGACTATTCTTTAGTACGTCTTTAAGATATAAATTAATTTTATCTACTATTATATAGTTATTACTAGTATTATTAGTTATAATTAATATTACTTAACTAGTTAGGTTAAGATTTATTAGTAAATCATTAATAACTGTTACTAGGGCCTGTCTTAAATAAACATTACGTAGGTTTTTAAACCTAATTAACTCTTCTTAAAGTACCTAGTCTTTATTAATATAATATACTATAACGCCTATAAACAAAAGGCGCGTAAGACTTAACTAATAATTAAGAGATAAGGCTACCTTACTACCTAGTACTAGGTTTATAAGTATGTTCTCTTTAACTTAGGTAACGCGCTATATTAGGCAGGTCTATATAGTTATTACTAATAGTAATTAAAAACAAGGATTTAATAGCTTTAATAGCTATTAGAGATTAGTGTTTTTTATAGCCTAAAAAGAAAGTTATAAAGAAATAATCGTTTTAAGGACCTAGTCCTAAAAAGCCTTAGTTATAAGAGTAGTAGACTATATATACTAGTTAGTTTATACTAATCTTTATACTAACTAGTTGTACTTATAGTTATAAATAATAAAACAGCCTTATAAAGAGAGAGTTGTCTTTATAAGCCTTAACTTTAACTTATAAATACATTAACACATTGTTTAGACGTTAGGTATTTTATAAGAGTAGTAGTACTAGTTATAAGTACTCTTAAATTAAGATAAGTAAGTATTATAGAACACTTCTAGTATATAACTACTAGTTTACTAGTATACTAATTTGTAGCCTAGTAGAATTATTACTAGTATACTAATCTTTTAGTTATGTCTTAACCTAGCTATTTTACTACGTTAGTATTATTTAAACCTACTGTTATAGCTACCTAATCTGTCTATAGCTACTAGGTAAAGAATTAGTAATGTTAGTCTTTAGTCTACTAGAAACATTAATTTCTTTAGCTAATAGTATTTAGTAAAGGTCTATTAGTAATAGTGTTATTACTAAATAAGTTTATAACTAGAGAGGAATTAGGAATAAACATAGTAGTAGATAATAAAGACATTATATAATATTATAATCGTAAAGAGTAGTTTTTAATAATACAAATGTTTAGAAAAGTAAGTTATGTTTAAAAAAAGAAGAATTAAGGAGATTAGTATAAAGATTAGTATAAATATATAATATAATACATTAAGTTATACTAAGTACGTCTTTATAGTAATAATAAATTCTTAAAGATCTTTTAAAGGCTTTAATTCTACTACTATATACTATTAGTAACTTAGCTATCCTTTTATTTATTTATTTTAAGAATTGTAATCTTTACTATATGTAGTACGCCTCTAATAATCCTTGATTTTAGATATCTTAATTTCTACTATATAAATTATAGGCTATACTATTATAAATAAGAGTATTATAACTAAATATAAGTTATACGTAAAAGAAAGAACGATTATTTTATATTTCTTTTTTATAAAAAATTAAACGTAAAAAAACGCCTTTAGTATCTCTTTAGTCTTAATTAAATCCTCTATTATAAAGAGGTCTATACTAGACAAGTACACGTAATTATACGTCTTATTAAAGGGCTCTTTATTAGTATAGATTAGTCTATACGCCTAGTAATACTTAGAGTACTAGTTAGAAAACGTAAACCTTATATTATTAATCTCTAGATCTTCTAGCTACTAATCTATAGGCCTTAGTAAATCTACTTATCTATTATCCTTCTTATACTATATAGCTATATTCTTTTATATAGCTTTCTTCTCTAATATAAAAAATTACTTAAGTAGTAAGAAGTCTTATAAGTCCTTATTATTTATAGTAGATTAGTATAAAGATTAGTATAAAGATTAGTATAATAATTACTAAGACACGTACTTATCTACTATAAGATAATATAGCCTATCCTTTTTAAGCTATTCTATTCCTTCTCTCTTAAGCTTTATTACCTTACGATAAAAGCTTTTCTTACTCTAGCGCTATTTCTACTACTAAAGGTAGAACTCTTAGGCTATATTACCTTAGGCGTAGTTAGCGTTATACTAATCTTTATACTAATCTAATATAGAACTAGTATACCTAAACGTAGCTTTACTATACTTTAACTCTTTTTTTATTAATATTATTACTAATTTTGTTAACGCTTTTATTATTTAATTTTTTATCCTCTTACTATATCTCTTTATATTACGTAGTATTTTCTTTTTTAAAGTCGATATCTTCTTAAGTAAGATTTCTATTATCTTTAATAGTAAATTGTCTACTAATCTCGCTATAGCCTAGCTCTTAAGCTAAGGTCTTTTAGTCCTTTTCTATTTGTAATCTAATATTAATTAGTATAAAGATTAGTATAAAATACCTTAGTATATAGAAGTTAAATATACTTTTATAGTAGAACTTAGTCTCTTATATCGTTAAGTATCTATTGTTTTTATATATTAGATATACTAATAAATCTAGATGTCTCTTTTACTTTCTTTCTAGTATATGTTATAGCCTCTTAGTTAGTAGCTTTTACTTTATTAATCTTTTTAACGACTTTATTATCTATGTCCTAGTACTTTTGTACCTTAATTATGTTTAGGTTTATTAAGAGCTCTTTTATAGCCTTACGCTTTAAGTTTCTATTATTACTGTTATCTATTATTACTATTATAGTTATTAAAATTTAACTATATTATTAATTAGTATAATAATTAGTATAGATTAATATATAAACTTATATCTACTATATGCCTTCTTATATCTATATTAAAGGAATTCTTTAAAAAGAGGAAAGCTATAGATTAATTAAAGGAATTCTTAGAAAAGAGAAAAGCTACGGATTAATTAAAAGAATTCTTTAAAAGGAGAGAGCTACAGATTAATTAAAAGAATTCTTTAAAAGAAGGAAAGCTACAGATTAATTAAAGGAATTCTTAGAAAGAAGGAAAGCTATAGATTAATTAAAAGAATTCTTTAAAAGAAGAGAGCTATAGATTAATTAAAAGAATTCTTTAAAAAGAGGTAAGCTACAGATTAATTAAAAGAATTCTTTAAAAGAAGAGAGCTATAGATTAATTAAAGAGTTCTTTAAAAGGTAAGCCGTAGATTAGGTCGTTGTTATTATTAATTAACTATATTAATAATTAGTATAATAATTAGTATAGATTAATACGTAAACTATACCTGTTGTTATTGTTATTATTATTATTATTATAGAGGTAAGGTAGTAGTAAAAGAGGTAAGGTAGTAAAAGTAAAACATGTTTAGTAAAATTAATTTACTTTTAAACTCTTTATTTAATATTTAGGCTATAAATTTACTTTTAGACTCTTTGTTTAATATTTAGGCTAATTTAATAGACTCTTAGTTCTTTAGACTCTTTGTTCTATATTTAGACTATTAAATAGTATAGGTATAAAATAAAGATAAAAAAAGAAAGAGAGAGAAGGGTTTAAAAGTAAATTAGTAATAAGTTTAAATAATACTTTAAAACTTTTTATATAATGTTTTATAATACTCTTTTACGCGATTAGTAGAAATATTAGTATACTAATTAAAATAAACAATAGATAGACGCGTTTAACGCGTCTTACTATTCTTATTCTTATTATATTATATATTATTATTATTATTGTTCTTACTACCTATGTCTACTATATGTAGAACCTCTATACTACATAAATCACGTGGTAAAACCGTACTAAAGCCGGGTAAAAACCTACGTGCTACTACTTACGTTTATACTATTATAGTACTACTAAGACACTAGGTCCTTATTACTACCCTACTAGAACTTAACCTTCTAGCCTAGTAATACTAAACATGCTAACAGGGCGCTAGTAAGGCGCTAGTAGGGCGCTAGCTACTAGCTAGGGCTACTCTCTCTCTTATAACTCCTTTACTAGATAGTACTTAACTAGACAGAACTATAGAAATCAGCTAGTAGATAGTAGCTAACGGATTAGTATATAAGCGCTCTTACCTTTCTCTATTACTACTATAAAGTCGTAGAACGTCTATAGCGCTCTTAAGTAGAGCGCTTACTATAAGGCCTACTACTATTAGTCTAGCTACTAGTAGTTAAGGACTAGGTAAGCTACTGTCTCTAGGGCCTTACTATAAGGGCACTAGAGGGTTACTACCTCTAGTACTCTATACTTAAAAAAGAAAGCCTATAGTCTAACTTTACTAGTATAGATCTATATTAAAAGAGAGCTCTTATACTTACAAAAGAGTAGGTACTTCTTAAGGACATTTACTAAAGAGACAGGTAGCGCGGCTAGGGCAGCGCCTTAGTAGTGTACTAGCGAGCTATCGTATTAAGACTATCGTGCCTTCTAGTTCCCTTATAAGGTCTCTTCTAAAGGGGAGTCCTTATACTAGTCCTTTGTTTATACAGCTTAGCCTACTCTATACTTAAGTAACGTATAAGGTAGTACTATAGTAGTACTATAGTAGCGTTTTTAGCGTTATTAAAGACAGGTCGCTACCTTATTATAGATAGACTATATAAGTTTGCCCTTACTTATATGTTTAAGACGTTATTTAAAGTCTGTTACTTACTTATTAAAGTAAAGGTTAAGTAAAGGCGTAGCTATTTTAGACTTAAGGAACTAGACAAAGGTCGTCTAGTACGCCCTTATAACAATATAGAAGTACTATAACTACTATATAGTAAGGTCCTTTACGATCTCCTTAGCTTACTACCTAAAAGGGTAGTACTAGACCCCTATACTATATACTATAGTACTCTAGATTACCTTTGTATAGATCTCTTTTACACGTAGTAGGCTATATCCTTATATAGATATAGTAAGCCTTATAAGTACAAACTACTAGGTAGCAAACTTTTGTTTAATAGTGTTAAGGTAGCCCTTTTATCTAAGCTTCTAATCTATCTAAACTCTTAAAAAGCAGGCCTCTTAGACTAGGAGTATAACCTAGCCGTTAAGGTAGACAGGCGTCGTTAGTATAGTATAAGTATAGGTAAGGTAAAGAAGCTTACTCTTTTTAAGGGCAAACTCTATCCTTCTTGTACGTGACTACTAGCTATATGTCTATTACGCCCTTTTAAGGTACTAGCGTGTCTCTATCGTGTCTCTACTAAAAGCTAAGAGATTAAGGTCGTTAGTAAACCCTACTATAATAAGGCTTATATATCTTTATAATAGCGTGTATAAGCTAGTAGTATAGAGAAAGAAGAGGATAAAAGAGAAGGGCGAGCCTTATAGTACCCTTATAGTAACTTCTTAAGGTAGCGCTACTTCTTTATTAAAGAAGAGACTAGCCGTCTAATTAGTAAGAAAGCTATATACCTACTATATAGCCTATATAAAGAACCTTAGGTATTAGAGAGTATAGAGAAGGCGTATATAGTTTACTATATTAAAGGCGCCTTTAATGTCTAGTTAGAAGAAGGACGCTATAGCCTTATAGCTTTACGCTATATATATAGTGTTAACTACTATTTTAACTATAAGGTCTATTAAGCGTTATAGCCGGTTTCTTATCTGTGTTTCTAAGAAGAGCCCTTACGACTTTATAGTGTTAGTAAAGTACTAGCTAATTACTAACTTAATTACTTTACTTATCGCGCTTAAGAGTAATATTAGCCTATAAGCCCTAGCGGTTTATTGTTATTTAAGGGTCTTTTTAGGCTTACGTAGTACTACTACTTTTACTACTTTAAACTACACTAGGACGTGCCTTAGCTAGAGGCTTGTAGTTACTACTACTATAAGGAGCTTAGCTAAAGGGCGCCTATATACCTTAAGAAAGCTAGTAGGTAGTAGGTTAGGTCTTAGCGCCTTTTAGGTACTTGTCTTTTAGAGAACGTTAGTAATGTCTGCCTTTATTATAGTGTCGTTAATAGTAAACTACTAGTACTACTTGTCCTAGAGGTCTAGAACGACGTTACTAAGATTAGCTACTAATTCTAAAAAGAACTACTAGCCTAACACTATTACTTTATTATAGTAGCTTATAGCTAGTGCCTCTTTATTAGTGCCTTAAAAAAGAGAGAGTAAGGCCGGTTCTAAGGGCATATAGCTATAGAGCCTAGCCTACCTTTTAAGACTCTAAAGTTTCTATTAGTCTTTTAAGGTAGTAGTAAGGGTACTATACTAGCTCTTAGTCTTTATATCTTAGATCGTCTAAAGTTAGTAGGTACTAGCCTACTAGAGGTCGTACTAGTAAAGTTTAGTTAGGGTAGTAGTATATTAATAGCGCGCTACCTGCGTTTACTAAACGGCCTTAAGGACCTTACTACTTTACTAAGGTTTAGTACGCCCTTAGCTAACCTTCTTTCTTAGGGTAGATAAGTCTATAATACGTATAAGCTAAGAGGTAAGTAAGTTAACTACCTTGTCGACCTTATAAGGTATGTCTAGTAGTTTAAAGAAAAAGTAGAGCCTTCTAGCCTTAATTACTACTAGCTCTTAGTCTATTAGGGTCTAGCTCTATCCTAGTACCTCTATAGCTCTCTTATAGCGATCCTCTACTTAAGTAATAACCTTAATTAGCTAGGTATAGTAGTTAGATCCCTTATACCCTAGGTTACCTTAGTAAGTATACTAAAGCGTTACTATAGCCTATACGTAATTAATCGTTAAGTCTTGTTCGTTATGTCTCTTTTAGGTTAGCTCCTTTTAGGGTATGTATAGTAAGAGCTACTACCTATAAGCTAGACAAAAGAGGGTCTCTAATTTAAGAGTAGTCTTACTAGCTCTATCCTAGAGTAAGTAGTAAAGGTTTATGTTACTTATAACAATCTATAGCCCCTCTAGGTCCTCTTTAGTAAGCTACTAGAAAGGGCTAGTCTAGCCTAAGAAGTTAAGAATTAGCAAGTATATTAACTAGATAGTAATACCTTATAGAGTAACGTAACACTAGTTAACGCTAGTCTCTACTACTTAAGTAAGAGGTAAGTACTACTTATAAACGTAGATAACTATACAGCCTTTACCCTTATAAACCCGCTAGTACTTTACTTATACTAAGTAGTAGACTATCTTTGTCTATTTATTATACTATAGCTCCTAGATTACTATAACGTTAGCTTTACGGCTATCGTAAAGTACTATTAAGGTAAGGCCGTTCCTTCTTATAGTGTTCTAGTATACTATTATTAATTTTATTACTAAGAGTCTAAGATCTATAAGTCTTACGTTATAAAGGGGTCGCTAGACCCTTAGTTAGTTCCCTAACTTAATATCTTTATAATATCGTAGCTCTAAACCGTTACTATATCTAGCGCCCTAATAAGAGGGCGCCTATACCTTACTAGAGTCCTTACTATAGGCTTCTTATTGTTACTTGTCTATAGTCTCTTAGGTACTACAACCTAGTAGCTATTATTACTATCTTATAAGATTACTAGTATAATACTAGGTACTCGGCTAGTAAAGCTACTCTTTAATACCTTAAACTATCTAGGTCTTTACTAATATACGGCATATACCTGCTTCTTTACCTTAAGGGCCTTAAGACACTAATAGTCTTACGCTACGTATAGTCTACTATAGTTAATACATCTCTTCTTACTATTAAGTTAAGGGTACTCTTCTTTACCTTAAGGGTACGCCGCTCTTATATAGTAGCTATACTAGGCCTGGTTCTTATAGAACTACCTAATATAGCTAAACTAGTAGTACTAGAAGTATCTTTAGATTTGTAAGTCGGCCGAATACAGCTTGTAGTTAAAGATCTAGGCTTACTAGATTAGCCCTTATTTATATAGGCACGTTACTACATTAGTACTTTAGAGGTATAGTACTATTGTTATAAACTTTACTATAAGGGCCTTAATAGGCTCGACTTTAACCTTTATAATATACGGCGTATAGGCTTAGATCTTTACTAGTAACGCTCCTAATTCTACCTGTATAACCTAGTCTACTAGTAGGCCCTTTATAATTACTACAAACTTACTCTTATAGAGCTAGGCTATAGGCCTAAACGCCCTTTATACTTAGCCCTAATCTTAGATTACAGTCTTTAGTATAGCCTCCTTAAAGGTAAGGATAGTATTACTACTAAGAAGCTAGTAGGTTACTACTACCTTAGTACCCTTAATTACTATATTAGCTACTATTACTACTTTAATAGTACTACAACGTGCTAGGTCTTCTGTCTGTCTATCTACTCTAATCCTTAGCTCTCTAATCTATCTCTCTAGTATTACTTATACTCTTGTTAGGCGTTAGCCTACTACTAACGTATACGTAGCCTAAAGAGCTACCGCTACTATTAGCCTTTAGAAGGCCTCTTTTAACATCGTTCTTAATTACCTAATCATTACTAGGTTGTCGTTAGAGAGGGTCTTAGAGGTACGTAAGAAGGTCTTTATATTTACTACCTTTAGCTCTACTACTACTATTGTCGTTATAATAAGGTCGTAAAGGAGGTATAACGCCTTATCCTTCTTGTCTAGTATTACGTAGGCTTTAATTCTTTATATAATTTTCTCTATCTTATTGTTCTTACTACCTTTACTACTCTCTAGCTCCTTACTACAGCTCTTAGTTAAGGTATAAGAGTACTAGCTCTTACCTGTAAGTAAGTAGTGTTAGCTCTGTTTAAGTCTAGCACACCTACTATCTGTTACTATAGGCTCGCCTATAGTCTACTAGTACTCTAAGAGGTATCTAAAGGTACTAATTTTAATTCTATCGTTTGTTTTTAAGTTTTTAGGGTAGTAAAGGGCGTAGACGACTGTCGTAAAATTTTATTATATTATATAGTATTATAGCGTTACTATTATTATAGTACTATAAGTAGAGTAGTTAGTTATAAAGTAAATTAATTTTACTAAAAATTTACTAAGCCTTTATTTTTATAATATATAAATAGACAACTCTTTACTACTTACTTACCTTTCTTTTATTAAGCTAACCTTAATTCGGTATATAGGCCCTCTCTTACCTCCTTATCCCTTATACCTCTTACTATACTAACTTTATTAGTCTTTTTATCTACTATTCGTTAATCGTAATTATAAAATAACGTAAAGTATAAAGCTAAAAGCTACTCTAACTATACTACTAAAAAGAGCTATAGTACGCCGTCTCTAATCTAGTAAAAGGCTCTCTAGACAGCCTAACTAACCTAACTAGCCTAACTAGCCAAATAGTCTAAACCCTTAGGCTAGAAGACAAAGATTTAAACTAGGTAGTAAGTTAATTAGTATAAAGATTAGTATAAAAACTCTACTAACAAATTTAATAGCTATAGTACTAAAAGAAATAAGAAAGTACTAAAAGACTACTAAACTATTAATACTATAGGCCCCTTTTATAAGGCTAGTAAAAGAGATTATAGTTTAGCTACGCCCTAAATTCTAAGTCTAGAGAAGCGTAATAAAAGCCTTATAAGAATCTATAGAGGCTATATTAACTACTAAGTTTTCTTATAAGTATTTAATCTATTATACTAATCTTTATACTAATTAAACAATATATAGTAACAAATCTTACTACTATCTATACTAAATAAGTTATAATTTAGTAAAAGGATATAAAGCTTGTATAGTCTATACGTAATAAAATTCTTAGGTATACTATACTAAGAGGTAAAAGGCTATAAGGCTAAATTCTAAATAGAGTAGTAATAAGATTATAAGTTATAAGGTACGATTCTATTATATATTTTCTATAAATTCCTAAATGTAATCTATTAAATAACGCCTTATAAAGTAATTAGTATAAAGATTAGTATAAACTATAATTATTATACTACTACGTAATATTATTAAGGCTTAAATCACGTGTTAGGGTCTTAGTAACCTATAGGTTAGGTCATAGGTTAGGGCCTACCTACTAGTCTAAACCTACCCTATAGGTTAGATCCCTATAGGTTAGGTCCTACCTATAGAAACCCAACCTATGGGGACCCATTGCGCAGCCTAATTATTTCACACCTAGCTTGGAACATTGAAGCTGATGGAGACTGATCCGTGGCTCACAGATACTGGCCAGAGTCCCTATAACCCGGAGCTCATGACACTATCTTCGAATGCGACACTGTGCACCGCGATGTTACACGGAAAATAGTGTGGATCCAGTTTTGATGACGCGTGAAGACCAGTAATGATAATCATGGCAGGCTGATATGCATGTCAGATTGGGGTAGATATTACCCTCCTCTTTACCCGGTGGGGCCATCATCTATGGTATAAAGCTGCGGGACCTGTCATAATCCAGTGTTATTCGACTTCCCATTCAATACCACAGCCTAGCAACCCCTCCGCCTTCCAAGACTCGACAGTCAGAGAATCAATTGTGCCGTTGACGAGCGACAACAGACAACTCACTTCAGTTTCTCCAAGCATGCGGGCCCTCCGTTACTACGGACCTGGAGATATCCGTTTGGAACACGGCGTTCCGGAGCCTGTATGTGACGCCCACCAAGTGAAGATCCGGCCAAACTTTTGTGGAATCTGCGGCTCCGATCTACACGCGTACCATTCGCCCGACGTTCTTCCTTTCAAAGATACGCCCCATCCCATAACCGGCGAGACATGGCCCATAACCCTCGGGCATGAGTTTTCTGGCGACGTCGTGGAGATTGGAGCACGAGCACAGGTACCAAACGGCCTTCAGGTTGGGGATAGAGTTGCCGTCCAACCTACCATTTGCTGCAACCAATGCATTCCATGCAAAGAGGGATTGACTAATTGTTGCGACTCCTTCGGATTTGTGGGACTCATGGGCTGGGGTGGTGGGTTATCAGACTATGTGTGCGTGGATGCGAGATTTGTCTTCAAACTGCCCGAGACCATCCCATCAGATATCGGAGGTAAGGAACTCAGAAAGCACAGATCATACGAAGAAACATGCTGAGAGAAGCTGGCATAGCTTTGATCGAACCGCTTGCGGTCGCGTGGCATGCCATTGAACAGTCAGCTGCCAAAGCTGGAGATAACATCCTGATCATGGGCGCTGGCCCAATTGGCTTGGCTATTCTTCAATGCCTCAAGACTCGCAAACCAGCGCAGCTGATCGTGGCTGAAGTCGCCTCAAATCGAAGAGAATTGGCCCGACAATTTGGAGCTACGGCGGTTATCAACCCGCAGGAGGAAGATGTGATCTCCAAGTGCAAGCTACTATGCAATGGACAAGGGCCCGAAATTGCCTTTGACTGCGCTGGTGTGGCTGCCAGTATCAAGTCTGCGTGTTTATCAGTCCGAAGCAGGGGGACGGTGGTGAATGTTGCCAAGTGGGATACGGAGATACCCTTTGATATGAACGACCTTTTATTCGGGGAAAAGAGGCTCTTGTCAGGTAAGTTCCTTGCTCGAAAAACTTCAGAACGCATTTGAGCCATACTGACCTATTCTGAGCTCTGAGTTACACTACGACGGATTTCGAGCGTGTCATTGACGCGCTGGGTAGCGGGTCCATGAATGTGGAAGGGATGATCACACGTAAAATCACAATAGATAAAGTTGTTGAGGATGGCATTCTCGCGCTACTACACCAGAAAGAAAGAGACATCAAAATACTTGTAGATGTCAGAAAGTGACAGCGTGGCGAAAGTATCAATGCAGCACACGGGGAATCCCCTGACTTTGGGCGCCCCAATATATAGATCAATGAGGAAAACATATGAATCACCTACTGTATAAGTTGTCCCTGCGGTCAGGCATCGGGTGTAATATCCAACTCCAAACGGTCAAATGCAAGGTTAAAATCATTGAAGACTTTCTATACAGTTCACTAGAACCGAAAATACAACACGCTGAACGAAAACGCCCTCTGCGTCGATGATTCTGCGGAGGCGCCGCCCTTCCGTTATTAATAGGCTCTAGCTAAATCGCTTATTTATCCGACATCTCGCTTACTTATCCGATATCTCGCTTATCTATCTACCTATCCACTCGATTCCTTCCAACTTCGATCGCCTTCATTCTTATCCTTAAGAATAGATGTCCCCCTCACGAGATGATGAGGAATCGTGCTCCTCCACTCGTTTCCTTCTGCCAGGTGTCGGTGATACCGAAGACCTGGAGAGATATGAACGCGGGGGGCTCCATCCGGTCCACCTTGGAGATCGATATGATGACGGCCGCTATAAAGTCATCCACAAGCTCGGCGCTGGCGGGTTTTCTACCGTTTGGCTTGCGCAAGACCTCATGCAGCAGAAGTGGGTGGCCCTGAAAATCGTTCTTGCCGATGAATCGCCATCAGTGGAAACCAAGACCATCCTAAGTCACCGTGTAGCTTCGCAATGCAGTAGTGACGCGGTGTTTGTCACGTACGCTCGGTACTTTCATATCGATGGTCCGAATGGTCGCCACCTATGTTTGGTTCTCCCGGTTTTAGGTCCTTCGGCCTCCAGGTTATCCCATTACATGGGTAGCAGAATCGAACCCTGGCTGGCACGCCGTGCGGGTTACCAAACAGCGAGAGCATTGGCTGATCTGCACGCTCAGAACTTATGTCACGGGGGTAAGGAACCAATTTAACTCAGACTTATCTACTTTCCTTGGTTTCCCGCTAACATCCTTCAGACCTAACAACAGCCAACATTATGTTTCGAGTGGTGGAATTTGATCGCTATACTGAGGATGACATATACCGTCTCTTCGGCAAACCGGAGACAGGACCACTGGAAACGGAGTCAGGAGAAACTCCAGGTGCAGAGGCTCCACGATACATCGTGAAGTCACTCGACTTTCTCTCCTCCGAAACCGATATTATCAGTAACGACATTAGTCTTATCGACTTCGACCAAGCATTCCTCATTTCGTCACCCCCAGGAAAAATGCTAGCTACACCAATGGAGTTCCTCGCTCCTGAGGTGGCCGTCGGCCGGCCAGCCAGCCCGGCGAGTGACGTCTGGGCTCTGGGCTGCTCTATTGTCCGGCTTAGAGATGGAGAAGGCCTGTTCTCAGCCTATGATATTACCTCGCCAGCGGATTTGATGCGGGGTATTATTCAGGCTCTCGGGGACATGCCAGCTTCTTGGGAGGATACGCTGTTCGATTCAGACGGACAGCCAACCAAAGATCCGGCAAAAGGTAAACCTGTCTGGAAGTTTACGGACAAACGGCCGATCAAAGAACGGGTTTACAGGATATGGGACAACCCGAGCAGTAGGGCTAGCAAGTCAACGAAAGCTCTGGCAGTGAGTCAAGGGGAGAAGGTGGACCAGGTCTTGGACTGGGAAAGCCACAAGCCTTACCCTCGTTGCTTTTTGCACAAGTTCTGGAAGCCCACAGCTATTAAAGTAGGGGATGTATATCTGCCTGGTAATGACGATGAGTCCGATAACCTCTTAGAGGCGTTGCCTAAGATTCCGGAGGACGAGGCAGCCTTGCTGTACGACCTCCTGTCTAAGATCTTTGTTTATGAGCCCAGCGAGCGGGTAAGCGTAGAGAAATTACTTGATCATCCTTGGTTCCATATGGATGATTAGATTTGAGGGAGTCTCTCGGCTTCATATGCTCGAAACAGAGATGATCCTCGTCAAAATCAGGCAAGTTGGCAGCCTTACCTCTGGGCAGTCGTTCCTTGAACTGGTAGGGTCCCTGTTATATAAGGTGGGTAATCAGGAATTAATTAGTAATTAGGGGAACGGGATCCGTTATCCCGGTAGGTAATCCCCTAGCTCGACATATAAGCATCAGCTTTGACTGTAAAGACACTCTGTGCCTCGTCTCGTTGAATATAGAGAAGCTTTCAGCGAGGCTGAGCAGCTAAACAGAGATAAGGCTGTGGGCCTCTTCCTTGGAGATGCGAGGCTACCACCTTACCTTACCTTATTAGGCATAGGTAATTTCATGACTAAGGTGTCACATCACGTGCTCATGTTATTGCTTTAAACTTCACAACGTACAGACTAGACTATTCGCAAGCAAATGGTCTACAGCATGACGAGAGCGATGTTTTGAGGTCAAGGCAGCTCTTGAGACATTGAATGAGCCTCTGCCAGGAATACTTGGATGGATGCTGACTGGTTAGTAGCTGGTACGGATCTGTATGCATACGCGACGATCGAGCGGGAGTGACATCATGCCTTTTGTACAGGTCCCAGAGCTTGGCCATCATCCAAGGCCTAGGTGAGAAGATGGCCAGCCCATCTGTCCACGACATTGTTTTTTCCCTTCTTTTCTTTATTCGTCGTTTTTGGGCAACATCTTTTCTCTATTCGTATATCCTACAAACCAATTCAGAACAATTGCAGACGCCGACATCTGTTTGGAAGTCTCCCATCTCGTCCGTCGAAGTCGATTTAGCCTGCTTGTTCAGCAGTGCGATCGACCCATTCGCAGCCCAAAAGAGCCCGCTCTTGAGAAGCTCGAGAATATACCGGGTCTTTCAATATGTCAAACGAACACAAGAAAGGCCCTGGCGGTCATTATTCGGGGGCCAACCCCATCCCGAATATACAAAGATTCATTCATAGTTTAGATGTCGATAAAAAGGAACGAGATGCCAAGATACAGGCGCAGATGGACGCCGGAAAGGGGCCCCAAAATGGAGTTCGGGATCACAAACCAGGCCAGCCGGCTGGTGTAGTAGGTACCAGAAAATCTGTCACAGATCCTACAACGGGCCGGCAAGTCGAGATTGAAGATGTCAATGCAGATTTCATGAAGGCTGCCGACGACCCACAAGTAAGCCTGCAATTCGACTTGTACTGAAAGCATACTGATCTTTTTGTAGTTATCTGTACCCAACGCGAACCTCGGAAAGGATACCCCCATAAAGACCGATCCCAAGCAATCTCTCGAAGAATACAGGAAGAATCAAGATGTCACTGCACCTCCCGAACCCGTAGAACCTGGCACTACCTCAGATGTACCTATCCATGGGGAAAAGACAAACATTCTCTTTCATCCCACACCATCTATAAGCTTTGAGCCTATGTTTGAAGCTCTGGAGACGAGGTCTACAGTACTTTGTGCAGGTATATTTATAGCCATAGTGGTCCTGGGCAAGATGTTTGGTGGTGCACTTTATGGATTGGTACCTTTGGGGGCGTGCATTTCTTCCGGTGTATATCTATGGATGAAGGAGGTTGTTCGCTCTGGCCGTACGCTAGAATGGTCCAGTGAGCAGAAACGTGGAGAGATGGTGGGTTATACTTGGAAATATTGTTAAATCCAGAGCTGACGTAGAGACAGGCAACTGCAAACCTCATACCTGAATCCGTCGAGTGGATGAATACCCTATTGGGGATTATGTGGGGGCTGATCAATCCCGATCTTTTTGCTTCAGTGGCAGACACTCTGGAGGATGTCATGCAGGCTTCAGTCCCTGGCATTATCGAGAACGTCCGAGTTGCTGAGATTAATCAAGGCAGTAACCCATTCCGGATACTAAGCTTGCGTGCTCTGCCAGATAAACATGTTCAGGAGTTGAAAGACGACATCCACAGGCAGAACCAGGAGAAAAAGGATCCCCAAGAGTTAGCAGCAGATGAGGAAGGCGGGGATTATTACAATCTGGAGTGCTCATTTGCTTATCACGCTGCGCCGTCTAGCGGCGGTGCTTCTTCAAAAGCAAAGAATATGCACATGCAGCTGGTCTTTTACCTGGGTGTAAAGGGACTTTTTGGAGGTAAGTGGCTCTCACTTTCATATCCCGCCTGAGTAAGAGGGAAGCTCTTTCCGCTATTCATTCACATATGCTTCTTCTGTCCCACAGCCGTCCGGCACGACGCCCATAGCTAACGCTCCTGAAGTTCCGCTTCCCATATTCGCCGAACTTCATGGCTTTGTTGGAACTATCCGATTGCGCCTTCAGATGTCTCCAGAACCTCCTTTCCTAAAATCTCTCACGTTCACCCTCATGGGCCTACCGAAGATCCAAGCAGGCTGCGTACCAATGTTTGATACTGGTGTAAATATTCTAAACCTTCCCCTCATCTCAAACTTCGTCAACTACGCTATTGGTAGGTATTCATCATGATTGTAATCCATTTCGAACCTTGTACTAATAGTATATTCTAGGTGCTGCCGCCAATGAATATGTAGCCCCCAAGTCAATGACCCTTGATGTGAGCAAAATGCTTCAGGGTGACGATATTCAAAAGGAGGTGGAAGCTCTTGGTATTCTATGGATTAGAATCCACAAAGCTACTGGCCTCAGCAAGCAAGATCGTCGTGGAAGTGACGGTGGTGGCAGCGACCCATATATCACAGTCAGCTTCTCTAAATACGGAAAGCCAATGTACTGTACCAGAGTCATTGAAGACAACCTCAACCCGGTGTGGGAAGAAACTTGCGCTCTATTGGTCACCCCAGGTCTCATCAAGGCGGACGAGCAGCTTTCTATGGAGCTTTGGGACTCTGACCGGTCGACCTCGGATGATATAGTTGGGAAGGTCGAACTTTCAATGCAGAAGATGATTCAACACCCCGGCAAGATGTACCCCCAGGTTTCGAAACTTGCCGGCATGGATGAAGGCAGCAGCATGCCTGGCGAGCTTCATTGGGAGGTCGGTTACTTTGGAAAACCTCAGTTTCGGCCAGCCCTTCGAAGTGACGGGAGGGATGTCAACCTGCTTCCTGAACTTAGGGATAGGAAAGAATTACAAGATGAGGTAGGAACTCTGAGCAATGCGGAAGAGGATGCTGTCGAGCATACTCCACCGGACCCACTGTGGCCGAGCGGCATTTGCAGTGTTATCGTTCATCAGATTGTCAACCTGGAGCTTGAAAACATCAAGGGAAGCAATGGCAACCGTAAGGGTAGAGAATTCGAACCAGCTCAGGAGGCTGGCGAGAATAAGGAGGAGCAAAACAAGAAGCTACCCACAAGTTACTGTACTATCTTGTATAACGATGAATTGGTAAGTCCCGTCGCTCGTCTCGGTTTGCATATTCAATTTAATCAGGGCGTGTTCCTGCTCTTGTATCCCTGCATTCTCCATGTTGTCATTTGTCAATAATTGCATATCAGATAGGATTGTTAACCATATGTAGGTCTATCGCACACGTTCGAAAGCTGTCAGCAGCAAGCCCATCTTCAATGCTGGTACTGAGCGTTTTATACGAGATTGGCGATCATGTATCGTTACTGTCACCGTTCGGGACCAACGCATGAGGCAACACGATCCTATCCTTGGGGTCGTTCCTTTGAAGCTATCCGATATCCTCCAATCGAGTTCACAAGTCACGAGATGGTATCCTCTCGATGGTGGGATCGGATTTGGCCGTATCAGAATCTCTCTGTTATTTCGAAGCGTTGAAACACGTCTGCCGCCACAACAACTAGGTTGGGACGTTGGTACATTCGAATTCACTTGCGAAGATATAGTTGCTACTGGCTATCACACTGTTAGCAAGCTCAAGATGAGAACCGGTGGTAGTACTGCTAAAATTCCCCGAACTCAATGCAGGAAACTGGACCAAGGGGATGGGGTCTCTTGGGGTGTTACGAAGAGGGATGGGAAACGCAAGGTGCGACTGCCAGTTCGATATCGATACCGATCTCCCATCATTTTTGAATTCCACTCGGCCATTAAACGCCATGCTGATGCTTATGCTATTATCTGGCTTCATCACCTTGAGGATAACAAAGAGGAGGATATCAATATTCCGATATGGAAGACGGATAATGGTATGCGACTAACTCAGAACTATATCACGGAGGAGAACTATAAAAGCATTCCGGATATCAACATTGAAGAAGTTGGCCGTTTACAGTTCCGTGGACGATTCAAAGCTGGCACAGACGAGGATCACGCTCGCTTTGTTTCTGACAATGATTCGCGCGAGACGCAAGAGACGTGGGAGGCCTGCAACTCCGAAGGTGTCAGAGATCGTGTCGTTACGAATGAACTACCGCCCGTCATCAAAAGTCTGCACGAGCAGTCTCTTACCCAGGGTCGTGATGTTCTTGCTCAAGCGGACGAAAGCGAGAAGCAAAAATGGCTGGCCAAGGATGGTACGGACTGGAGTGGCGCCTTCGGTGAAGATCCAGCTCAGTATGTTCCTCGGAAGAGCAAGTACTACCATGCTAATTCTGGTAGTACCGCTGGGAAGCAAAAGGAAGGTCACCTCAATGAAGAAGACACAGGCGAGAGGGGCGATCACACTGGAGAGCATCATGACGATTCGGACTCAGACACGGACTCGGACTCAGATGAAGACGATCTCGGTATACGCGACGCTTTGAGTCCTCCTGATGAAGCGCGAGGCGAGCAGCAGGGCCAAGACGAAGACGAAGACGCCAACGCGCAGTCTGGATCATCTCACGCCAAGAACCCGATCAAGCAGCTTAAGGCTTATAAGGAAAGTAGCAAGGGCCTACATCGAAAGCAACGGGGTCTGATGCAGTGGAAACCTATGAGGAACCTGCAGTTTGCCAAGGACGAGGCTAAATTCGCCGTGAAAAAAGTGAAAAACAGGGCAAGTCTGCATGGCAGACAGCCAGATGTGGAGACGGAAGCTTGATAAATGGCTGTCCACTGTACTACTAGTACTCTTTTTTTTTGGATTATATTGGAATGTGTTAATGGCTGGGACCATATATGATGGATGGAACCTGTGATTTTACGATTGTTTGAGAAAACGCTATTAACAATATGAGTTAGTTGTCACGAATACACCTCTTTATAAACCTGAACATATTTTGTCGCATATATCTCTATGCCGAGACCAAGAAGATGCTCATCCCCTCGAAATTCCGGGTTAATTGAAGTTCTTAGGACGCCTACTTCAATGTATAAAGTCCAAGAGACATCTACCTTCTTGGGTGGGCATTGATGATGATGATATTAATTTACGTCCATTGCCGGCACAAAGGAAAGATTTTCATTTGAGAGGACGGCATTTCAATATTTCTTTTTATAAATAAAAGACATCCCTCCACATATACTCGAGGAGGATATACTCGCATATGACCACAAATCAAAAGCACGAAAGAAACCATCGCTATCTATAAGCACCAGGGTATCCCACAACCAACTCCCTCTATTAAGGTCAATTGCCATCATCATCCAACGCCTCAACGCCTCAACGACCACTGTACTGATTTTCTTGCGAGGAAAGGAACCTGTCTCTGGACATCTGTGATTCTTCATCGTACGGCATACTCTCCAGCTTGATATCCCGCGCCGCTTTCGACTTGCGGAACGAGAAAGTCGCCTGGTGCCACACTCCCTGGAAGCAAACGGCCGGGTGCAAGAAAGTCAAGCAGAAACAAGCGATGATGATCATGAGGCCTTCCATGACCATGAACACTGCCTCGTCATTGACAAAAAGCGTGCCGTTGAAACCGCCCGAGAGCTCGATGCATCGGTAGATGCATCGCGCCAAGATGGTGACGGTGGCGATGACGAGTCCGACGAGGAAGCTTTTGAAGAGGCGTGTCTCGACAAGACTCACGTACCGTGGGTTCCATGTTCCTCTATGCGTCCAGACTCTGTACGCGAACTCGCTCCCCAGGACGCAGAACAGAAGCAGGGAGAAGACCTGGAAGGCCAGACCCGCCAACATGATGTTCTTGCCAAGATCTGAATCCGAGTGGGTGTTCGCGGTCGAGGCAATGGCACCTCCCACTGCCTGGAGGACGAGACTAATCAAGTCGCATGTGCAGAAGACAAATGTGTACGTGCGGGGCGAGAGACGCGAAAGGTGTGTGCCATAGACGATCACGATTCTGGCGAGGCAGAGGTAGATGGCAGCACTCAACAGCGCCGGGGCGATAGTAAGTGTGACGAGGTACATGAGGAAGTCGTTGTTGTCGAATGGAGAGCTGTGAAGTAAGATCCGACCAATGTAGCCAATGATCTCAAGAAGCTATTGAGATGGGTTAGTAAAGAGCGGCGAGCGCAGATAATACGGCTTTTGGATAAGTACCAGTCCCAGAATCATAGCCGTCATATAACCCCAGATCTTATGCTTGATGCCCAAGTAGAGTTGTCCGACTAAGAAAACACCGAAGATGGCAGTGTACAAGGCATTCCCAGCGAGTGTTGGAATGTACAGGAAGCTTGCCATGGACAAGTCGCAAGTTTGCAGGGTACAGAGCTCGGGATTCTCAAGCAGAGTAGCATTGCCATAGCCAGTGCCATTGCCATTATTATGAGTGAGGTTGGACATGGTGAGAAGAACAGAGAAGAAGCTGGGGATTCAGGGGCGGAAGCGAAAGGTAGATAGACTTGAGAAGAAACGGACGATAATGACAAAAAAGGGGCAGGCTTACGATGATGAGGAAATCAACTTAACTTATATATTCTCCATAGATGCTCACGGAGAAGCGGCGCAGCATTTTGTTGGTATTGCGTGTTGGAGAAGCAGTTGGACGGGGAATCGGTGCAAAACATGGCGATGGCCATACGCGGCGTTGGAGCTGGGGTTCGTATTAACGTATAACGGGGCTGAGATGGGTTAGTCAGCAGCCTTTGCGGGAAACAATTGGTCGTCTCGTGACCGGCCGCTTGACGGTCAGACGGGACGGGGATTCTGCTGGCAATTCGACTGCCAACTTGTACGTACAGACGTCCCCGGCGTATGTGAGAAATGTAAGACGGGAAATAATAAGAGAGAAAGAAGGGAGATCATCACACTGCCTCCCCGCAATCTGCGGAACCACGTCGACTGTCAACTCGGAGAAGAGCTTCTTGCCCCATGGTTGTCAAAAGAGGGCAGAGATCTGAAGAGACGGCAAGTAACTTGACTTGGCTCCTTGACGATTGGACAAGGACCCAGGTACTAGGGAGACTACCTAGGACCCTTGGGCACAGCGCTTAACACTCTGATGGCTGGCGTTGACTGTGGTTGGAATAGGCCCAGGGCCAGGACAACAAGAAAACATTTCAGGTCTGGAACGACAGGGCCTTGCCTGTCGATCGCTGCATGTTGGAGTGACGAACAAACAGTGCGGTTGTGGCTGTACTGTGTATTTATAACTTTATAACTTTATAACTTTATATTGTTGTTCCCTTTTGTCCCTTTTGTAACTGATTTACACATTAAAGTGTTCAGCCTCATTCGGATGGCCCGTGCGCCGCGTTCGGGTTCGCGTTCAACTCGCTTCTTGTTTCTCAGTTCTCAGCCTGGCAGAAGGACAGTTATGTATCTTCACCTCTTTTCAAGGGCAACAACGCCACAACTCTCCTCGCAAAGCAAGTGAGAAGTCGAACCCACGAGGTCTCGAGCACCTCTTCTCGCAATGGCAGAGACATCGACACCAACCCCACCTCCATCCTCCGGCCCCAGCACTCCCCCCTCAAGTGCAGCCGAGCAGGCAAGAATCCGCAAGGAACGCCGCGAAGCCAAGATTCGCGCCGGAGGCTCTGCCCGCCTGAACAAGATCACCGGTCTAGGTGGTGGAATCCAACGAGGTATCCCATTCCATCCCAGGCTACGACCGCTCTGCGTACAAGGCGCCCCGGACTGACATCTCCTCAGATCCACCACCACAGCCCACAGCCTCCACCGCGCACGCCGACCCCGAAGAGGTAGACATCTCCCAACACTACTACGAGCCCAGCAAGACCGCGCGGTCCCGCAACAATGCCGCTCCCGCTCCCGCGCCGCCGCAGCAGCAACAGCTCAACGACCAACAGCTCCGCCAGATGATGCTCGGTTTTGACCCAGCGTCCACGCCAACCCCGGCATCCAACCCCTTTGCCGGCCCGGGCATGGCGGCAGCAGGAGCAGGAGCAGGAGCCGAGGACCCTATGATGAAGATGCTGCAGCAGATGCTGGGCGGGGCGGCTGGCGGGGGTGCGGACGGCATGCCTGCGTTCGCTGGGATGCCGAACGCGGCCGGCCCGACGACGACGACGACGGCAACAGCAGCGGATCCGTACGCCTACCTATGGCGCATCATCCACGCGGTATTTGCTCTGGGGTTCGGGCTGTACATCGCGTTCACGACGCAGTTCACGGGGTCGCGGGCCGACAGGGAATCATCGTCTGGGCTGGCGGCGGCGTACATATCTGAAGATGGGACTGGCCGTTCGGGGGTGACGCCCGCGTCGGTGCATTTCTTCTGGGTGTTCGCTACGGCGGAGGTGCTGCTGCAGACGAGCAGGTTCTTCGTGGAGAAGGGGCGGGTGCAATCGAATGGTATGCTAGGCATGGTTGCGGGGTTCTTGCCGGAGCCGTATAAGGGCTATGTGGCACTGGTGATGAGGTACTCGAGGATTTGGACCACTATAAGCGCTGATGCTATGGCTTTGGTTTTTGTATTGGGCGTTTGTGCCTGGTGGAGAGGTACTTGATTGATTCCCCTCCTCGCCGGCTACATAAAGATAATATAATCGTCCACTACTACCCACCCCTTTGCTATTCCAATATGTGACATTGTGTACTTTGTGCTGTGAGACCTCAAACACCCGGAAGTAGACCGAATTGGAATATGTTACCAGTTCCCATCTTAAACCCATCCTTTCTTTCGCGCGCCTTTCATCAATACCTAGCACACACAGCCTCAGGATATACCTTACCTTAAATCAACATCCATCCATCCATCCATCCATCCATCCATTCCCCATAACGCATAACCCAGAATCAATCTCAAAAACAGCAGATCTCATATCATATCATATCCACAGATATGGCGCCCAGAGACTATCCTTACCAACTCTAGAAACCAACCGAGAAGGGACCTGGATTATCGGGTTTCTTTCTTTCTTTCTTTCTGGGTGACTATGATGGTTTGATGGGATAGATACAGACTTTCTAAGAGAACTTGTGGTATATAACTCTCTCTTTCAAGAAGACATATGGGGTAGTTGTTTTCAACTACAATAGGCACTTACAAGTGAGGCAAGAACTGCCAGCCGCTTACAATGAGGGCAAGAAGATTGTTGTCTAAAGCCTCTGGTGCAGTTCTTATATGTGCCAAGTCATCACAAATGCCTACAGACAGACGTGATTGAGCAGAGATTTCAAATGCCTATACACACAGACGTGATTGAGCAGAGTGTTTGGGACTCCGAAATCAATTCATGATTTTTGACTAATGATTTTGATCTTGCATGCTGACCTCAAAATCATCAATATGTACAAGCTATGATTTCGCTTTCGTCAAGTAAACGCCATGCGCGAACTGAAAAAAATTATGCACACGTCTAGCAGTGTCCGGTCAAATCGACCACAGATCTTTGTAGAATCCCCTTTTAGACTTTTGGTAGCCAGAAATGCCAAATGAAAACCCCCTAGATACTACCAAACTTTGATGCGATGGAAGATATGAAACTATCCATATCGTTTTATTCCCTTATGCTGCGACACCGTTTCTGAGCTTCTTGGCCACGGGGGCATCGACAGCTGCATCCGGCTGTCTCTTCTCGGGTATCGCACTCTCCTTCTCCTTCTTGGCAAACAATGCCCTTTCCTCGTCAGTCATGTTGGGCAGAAGATCGACATCCTGTCCCGACTTGATGCTGCGGTGGAAAGCACGGATGATGGAGTCGGCATCATCAACAGCAATTGGGCGAATGTCGGCCAGGGACTTGATCTTGGCAGTACATTCCTTGTATTGTTCATCGGTCATCTCGATGTTCAACTGTGCAGCTCTTGACTTGATAGCATTCCATCCAGTCAAACGAGATGCGAAGTGGACGTATCGGGACATTCCGAAATCAGCAGGGTTGATGATTTCGTATGTGGATGGGTTGTTGAGGATGGCCTTGGCGTGGATACCGCCTCGGCAGAATTCCATACATCACCTTATGGGGAGTATGGGGAGTATGAGGAGAGAGGCTTGTACTTACTTGAATACGAGTCGCTGGAAACTCAGCAGCTCTGAGCTTGGTGTTCTATAGAGGCCCTCGATATGAAGAAAGAAGAAAGAAGAAGACTCAGAAAAGATAAAGTATTGCGGTTGGTATCTTTCGTGGTTGATAGAGTGTTTGAAGACTGTTCAAGAATCAAGATATCGCCTGCTTATACAGTTCTAACGCAAAAGTTCTCGTCTATTTTAACCGGGACCCCGTACCTTAGCAGTACCCCCTATATTAATTAATACATAACTGTCCTAGTTTACATAGTAATTCCAATACAAATACAGACAATTTAACATAAGAAACAGGGCTATTTTCTGCCCTTAAAAAATCAACAGGTCGGCTAGAATTAAGTCTAATATTTAGTGTACTACCCGTTAGCCGCGATACAGGCCTAGATCCTACTCCTTATACTCCCGAGTAGCGCGTTAAACAGACTCTAATCTAGAGTATCCTAGGCAGCCTATAAACAGCTTTCGAGACGCTATCTAGTATATTCTGACTCTATTTTGTCTACTACGACGTCCGGAAATATCTTATAGACCCGGACTTTAAGCTACTACTAGACGTGTTCGATCAGGTTTAGATTAGGCGAATAAGGAGGCTAATCTGTTAACATAAGGATCTTATAGTCCGTAAACCACTCTTGTACCTTACGTGCCGTATGTATTAGAGCGTTATCTTACATGAATTCGTATCCTAGCTTAAGGGTTTAAAAGATAGGGGCTACCTCTACCTCTAGAACCTCTAAATAAGACTCTACCGAATACCTATGTTTTGTAGCCTCGAAATCGCGATCTATAATATAGAGGTTTGATCTCCTAGTATCCTAAAAGCAAGCCTAGACTATAACCTTTATATTCTTCTTCGTACCGTATGTTTAGA
The DNA here is from genome assembly GCF_003019875.1 of Amorphotheca resinae ATCC 22711. Classification (NCBI taxonomy): domain Eukaryota; kingdom Fungi; phylum Ascomycota; class Leotiomycetes; order Helotiales; family Amorphothecaceae; genus Amorphotheca; species Amorphotheca resinae. The sequence continues at coordinate 423,757 of NW_020194485.1, forward strand.
CTATCGAGCGTTACTATTTCTAAGCCGGCGTACAAAAGCACTATTCGTCTCGATTACCCTACCCCCGCTCTATAGAATACTCGTTACTCTAAACTACTATTCCCTACTCCTTGTTCGTCTAGACTTCGTGTTTTTTACACTAGGTAAGCCGAGTAGCCGCTATTTTTAGTATAAGAAAGGGACGGCGTTTAGCCTTCTAATTGTGTATCCTATACTTCTCGAGTAGCCGTTTGATCGTATCCTTTAAATAAGACAGAGAGTAAGCGTTAATGACTTTATAGTAAGTGTCTTTTAGGTTTAGATAGACGTAACAAAGTATTCGACGTTCTTTAACAGCTGTTATTAAGGAAGGACGGCTAGTACGAGGCTATAAGGCCCCTTTGACCTATAATCCGTCGAGTTGTAGAGTTGATTTGATAGTCGAAATAAGGATATTAAGCTACCTCGTGATGTTAGGGACTTTCGAACCTAATCTACTTATACTACAGATCTGTCTTCTTTAATAAGGACTAAGATCAGGCCTACGGTACGAGTTCCCTAATATCGAACCTAGGGGAGTACGTTGTAGTAGCATATTTGTGTTGTATGTGTAGAAGGGTAGAAGGGTAAAACGCGAAAAATCGCGCTTTACGTGATTTAGCCGAGAACTTTTGCGTGGTGACTGTACATTAAGCAGACAAGGCAGTATCTGTGATTCACAGTCAATACATTTGTTTGTAACAACACACCACGATTCACAAGACAAAAACTACATTAGTGAATCGCAGCAGAACGCACTACAATTCACAGAGCAAACTACATCTATGATTCATAGAACAGAATACATGTTTGTATCACAGAAGATAGTACAGTTCATAGAACAAAATATGTGTTTGTATTACAGAAGTAACTATATGTTTGTGCTTCACAGACTAATGCTTTGCCTGTGGCCTAAATCTAACACCTAGTAACAATTACAGAGTAGTATGTAGACAAATAAGCCTGCCTGTTTAAGTAATCAATAATTACTTATATGTGGATGAATTTCATTTTAGCATCCTCATTTTTGTGTCCCTTGCCCAAGTACCTTAAAGGGGGGCGCAGGGCCATTATGACAGTCCTGGGACGGTCAATTGACCAGCCAAATGTGTGACTATCCCTACTTTCTGAGCTTCTTAGAGCACTATCAATTGATCCATCCTAGTCTAGTATAATCCTCTAATAGTATGCTCAAAACAGAATTGACAGGACTTAATTATAACAGTTAATATCGAATTAACAGTCATATTAGAGATCTTGTCTATTTGCATATAGACAAGATTTCTAATAGGACAGTTATTAAGCAAGGATAGTCTTTCTTCGGGGACGGTCCTGGGATGGTCACAGGATGGCCACGGATACTAGTGATTAGTAAGCAAAAATAACCTATAGCCGACCGAGGCCGACCGAGCTTACAGTCAACTGCCCGCGCCCTCTCTGCCCCCCCCTCTATAGTAGCCCCCTCTATACCTGGTATACACCCCTACGCGTAAACTTTAGCTAAATCGATTGATTTTAATGCTTTTAAAATCTAAGTGTTGATTATTATAGAATAGGAGGGCTACCGAGTACGTAAGAACTCTAAAAACTTAAAAGTAAGCATAATAAAGATGTCAAAAAGGAAGGTATTCTATAAAGGAAGGAACGCCTATAGTACACGTGATTAGACCGTTCCTTATAGTTGATTATATTTAAATAAGGAATGATCCTTTTAAATAAGACAGTCAATTACTATAAGGACAGTCTGTTTAAAAGGATAGTCAATTTAGCGAGGATGGTCAACACTCGGGGATAGTCTAGGATAGTCACAGGATAGTCATTCTAAATAAAATAGTTTAAATAGAACGCTAAGCTTTTATATAGACAATAAATTTTTATGATTGTCAAATGATGATCAAGGTATGATCAAGGTATGATCAAGGTATGATCAATCTAGAGAGACTGCCATAGGACTGTCATAATGGCCCTGCGCCCCCCTTTAAGGTACAGTACGCGCAGAATTTCAAGCGAAACTTTTCTATTTACAGCAAGCTATCTGCATGTAGCAAATCAAGAAGAGGCAGAAGAAAATGAATGGCATCCGACTAAACAGCTACATCTGGAGTGGAATTCAATGGGGCCAGTAGTGTGTCCGAAATATCCTTTCCAAGCACGCGACTACGATGGAAAGCTCGGATAATAGAATCAGTATCATCAATGTTGATCTGAGGGAGAGCACATTAGCTTCTGTGATCATCTAGATATGTCAACTCTACATAGACTTACAGGTCTGATATCAGCAAGCTGCTTGATCTTGGCAGTGCACTCTTTGTACTGTTCATCTGTCATATCCATACCAAGCTGAATAGCTCTTGACTTGATGGCATTCCATCCAGTAATACGTGCTAAATCCCATATTAGCACTTCTATTAATCATGACAGAGCATCGGAAAGATATCAAAACATACATGCAAAGTGGATGTATCTTGTCATGCCAAAATCCGCCGGATTGATGATCTCGTACGTTGATGGGTTATTGAGAATAGCCTTCGAATGAATGCCGCTCTTATGTGTGAAGGCACAGAAGCCAGTGATGTAATTGTTAAACGGTATGTTGACTTCCACAGCTTGAGCAACAAGATCCTCAATATCCTTGAGCTTCTCAAGCTTGTACTTGCTCATGACATAGTCTCGGTCGGCAACAATCATACGTGCCATGAGACCACCAAGGGGGGTGATACCATTTCGCTCACCAATACCCAGCACTGAGGTATCGATGTGGGTCGCACCAGCCTCCAATGCACAGTAAGCATTTGCAATCGCACATCCGGTGTCGTTGTGGAAATGGGTCTCAATGTCACAGCTGACAACACCACGGAGGGTTCGGATCAAGTCGTAGACTTGTCGGGGGGTTGCGCAGCCAACAGTGTCAGCAATGCCGACTCGGTTGACACCAATCTTATCAACTGTAGAGTAGATTGAGAGGAGATCGACCAGGTTTGATCGGAAGGAGTCTTCGCTGGAGAATCGGATTTCGATGCCGTGTGACTTGACGTAGTTGATAACTTCGATTGCGGTGTTTGTGATGTAGGCCATGTCCTTGCCATGGGAGTGCTCCATGAGGTATGAAGAAGTGCCAATAACGACATCACTTGAGGAAAGAAATTTAGTAAAAGCAGTATCGGTGCTGAGGTTCGACTTACACTCCGTCAACACCGGTCTGGACTGCAATTCTTGCATCGTCCATGTGGCATCGGATGTGTGTGAGAATCTACTCATGTCAGCAACGTTTGAAAGATTAGGCGGTGAAGGATGGGGGCACCCACCTTTGCCTTCAAACCCAACTTGCAGATGGCCTCGCAATCAGCCCTTGATTGCTCGGATGCAGCTGGGGAAGTCAACTCGATCTGTACATTCTCAGTCAGCACCGATGCCCGAGCAATCGTCCCGTCTCTGACTCACATAGTCAACACCGAAATCATCCAGAGCCTTGGCGATCTCGATCTTCTTGGCGGTGTCAAAGAAAGCATTGGCGAACTGTTCGCCCTCTCGCAGAGTGCTCTCAATGATCTTGAAATTCGAGACGTTGCTCAAGAAGTCGCCGACGGGCTGGTATGGGTTTGAGCGGTGGTGGGGGTTTAACTTGGTCTCGAGACCGGTGAATCCAGGGTGGGCTGCAATCGAGTTAGTGATATCGATGCACGAGGAGAGAGGGCAGATTGAGGTTCAGTACCATCAGCTCCGTTGGCCTTGCCATTGGAGGTGCCATTGGAGGTGCCGTTGACATGGCCGTTGCCGTTGGCGACGGCCTCGGGTTCGCAGGACGGGCACATATTGGGGAGACGGTTGGGGGGGGTTCCAATCGATGGTGGATTGAGGGTTGAGACGGGAAAAGTTGAGATAAAGCAAGAAGCAGATGAGGACGACTGGTTGATGGGGTTGATGGGTTGAGGTGTGGAGGGGAGGGAGGGAAGATATGTAGATGTAGATGTGAGTGAGATGTGTGGAGAGAGAGAATTTTGGAGGGGAGGGGAGGGAGAAGTCCAGCTGGGCCTATGACTCTGCGTCTATCGACTGTGGGGATTTCTGCACTCTGCACAATAATGCCGGCCACCGGATTCGCTTGCTCAAGGAGGGGCATGGCGCACACACGGCGGGGCTAACCCGGAGCAGGGCGTCAAGCGAGGGGGGCAAAGCCAAAGAGGCTAAAGAGCAAAAAAAAGATCAAATCCGGCCAACGATACGCCGCCGATGATCGGAAGTACCTTGCCCATCTAGGTAAGAAGGGTAGGAATCACGTGCTACATGCTGACCTAAGATATTATATATCCCCCAGGGAGACGGGCTGCACACACAGATGTGATCGGCACGCGGAGAAAGAGGAGCCAAGGCCATCCTCAATTCTACCAACCCCCTGTGTTGTTCCATTGTTGTGTTCCATTGTTGTGTTCCATTCTCTCTTGTTTTTACATTACGAAACCTCATGTCTTGACACCATTTCCTTGCACCCATCATTCTTCTCTTTCCAATCAAGGCGTAACTTTGCTCATGCTCACTAACCGCTTCACGCCAACCTGCAGAACTGTTAGTGTGGTACGCAGAGAGTAGATGCCGCCGAACTTACCATCCAGTTGCCACACTCATCGGTCCTCTCGCGCTGGATATCCACCTGCAACCGGGACGCAACGTCGTAGTTCTTCGACTGCAATGCGTCCGCAAGCTCGCTGAGCCTCTGGATGGTGTCTGGCTTCACGAGCTCCTCGTTGTTCAAGTGGTCAAACAGAATGTTGAGTCGCTTTTGAGTGTCCTTGACCTGAGCGGCAAAGGAAGCGGGCGCTTTCGATGCGACTCGCTGCATATCATTGCTGAAGATTTCCACCATTCTTTGTGCTGAAGGCGGGATGTGAGATCGATCACCGGCCGGATGTCTGGGCTTTGGTGGAGGGGCGGCTGCTGCGGCTTTAGGGGGCGGGCCGCTTGGTGGTCGAGAACCCTGGGGCGGACCTTGAGGAGGTGGAGGAGGTCCTTGATTCTGGAAAGGGGCGGGTTGGCCCTGGCTGGGCTCGTATGACGGCTGGGGCGCATACTGGCTGTGAGGGGCGCTTGTAGGCGGCGCGTATGGATTAGCTGGTGGAGGTGGCCCTTGCGGCTGCTGAGGCGGCTGCGAGTACTGTTGCGATGCAGGTGCAGGAGCGTATCTGTTGGACGGTGGCGGGCCAGCTGGAGGAGCGTTATACGGCGACGGACCTCGAGGAATTGTTGGAGGTGGTGCGACATGGCCAAACTGCTGAGTTGGCGATGTGACTGGTGGACTGTAGGTATTAGCCGCGGATGATGGAGGTCTACCTGATTGCTGGAAGGATTGAGGGGGGCCGCCGGCTAATGGCGAAGTCATTCGAGGAGGAGCTGGTCCTTTTGGAGGAGGTGGAGGAGTGGGTGTCGCTCTAGGTCCACCAAACGGCGGTGCTGGTGGAGGCATCGACAAGTTGTTTTGGTTGGGGAAAGGAGAGGTCACTGGGGCGACGGGGGTACTTCTTCGTGCAGTCGGAGGCTTAGTCACCATCGGGGTGTCATTCCAATTAGACATATCTTTTGCTTTCGATGGAGGAGGTACTGAGGGTGTCGTATTTCTAGGAGGTGCCCCAAATGATGGAGGAGGAGCCCCGTAGCCGGATGTGGCACCGCCATAACCTGGACCTGCCCCATAAGCCCCGTAGCCCGTTTGCGGCTGTGGGGGTTGGTAGGCTTGTTGGGGTGTATATGCATTGGTTGGTGGGGCGTAAGGATTCGAAGCAGGCGTAGGTGCAGCTGGCATGAACTGGTTTGGAGGTTGACGTGCAGGAGAAGCAGCAGCAGGTGGTTGGTAACCAAGGGGCTGAACACGCGATGCAACTCGCCCGGTTGTTTGTTCTTGACGTGTAACTCCTGGTGCAACCTTTCTCGATGCAAGCTTCACTCTGTTGCGTGCAACATCAGCTGCAGGATAATGGTCGGGGAGTAGGTCGAGGTATCTTTCAGCAATCGACAGGTGACCGTGTGCTGCGACAATGTCTGCATACTCGGTGTACTTGTCATAAAGAGGAGCAAGCTTCCAACCGGAGGTCAAGCTCCGCTCGGTGTCCTGGAACTTCGTGACCTGTCGGAATACTGTAACTTTTTCGATGAAGTTTTGCAGTGAGCGTGCGTGAACTGAGAATGTTGAATCTCCGCTAAGATCTTCGATTCCAGCCTTTTCATTCTCCTTGAGTTCTGTAATCCAAATGGTGATGACTTTCTCAAGCTTTGACCCAACCAAATAACAGAAGGAGGCGTCTTTCAAAGACCCGTTCTCTATAATTCGATCCCCAAGTGCCTCACACAAATCAGGGAACTCAGCAGGATCGGCGTACGTGCACAACGTCGCCATTGCCTCTTTCCAGTTTGAGAGGTCTGCATTGTATACGACATCCCACAGGTTTTTGCCAATCACAGAGCTCAATAGACGGAGGTAATTAGGTCCTTTCGCCGTTCGTGAGAGATACTCGGACTGGGCCTTCTCCAACAACTCCTTGCCCCCGCAATTCGCAATAATAAGAGCATCGGCAATTCGGTCTTCTTTCAGGCAAATAGTCATGGCTTTTTCGAATTGGCCTAGCATCAATGCCTTGGTAATTTGTTTCTCTGAGGCTGAATCCGCATCAGAGAACAGGTGGAATGGGTTGTCAGTCTTGGCACCTTTCGTTGCTGTAAGGTTTGATAAGAAGTCCTCTCCTTCCCCGCCATCTGCGAAGATGGTAGATAACCGACTATTCTTTACTTTAACTTCCCCATTCGTTTCTGCCGCGGTACTTTCTGTCTTTTCCTCCTCTGAATCAAGGCCGGAAACACCATTCGTTGTCTCTTCTGCCTCCGAGAATCCAAGATATTCAGTGACACGCTTCCTTGGATTGTCTGCAATAAGGGTCTCGATGACTTTCCAGTCTGCCTTTTCTTCCTCGGTTTTTGCCTGTGCAATGTGCGATTCACAGATGCTGCCGATATCTCCAGCGACCAGGGCATTTTCAAAGGACTCCGTTGCAGAGCCCAGGCCAGAGTCAACTGAGAAGTTAGAAATTTGAATTTTGGATGATCTGGGCTTTCCAGGTGCGCTGGCCACCAAGCCAAAGCTCACCAATTTCCCCCCAAATCCAAACGAGGCACCACAAGGTCGTTCGAACCACTTGGGGGCCTTTTTCAAAGAGAAAGATGCTTCCTGTGGCTGTGTTTGAGCTTTGGTGAAGAAATCTTCTCCATCAACCGAGCCTTGTACTTGGACTTTGGAGGCAGCAGGGTTCGTGTTTTGCAGAGTCTGTATGCAAATCTTGCCATCAAATGATGCAGTGGCAGAAAGGGCGGGGTTATGGGGGTTGAATCTCGTTTGAAATGTCCAGTTTGTAACTTCAGGAAATTCGCCCAGACATTCTCCCGTCTGGGGTGACCAGACCAGTGTCCTATTATCCTTCCCGCATGATAACAGTAGGTCACTATCCTGTTGACACCAAGAGAGTGACAATATTCCCTGGTCATGCCCTTGCAGAGTACGCTCTGGCGCATTGGAGTTTCGGAGATCCCACAGCAGGATGACGGGGCTCGAATCGTCGGGAGTGGCGGTCAAAAGCTTAGTAGAATTGATCGGATCCCAAGCAATTGCCCCAACGGCCTTCCGATTATTGTTCAGAGTGAGGGATGCCTTCTTGGTCTTCAAATCCCATACAGTAACAAATCCACCACTACCCCCTGTTGCCAGAATATGGGGAACTATTCTATTCCAGGCCAAGCATTCAAGGTCGTCTGATCGCGCTGCGGCCGTACCCAACCTAAAAGGGTTTGAAATATCGTTAACGTCGTAAATGAAGAGCTCCCCCTTTGCACCGGCAGTTGCGAGGATTTGTGGTTTCAAAGGATTGAACTGAAGTGACTTGATAGCGCCGGAGTGTTTCGTTGTTCGTGACATAAAGGCATCCTCAGCCCCTTTTATGAGCTTCTCAGCATCCCACAAGTCCAGCGATCCATTCTCCAACGCGCCGGCAATTATACCCCTTGGATGTTCCTCGTTCGCGGGTGCCCAAGCAATGTCATGAAATCTGTGATAAAGGCATAGTGAGAATCTATATCCTTAGGTTCCAAAGCAGACGCGCATACCTTGAATCTGTGCTGATGCTTGCAATGGGTTGAAGCTCAACGCCTTGCTCGGGGTTGTCCAGACCCAATTCCCAAAGCTCCAGCTTGGTCTCATCAGAGAAGTCCGCGTCGACCGCCCCGGCTCTAGTTCCAGTTACTATCAAAGGAGCATCTGATCCCGGAGACCAGGCAAAAGCCGCGGTCCGTGGGATCTCCCTTAAACGGACCATCCTGTTGATGTGTTGTCCCTACAGTGCGTTGCCTGCTGGGGGAGGGTTTTAATTCGGCTTCCAGCAATGGCAGAAACGATTTTGCTGGGGAAATAGTAGAAGCCGTCGAGTTGTAATGAAGGAATGAGCGTGAGACGTTCTGATTGAATCAAAGTTGTATGTTTACTATTTAAACCGTGTCCCAAGTCCAAGGTCGGGGACAGATTTCCCCATACCTTAATCGGTTCAGCAGCTGCGCCTACCTTTGAGCACGTGATCTCAACTCTAGACGCGAATTTCTCCCCTTTATAAGAACAGGAGCGTTTGGTGACTTCAATCATTTAAGTTTGATTTTCTTAAGGATGACGGATCAATCACGTTGGAAAGCAACCGTTTACGTTGGTGGCCTAGCACCCATGGTCACCGCTGAACATCTTCACGCTGCATTTTTACCCTTCGGGGAAATCGCTGATGTCTCTCTACCGTAAGTCAAGACCCAGTAATCCATACTGAGAATAGTCCTAATGTTCCCAGTAAACCAGAAAGTCCAAACTCAACGGAACTTCATCGAGGTTATGGTTACGTGGAGTTTGAAGATCCAGAAGATGTCAAGGAAGCTATCGACAATATGGATCAGTCTGAGCTCTTTGGAAAGGTGATTAAAGTCAACGCTGCAAAGCCCCCGAAGAATGTGAATGAGGGTCTGGGTAGCAAGACGGCATTGTGGGAGCAGGTATTTTCCGAGCTCAATTTCCTCCTGCTTGGAGTATCACTGACGAAGCATCTTAGGAGGGCTGGTTAGCGGAACACGCTGTCAGTGAAGAGGATAGACTGGCAGCAGAAAGAGCGAAATCAGGGGTGGAAGATAGACCTGAAGACCCTATGCAAGGCCTGGAAGGATTAGACGTTGCTGGGCCAAAACCGGCATGAGCGGCAATCTGGGGCATAGTTCTAGGTGGTGTTTTGAACGAGGTTCTGGGTTTCATCAAGGCGTTTGTTTAAGGTGGCAGGCAAAATCTCTAGGAGTTTCAAGGCGGTCAATATATGAATCACATGCATTTGGTTGCCAGAGATCCAGTCAATACAATGTGTGTTGGTATGGAACAAGGCTGGTTTGCTTTATACAGATCCTCCGAGGCCTTCGCTATTACCTGCACCTATCAGTCTAACCCCCTAATCCCAATCCAAAGCTCCTACCCAGTGAGCTATGCCACCACGTCTGGCATCTATTCTCTGTTTGAGCGACTCAGACGTATTTGCTTGTCGACGACGAGCTTCTTGCCCAAGGAGTAACACCCGAAGCAAAGAGCGATGCCGACGACGACACCTGTAAACTTCTCAGCATTTTCAATTCATGTTACAGGGCTCATCTCGACCTACCGAGAGGGACCAACTCGGGGGGAATCCTCTTGAGAGTTCGGAGGCGTTGAGAAACGGTGTGAGCTGCAATATCAATCAGCTTCTGCAATGCATTGCCCCAACTGTCCTCCACCGCCGTAGCCAAGTTCCAATCCCCCGTATCCAGCTCCTCTTCCTCGTGGGCAGGTGGGAAACGTACCGCTGTGCTCCTCTTTCTGTGAAAGAAATAACGTCAGCAACTCTCATTGTGGCGTTTCTGGAAAAGCTGGTACTTACGGGGATTGGGCGCATCATCCGCCTCGTAGGCTGGAACATTCTGAGAGCAGTAGTGGGCTGCATGGTGACTGCGTTGGGAAGCAATTCGAGTATTCTTGTTGTAAAGAGTGAGCAGCTTGGTGGTCTGAGTTGACGTTTGCCTCACCTCGGAGGCGACGGTGCCTTAACGAGCATTACCACAGGCGTGTGCTTTCGGCGCTAGGATTACAACGGGTCATAACCGAACTTCCTCGACCTCGCCGGAGCTCACCTCGATTATCTCACATCTTCACCAATTGACTTCTCTCTCAAAGACTCTCACCTTTTCTCTGTCCAAGCCCTCCAATTCCAATCGCAAAGATGTCTGACGGCGAGCGCGAGACCAAGCCCTTCAAGTTCGTGACTGGTACGTTCCGAGCTCTCCCAGTGGCCCGGTAGAAATGACCTGATTGCTAACTTTTGCGCAGCTGGTAAATGCTAACCCCCCACCAGGTTGCGAGTCCGTACGTTGAATTGACCTTCATATCATAGGCTTCGATGCCCGCTTCCCGAACCAGAACCAAACTAAGCACTGCTGGCAAAACTATGTCGACTACCACAAGTGCATCCTAGCCAAGGGAGAGGACTTCGCACCTTGCCGCCAGGTATGACGGCCTCGACCAATTGAGATGGGAAATCTGTTCTGATGGGTTTATACAGTTCTTCCTGGCCTACAAATCCTTGTGCCCAAGCTCCTGGACCGAACGATGGGATGACCAGCGTGGTTAGTATCTCCCGGCTTTCCTCTAGCCCGAAAAATTGCTTACCATTCTCCTCAGAGGCTGGAACTTTCCCCGCTCGTCTCGATCAGTAGAGGACTAGGTTTGCGAAGGGGGAAACGATACTTGATAGTTGGCAGGAGTCGGTTTTACAAAGGCTGTGTACCATACAAGTCATTGATCCGAATTGATAGAGGCCTTTGTTTAAATCCGATTCATGCTTTACTTTGCGGGTTACGTCTACATGCCACAATATCCTTCTCCCGGATAGCCTGCCTATGCTCCTTTCTCTGCTCTCAAGCGGTCGTAACGCAGCATAGCACCCAACAACACCTGAGCTCCATTTCCGCAATCTTCGGGACTACAGTACTATCCACAAAGTCAGCAACAGGGACAGCAACAAAGTCTCTTATCTTAGAAGAGCAGAAGTATTGAAACATTTTCCGTGACTAGCAAGGAATTTGACAACAGTAAGAGGATAAAGGAAATTGGAAGGCGGACCTCAGAAGGGTTGTGGCTCACTCCGTCTCTGCATGGCACAAAAATCCTAGTATTCTACGTAAGTATCATTCTCCGGACGAAGTCGATTCCACTTACATGGATGTGGGAGCATGTCTCGCTGTATAGACGCTGGTTGTATGTCAGTCAAAACACAAGTGAGCTTCCCTAGGTACTTTTCATACCTGTCATGCCCAGCACCAGATGTCATTCTTTGAACTTTACCCCCGGCGTCTGTTCCAAGCATAGCTTTCGCACTGGCCTCTACGCACTTCACACAATCCTCATGGAACTTGGTAGCCGGTGAATCTGTATCCAGCTGCCATTCCACGGTGCATCCTCTTCCTCTCGTCCCTAAGGTATTGAGCCCACCGACCTCCTTCTCAGCTGCTATTTGGGCGAAGTCGGATTTCAACACGTTCTCAAGCTCCAGGAGCTTTTGATCCTCTCTGGATCTGATATCAAGTGAAAATTGTACAAAGCCAGGAACCGTGTTTGTAGACCCTGGCTTCAGAGTTAGGATGCCAGTAGATGCCAAGCAACCCAGTTCCGCCGCCTTGTTATGGCTATGCAAAATCAATTTTGCAGCCGTGAGCATAGCGTCAGACCGGTTCTGAAAGTCTGTGGTCCCGGTATGGCAGTCTTTTCCTTTCACGGTGATTATAAACCATTTGAACGCCTGTACTCCTTCGACGGCCCCAATCTTACCCTCTGAGTTTTCAAGTATTGGTCCTTGCTCAATATGAAGCTCGAAATGCGCTCCTATCGGATTTGCTTTGTAACTTGCCTCGAGCGAGCCAAGGTATCCGATTCTTTCTAGCTCGGATTTCTGTGTGGCTTTCCCGCCACCGACTTCAACGAGGCCATAGGCCTTTTCAAGTGAGTAGGCACCTGCCCATACGCCAGAGGCGACCATAGAAATTGGGAAACGGGCTCCTTCTTCGTTTGTCCAATTGATTACACTGGTTGATTGGGGAGTCAGTCTTCTTTTGTATTGTAGAACAGGGGCTGTGGGATATGGTTCAAACTCAGGGATCCTTACCCAGTGCTGTATTCGGTTTCTATCTTATTGTCATTGAGGGTTTTCAGAACCTCGATGCCGGCATGAACTCCCAGAATTCCTGCAAGTTATTGCATTAGTTTGCTTTATTGGAAGGGCTAAGGGGGAATTGCTGACCATCATATCGGCCACCTGTTGGCTGAGCTGTGTCAATTACTATCCATATGAGGTTATTTGAGGTCTAACCTGAGTATCCAAGTGGCTTCCTATAACATACAATTAGCTCCACCCCTATTCTGTCTAATATGGCATACTAACCTGCGAATGTGGGGGGTCCTGCTTTCTTTCCTGGCCTTACAGCAAATATGTTTCCTATGGTGATATAAGTATCCTCGTGAAAATACGGACGAGTATTTACCATACCCATAGCATCAATTTGGACCTTACAACCCAAAGACTCCGTGGTATTTACGAACCAGTCACGAACTTGCTTGTCCGCATCAGATAAAGTCAATCGCGACATCCCAATATCTGTTGTACCCCTAATTCTATGTTAGTACTAGTCATCTAAAGACCCAGTTCTTTGAGCTATCTTATGAGGCTAACAGCATGAATACAGCGAACGCTTTCTTTGATAGGCATTGTGCCTAGTGAAGCGCGGTAGAAGTATCTTGTAAGACACATAACTTTGTAATGTAAAAGGACATCGTCATGGATGATAGACTCTTGATATTTGCTTCCTCATTTGAGGCCTTCACCGTCCTGATGCATCTAGGCATACTCATATCGGGATCCTAGACAGAGAATGTCCATGATTATAAAAAGAGAAAGCAATTAAATTCAAAAGTATTGCAAGGTCAATTTAAACCCCCGTGATTATCATCAGAGCGGGTGAAGAGATCCATTGATTACTTACTCTCCCCATCGTTCCCCCTTTCCCCATTCACACGTCTCGTGCAGATCTCTCCATAGCCTATCCCGATCAATCTTCACCGCAGCCAGCTGCTGCTCTGTCATTTCGGTGGTCCTCATATTTCTCAGTGCCGTTATCGAGAAGGATCTATAAGCTGGGTGATGGAGTCTGAAGCTTTGGATGATATGTTTTATACCTGGCCTAAACCGGCAGACGTTCCTGAGGATTGTGGGATCCATCACCGATAAGCTTTCCGTGAAGGATGAGCAGAAAGTGGGATAGTGATTGCGGGCGGGGATAATAATTACTGGAAATAACAAGAACCAAAGATAGGGAGCAGCCTATGTTGCTTGAGACGTACTTCCTGATTATCCCAAAGGTGGGGGGGAGGGGGGAGGGGGGGTCATCTTATGGCCGACTTGAGTGACACTCCATTGAAAGCAAATACGGACAGGCTTGAGAGACTGATTTTAACTCTAGATTATTTTTTTGGTTACTGCAATAGCTTTCCAAAGTACTGACCGACCGCCCTTATCCCGAGGAAATCGTCGCTGTGAAGCCCTGACCAAACCCCCAACGCCGCGCTTGATGTCAAGTATATCAAACAGATAGTAATTATTTAGCCTTGACTTTACCCTTTCCTTTGGCTGTGGCCTTTGCCGTAGCCTTCCCTTTTCCCTTAGTAGCCACCGGAGGGGGTGTTGGTTCCTTTTCAACCACTTCGACATCCTCTTGTTGCATCTTTTCTCCATCGTCTTCTTCCTCTTCTTCCTCTTCTTCCTCTTCCTCCAAATCTTCGTCATCATCGCTCATAAACTCATCGTCTTCGTCGAACCCAAAGAAAGTCCTTGCCTTTGGCTTGGCCTCTGGTTCTGAAGGCGGTGTCGTCTCTTTCGAACTTGTCCCACCCATCACCTCGTCTTCGCTACCAGAACTCCCAGAGCTGGTCGCAGTCCCTGGTGACGTACTTAGAAGGTTGTCCCTGTAGTTTCCGGCCTTGATAGCAGCAAGAACAGCTTCCCTGGTTCTTTCATTTGCCTCTTCCTTATCCTCAACCCATTTTCCATCAACCTTGCCTTTACTGCCTGACTTAATCTCCTCCTCTCTACGCTCTGCAAGTTCCACGACTTGCTCCCACCGTTTCTTCCGCTCTTCTTTCTCCTTCTTCGCCATCTCCGGCTTGATCGCCAAGTACTCAGCCAAGGCTTTCGCCTCGTTCACCGTTCTGAGTCTGCGCCCATCCAGGTTCCGACTTGATCCATTACTGTCGCCTTGGTTGCGCTTTCGCTTGGAGGACATCCGACCTCCTGCTGCTCTCAGTTGCGATCCGAAACCTCCTTTACCACCGCACAGTGGGAGGGAGAGACGGAGAGAGAGAAAGCCATCTCGAACATCGGAGAGTAGGTCGGATATCGGAGCATCAGAGAGACTCGGGAGCTGCTTATTCGAAATAGTCGTAAGGATAAGGCGACTGTTGTGAATTGGGAGGCGATCGTTAATCCGTTCTTGGAGTTGGGAGATCGTGGTAGTGGACGGAAGAGGTAGTGAGAGAGTAGATGGAAGGTTCAGACCGGGGAAAGAGGTCAGGAGAACGTTAACAGTGGATAAAGCCATGATCGGCCAGTTGAGAGTTTGCGTCGATAGAGGCTTTGAGACTTTGATGAGAACTGAGTTTGCGGTCGCAGTTCAATAGAAGTAGTGATTGATCAGATCCAGATGGTGAAGGCCAGTAATCCGTGGAGTGAAGTGGAGTGAAGTGAAGTGGCTAAGGCAGTGTGTGGCTGGTGGCTGGTGGTGGCGCTAATAATGGATTAGTGCTAGTGCATTTTCTGCATTCGCTTCTTAGCCCCTCCCACACAGAATTAATTATTATTTCGAATTAACGCGAACTTCCTTCACGCCGAACGACAAGATCTTCTTCAACACCGACGACAACCCCCGCCGAAACCGCCAAGATGTGAGGATGATTCCAGTCTATGCGTTGGGCGCCCGAGTAGTTCCTGTGTACTGATCATTGTGCAGGCTTATCCCCAAGGCCGACCGAAAGAAGATCCACGAGTACCTCTTCCGTGAGGGTGTCCTCGTCGCAAAGAAGGACTACAACCTCCCAAAGCACAACGACATTGACACCAAGAACCTCTACGTTGTCAAGGCCTGCCAATCTCTCACCTCCCGTGGCTACGTCAAGACCCAATTCTCGTGGCAATACTACTACTACACCCTCACCCCCGAGGGTCTTGACTACCTCCGAGAATGGCTCCACCTTCCCGCTGAGATTGTCCCAGCTACGCACATCAAGCAACAGCGATCCCACGCTCCTCCTCGCGGAATGATGGGTGGTGATGACCGTGAGAGAAAGCCTTTCGGTGGACGCGGTGGCCGTGGCGGTGACAGAGATCGTGAGGGAGGCTACAGAAGACGTGATGCTGGAGAGGGCAAGGAGGGTGCACCATCTGGAGAGTTCGCTCCTCAGTTGTGAGTTTCCCATGCTACAACATCTTACAGCTCAAGTTTTACTGACACCAAAACAGCCGTGGTGGATTCGGACGTGGCCGTGGTGGTGCCCCTGCTTCTTAATTTGGCATTTTGTTCAGCTTGCTTGTGCATCCGACAGAAATACCTCATACACACTCTTGAAATGTTGGGCTGGATAGTAGCGCATCTGGTCGAGTGATAGAAACCGCCGGGGGAAAGCATAGGTCGAAGGGGGAAGTTGACACTTCAAAACTGTCTGGTAGCATAACGAGCTTCTTCCAATGGTTAATGGTCACCTTCTTTCGTGAATCCCAGCCCAATGAATTTGCTCCCCTGTGATAGATGAGCAACTTTTTTGGAACACCTGTCACAGCCCCGTTGTTGGAGAGTCATTCAACTGTAGGTGCCGGAATACTGTTTCTTTTCTTTCTTTATGGCCAGGCCGGTGAGAGCATGGGAATTGAAGAAACAGTCCAATAATGATTGTCAATGATCCCGGACTTGTAGGCCCCCTTTTCAAAGCTGTTGGCCTTGTAAAGGGGTGGTAGGTGGTACCCGTCCCTCCTCGGCAGTCATCCACTCTTATCTTTCTTTATATCTCAGGTCTGATCAAGTCTCCCATTCCTCTGCCAATAATGCCAACCACCCTGAGCAAACAGACAGACTAACTCCTCCCAACTGATTCCCAAAAGAGATGAAAAGCGCCGGGCAAGCCATCAGGACCGCCATGCTCCTTGAAGATTAGCTAATCTCCCTTCGACTCCTTGCTGAGCCTGGATCTGGAAAGCTCGATTGCTGTCACGCAAATGGAAAGAAAACCTGACATCTTGCACTAGATTTGATATGAAGAACGTAGCTATACCTACTTATTTATACAAGACTATTATCTTAGAGTGGATTTTGACAAGTCTAGACAAACCTACCTACGCAGGCCAATCCCATCTGAAATCCAGTTAGAATAAGCCGTCCAGTAGACCTTACTCCTCCACGACTAGAAGAGGAAGCTTTTGGAGGGAAGATCATCACGATCCACTACAAATACAAAGATTGTTGATAATACAACATTCGCCAGCTTAGACGATCAATGGGTATCTGACATTACTTTACGCAGAACCTGCGACCTGCATCCGTGCCCTTTTCTTCTCAGCCTTTTTCGTCCCTTTCATAGCTCTTCTCGGCCTGCCGTGCAATTTATTCTCAGAAGGCTTCTGCGCTACGAATGACCAAGCATTCATGGGCATCCGAGTCGCAATGAACTTCCCTTCCGGTGAAAAGACCTCCACTGTAGGCCAGTCCGGGTCAATTTCCTCTTTCTTCTCTTTCTCCTCCCACTCGAAATTATCTTCGTCTTTCTCTTCCTTTTTCCCTTCCTCAAAGGCGCGCGCAAGTTCACCACGTCGCTTCCTCACCTGTGCAACGAGCTCTACCCATCCAACGCCTTCAATCAAGATATCGGCCCCCATGACTCGATATGGAAGCCGCTCGGGTTGGATACCTACAGCAGCACGATCGGTTATGGGGCCAGTGCGTTGTTTCGTGACATCCCACTTCAAGTGGAACGTTCCTGCTGATGCAATCTTCTCACCTACGCCAGGCAACGCGATGTTCTCCACCGTCGACTCCCGAGTTTGAGTCTGTATCCCAATGGCTTTTTCAAGGGACGTCACATGCGTCTTCAGAGGATTAAAAGAATATGCTAGGAAGATAACATCTGGAGTCGTAGGAGTGATGCGGATGAAGCCACCTAGGAGAAGAGACTGCCCTGGTTTAATAACTTTCTGTTCAGGGCGGACACGGGAGCGCATGACGAGGGAAAGCCGATGTTCAGGTTGGACGTGGAGTTCAATATCCCCACGAGAGAGACCTGGAAGATCGATCAGCTCTCCCTTCCCGTTGCCAAACGGTACGCGGATAGGGGAGGCGGTGGTGCCGGGGAGGGCGGATACGAGGGGCATCTCGGGATAATCGGTCTCTTCTGGTAGAGGAGGAAGGAGGGAAGTAGTGTCTAAAGGTTCAACCGTACGAAGCTGAGCTTCAGCAGCAGATTCTTGAGCCTCTAAATCTTCGCTCATCGATGATTCGGCCACCATGTTGTCCTCCGCAGGGAGCGCGGTGCTATCATCCGCTGGACCTTCGAGGTCTGTTTTGGCGCCCGCGATGGCATTTTCCTCGATATTAGTAGATTCTGGTTCAGTCTCTCCTTTCTTCAGAGCCGTGGCAGGTGTGAGGGGCTTCCCGGAATCAACGTCTCCGCGTCTGCCCTTTGGGAAGACCTCATGAAACAGTCTACTCTTTCCAACATTGACTTTTCCAACCATCCAACCACCCCCACCACGCCTCCAGATATCCTCTTTCAGCTCTCGAATCCACCATCCTCGTTTGGCACTGACACATCTAACATTCCCAAGTCGGACATCATTCCCTGCTCTCCCTAACGCAGTACGCAGGACACTGCGTAGGTACGGCATCATTGAATCGACTTGCTCCTTCTTAGGTGCAAGAAGATCAGAACGAGTAATGATAAAGCTAACTTCCGTCTTCCTGCCATGATAGAACCTCCCTGTCTTCGAACGTCTGTTCAGGGATCTTTGAGGTGTCAAGTTTAGCAGCTTGTGTATTCCCTGAACAAGAGACATTGGGAAATCTGCAGCGTCGATGACATGGTATACATGATTGTACTTGTGAGGAGATTCGAAAATTGTATCTTCCAGAGATTGCACAGAAGGGTGGTGTATAGATACGCCTTTGTCATGGTGCTTGAGATTATGGCAACGCTCACAAAAAGGGACCCCGGGAGCTTTTACAGTCTCTGCGCGAGTTGTTAGTCAAGCTAGATCCAAACTATGGGGGAAAGGGGACGTGCTCTTCTTACTGGGCCGACGTGTGGAGGTGAAAAGTTCCAACTGGCTCAAGAGGCTAGGATCCTTCTCTGCTGCTGCCCGGAGCGATTGCTCAACTATAGCATCTTCTTCGGATTCTCTCGAAGTCGGTTGCTCCCCCTTCAGATAAGCGCTCACAGATCTTCTTTTCAAGTTATAGTAGCCCGGGGCGTCGCTGTCGATGGTCTGCGTAAGAGCACCACAGCCCGGACATTGTAGAGGCAATTTAGTGATTGAAGCGCCTTGGCTTGAAGACTCTATTCTTTTTGGTAGCTCTGAAGGGGTGGAAGTCGCAAGGACAGCCCGATGACCAGGGGTTGAGTGAAGCTGTCGTCGTTGGTGTGGAGCTCGAGGTGCGGCGATCAACCCAGGGCATAAGAAGACAGGCAGGTCAGCAACGGGCACAGGGACCCGACATCGTGTCCTGCAAGCAATCCTCACGCTGCCGGCGCGAACTGACATATTGAGAGGACGAGCGGGAGGAAGAGCAAACGTTGTGTGGTTCTGGTATCTTTGTCGCAAAATCTACAAAATATATAAGTACGGGCCCGACAGGGGTCGAACTATAGCGTAAAAGCTTAAATAATTTATCCCGAAGTACGAACTTGAGTATCTAAAACTCAACGACATCCAGGTCGCAGCCAAGTACACCATACATCCTTCTTGGGTCATTAATAGCCCAATCCTTCAAGATGGTGAGCGTAATACAGCGTATGAGGAAGCTGAGAGCAGTAAGTCATCCACTCAATCCCCCCCGGATTGTCCCATTTCCCCTTGGCTCCTTTAAAGCACCGACTGACATATGAACCGCAGAAGGTAGATTCTCGATACGCCCGCATCCCTCGTCTGATTCCTCATTGACACTTCTCCAGCTGCTCGCCGTAAGGCTCGGCCCTGGTGCCGCAATCCTGCCTCCCGAAGTCACAAGAATACACATGGACTTTGCCGTGAACATCACGGGCGGGCACTACGGAGCCAAGTAAGGGGATACCCCATCATCTATCTATCTGCTCTATTATGTAGAGAGCGCGTTCCCGTTCCCTTTCGAGCCATCACACGCTGACCTGTTGTCCTTTCCCCCTTTCAGGCGATTCTGGAAAGACTGCCTCACGCGCCTCAAGTACCATAACCCAGCCGTGCCGATGACGGTCAACCGCCGCGCCGAGAACCACACCGGGCCTGCGCTCATGACTGTTCATTTCGCCTCGTCCGATAAGGAGAGGACCAAGGTGTTGGATATGAAGAATCGGGACGTGTCGGAGATTGTCGCACAGCTGATGACGCTCACGAATGCGAAGCCCGTGAAACCGACGGCCGAGGAGACGAGACAGCTTCAAGAGCTGGAGGAGTACCGAGTGAAGAGTGCACAGGATAGAGAGAGGATGAAAGCTGTTATGGAACAGAGGAGGAGGGAGGAAGCTATCCTCACACAAGCTAGGGGAGAGGCCGAGGCGATGAAGGAAACCTAGGCTATATGCAGAAGGGAATCATGCATTTGTTAGGCGTTGGCTGTGAATGGGAGGTTTAAGGTATGGAAAGGCTGTAAAATCATCTTGTATAAAATGCCCTAAGCCATATCACTGTGCGGGTCAAGCTGTATTATTGACTTTTATATCGACATAACTGTTTGCAAGCTTCCGTATCACCAACGCCATCGATGCAAGTACCTGGCTCCAGCAGGACTCAAATGTGTTCACAGTTATTGATCCTGGCCTTGGTGACAACTCTACAGGTACGAATGTCTGCAAAATTCCGTAACCTATGCCTTACTTCAATCCAAACCCCTCGCTCTCATTAACTGCGCGCCAAAGCATCGTTTCCAGCTTCTGTCTTGAAGAGTAACGCCACAACGACAACATGTTAAAGCATGTTCTTGCTACTGGAAATCTCGGGCTATCATCGCCCAAACAAGAAAGCTTGATTACCAGATTGGTGGCCCCCATGGCTGGTATACGGTCACTACCAGTAATAAAGCTCAGGAGCTTTCGCTGGTCCTTTGGATTTGCCGTTTGGAAGGACTGCCAGAACCACTGTATCACTGGCTCTGTCTCTGCCGCATTTGGAACCCCCCAATTCTCACAAATAGCGACTGCTCGAAGAGATGCGATATCAAGAGGCTCGTCGGATCCTCGGATGAGAAGCTCGATTTCTTCGGGACGGAAAAGGGACAGCGCATTGCCTCCACAGACCGTGAAGAATCCACGTTTGAATGGTTCAAACTGACGTGAGACAGCAGTGTCAAGAAGGTAGCGTACGTAGAGGTCGACAAACTCCCGTCTGTTGGAATTCGTGACCGGCTTCTTCTCCCCGTCTGGGCAAAGTGGCACTTGCACGGTTTGGCCATATCGCTCTACATCTGCCACGAAGTCTCGGCAGAAAGTGTTCTCGACGTCACCGTCAAATTCGAGCAACTGTCGGAGGCCAGCGGCTAGTGCAGGTCGATATTCAGCTAGATCTTCCAAAGTGTAAGTCATTAATGGCTTGGCATGTGATGTTGCCCCAGGTGCAGCAGCGGGGCCAGCCGCTAGCAATTTTCTGAAAGCAAAAGGCGGAAGGGCAACATCAAGGATAGTGGAATTGTATATTGCAAGTCCAAGGACAACACCGACTAGGAAGAACTGGTCTGTCGTTTCGAAGCTGTTCGGGTTGAAGTAGCAGAAACGGGAGTCCTCGTCATAGGTAAACATGCCTGTGCGACAGTTAGAAATTACCAAACATTGTACCGTAAGAAACTTGCGTACCATGATCAGGGTTAAAGACATCTCTGACGAGTAGGAGAAACCATTCTTTCCTCAGGCCGCCCGCATCAATACCCTCTTCGCCCTTAAATTCGATACGGAGCCCCTTCTTGATCTCCTCATCTCCTGAGCCTACGACCTCACTGACCCCTTTCAAACTATCTTCTACAAGGCATTCCCGGCGAATCTTCAGTACAAGATATTGATTGACTGTCTTGTGGGTCATGATACTGTCAAAGAAAGCTTCTCGGGCCTTCACCTCCATCTGTCTTCGTGCATCATGCTCCATGATCTGTATCTTTGCCCAGATGCTTAAGAAGAATGGGTATTGGCAGAAGGTAAACTTTCCTCGTCTTGCTTCCCATGCTTCGAAATCAGCAATGAGGTCCGAGTAATCAAGCAGTGTGTTGTAGAAGTCGCTTGTTGGTAGTATCTGTCCATGTCTATGAGCCCTTTCTCGAGCGGCCAGGCCGATACTTCGCTCGTTGTCAGGGACAGATAAAGTGCGCGTGTCCCCCCTCCTGGTCAGACCGCTGTTGTTTGCGGAGAATAACAATGCCATCACTCGTGCAGCCGCTCTTATCTGCCAGTCATCATTATAGATAACGGTTTGTGGCTTCCCGTCGCGCTTCTTTCCGGCCTGTCCTGTGACTCCAAGGGCCGCATGTAAAGCCGCCGACGTAGTCCTCCCAGTCCCACTCATATTTGGAATGAGACCAGCAGTGGGATCCTGGTCCACTTCATGTTTCTTTCCATGCTGCCTAGTAAGCCTATAGGTAACAAAGCTCCCAATAAGATCAGTAGTCCTTTGGAAATGACTATCAGAATACCTCGCAAACCAGGAGACGAGGTGGTGATGGCACTCATTGGGAACATTAGACAAGAGGCCGAGTATCCGTTTAATAATTCCCGAATGTTTGCCAGAGCTGCCTCCTCCATTTCCATTCGACGACGCGAGAGCTAGAGGTTCTGTTCTCTTCTTCGACGTACTGGGATTATTTGTCGCGTACGGCATCTTTATGTCCCGTGACCTTGACCTCGACCTGCTTCGCTCTTTTGCTCTCGAGCTCGCATGAGCAGGGTAGAGTAGAGGGTTCGCAAGAATGATAAGAAGAAATCGAAGATCATTGGGTTCAAGCAAAGGCCGTCCGGGACGCTTGAGCAGGTTCTCAGTAGCTTTCAGCAAAACCCGCTGAGTATGCTCGCGGGCCTCCATTAATTGAGCCTCAATGTCATCCATCTCTTCAGGGGGCGGCCCCGTTGGGCGTAATTCATGCAGCTCGGAAGCCATGAGATCGTCCAATTTACGCCGCCAAAACCGACCAGCATTTAGAACCAGGTGATACCATTCGTTGACATCGGCCCAGTCAATTCGAGGAGACTTTAACGTGACTGAACCATCGTTCGAAGCTTCCCTATTGCGGCTCCTCCGTGAACGTTCAGGGCTTCTCATGCCTCCGGTCCACCAGGAGCCATTTTCCGCAACATCGCCAAGAAGAAGAGTCTTGGCGTCCAATTCCGACATGACTTCGTCAGTTCCAGTGTGCCTCGCGCTTTGCAATGGATTCATAGTTCTGCTGCTTCCCTCGCTAGCTGTTCTTAGAGCCAAGTTCGGATTCAAATTACTGAATGAATTATTGATGCATTCGAATGCTCCAAAAGACGTGATGATATAGTCTTCTAGAGGTTTGAAAATATTTCTTGTGGTCTCTGCTCGTTCCCGTTGTGCCTGGTCAGCGTTTGTAGTGTCTGCAGAATATTGAGCATCCGAATAACCCTGGCGATCACCTGCAGCGGCATCCTTCGGCATGCTCGAGTAAGGCTCTCTTCGCTTCTGTTCCACATGGGTACTAAAGAAGCTTCCTGAGGTCGATGCTGAGAAAGTAACTGTTTGTGCACGACGGTGCCCGCCAGAACTCTGCCTGTCAGAACTCTCGCGTCTGAAGCTAGACCTTTCGTTGGCCTGGTTAATGGGAAGTCGTGAGTGGGGTATTGAAGATATGGTAGCAGGTGGCTGCGCAATATTTTGTGCTTGTGTATGCAATCTACCAGGACCATCGCCTCTGGTAATGTCGCCGCCTTGCAGTATGGGCTGTGGTGGCGAGCCAGAAGTATTTCCATCATCATGCTTCAATCTGCCTAAGAGATATTCCGTTACGCACTGATCAATAAGCCGTCCTGTTTTGGCAATAGACAAGGGAGCCACTATACATATAAATACATTAGTCGGCCGCCCTTGTCAAGACATATTCAGGAGGCCTACCATGTTGCGTATATGCTGATACTGGATGTGTGCCTGTCTTCACGGCCCTGTGCCCATCCCCATGCCTCGTTTCTAAGACAACAGGCTTCAGATCATTGATCGTCAAGCACACCGTACACCGGAAAACCTTCAGATCTTTCGGCCAACGCACCATGGAATCGCAAGTCATGCACTTCCCTGTCATGAGGTCCTTATCTGGGACTTTGGACTGCTTGACGCTCGGATTAAGCAAAGAGGTCTTGGACGGTCCGGGGGAGATTGAATCATCGTCGGTGGATTCGAAGTCGGCCGCAGCATCACTGTGATGTTTCTTTCTCCCAGCGAACAGGGAGGGAAACGGGTGGCTCATGGATCTGCCATGGCTCGCCGTCTGCCTTGAATTGGAGGAGCTCGACCTGAGTGTTCCGTGCGACAAGGTCGGGATGCCGTAGGCATTGTCTAGTATATCCGCCTCGGTGACTCTTGATTGTACCCGCGTTCGTGTGGGAGACGTTGCGCCCAGTCCTGCTGTCCCCGGCCCTGGTTCATGACTGGAGCTCGCCGAAGAGAACAGTTTGTTTCCCCAAGGCGCCATGGCACGGCTCTACAATGGCTGGCTGCTTGTTGCGAGGCGCATGAGTTGTATACGGAGCATCGAGTCGATTGGGATCATCAAAGATGCAATGCACCAGACTATCTGCCAGGCCCGCCTGTAATCGACGCGGATTTCTTGTAGGTTAAGCTCAGGATATGGAGGAAGTTGCGCGGGTTCCTTCCTTCACGTTCGTATACTAGCTTTCGTCGGACGTTGGAGTCTCTAAGTGAGGTAGTGTCGATGGTTCAGGATGTGCATCTCAACTACCTTACCCTCCGCCCTGATCCAGACTCTACTGTGATCTGTAGGAAACCTCTGTATATGCAAGATTGCCCTGTCTCACTCAGTCGTCGCGGTCTTGTTCAAGGTGGTAGTTGGAACGCGTACTCGGTTGCAGTCGGCGAGCGGTCTGATAACCAAGGGGTCTTGCTACTAGATACTGTACGGTGTACGGTGTGCAGCGTACCTTACTGTTCACGCACAGGCGCATCTGAAGTGGAGAAGTCATGTGCGGAGTAAAGTAAACCCCAAGATTGTTTTATCCCTATATATACAGCTGCTACTGTACTGTACTGTACTTCATACCTACATATCCCGTACATTACTGGTGATTGGGGCCCAAGTCTTTTTCACGATATCATCAAGTGGAAAATTTTGTTTTTCCGCATTTCGCGTTTCAATTGTTCAATTCATCAGCGTATGCTATGAGCAACGGCTTGTTATAGCATGGCCATAACCCAGACGCACCGAGAATTCCACCAGCAACCCATCGAAGAAGCAACACAAACGACACAAAAATCCCGCTAAGACATCTATCTGTATCGTTGGAGGTTGAGGGTGTTGTGTCTCTTCCAGGTCTTTCTCCGGCCGGCAGTGGTCTTGTTGAATCCGTGTCCCTTGCCCAAACCACGGGACTTCTTGCCAGTGGCAGTGAGACCACGAGACTCGCGGTGCTTGTGGACTGGGTTGACGATCCAGTTGATGCGGGGGTCGCGGCGGATGGCCTTGTGTTGAGGGTCAACGAGGATGATCTCGTAGTACTTGTAGGTGGAGTCCTGGTTGATCCAGTATGAGTTCAGGACGCGCAAGTTAGCGCAACGACGTCCGACACGCTCCTCCGCAGTCGACTTCAGGGATCGCTGGTACTTGAGTTGGTTAACACCCTGGTTGGTGGGCTTGCCTAGAATGAGAAGCCCGGGTCAGCAAAAATCTTCCCTCCCAGCCAGCTATCTGCTATGATTCCTGGACATACCGTAGGTGGCACCCTTGGGCACTGGGCGCTTGCGACCTCCACGACGGACACGAACACGGTAGATGACATAGCCCTGCTTGGCCTTGTAACCCAGACGGCGGGCCTTGTCGGGACGAGATGGGCGGGATGCTCGGTGAATGACATTCAGTTGTCGAAGCTATATTTTGCACTCTCAGCTAAGTTCAACGAGTGTATAGCAAGGAGCATCGGAGAGATGTCCACGTCCCCCAATATTCTCATTGTGTCCGTCCGAGGGAGCAAATTCGAAGTATTGGGGTTCGATCGATGCCGTTTCAAGGGTCGAAGTATCTTACCTCCCAGCATCGAACACGGAGAAGGAAGCGCAGCACATCAGACTGCTTCTTCTTCGCGATCTCTTCCAAGTACTTGTTCGCACCCATGATTTCGATCTTGGCCGATTGATGTCGAAGGTGGTTGTCGAAATCGTTTGTCGGTATGTCCAACCCTCGAAATTTTGGAAGACGGGGAATATTGAAAAGTGCGTTTGCGAGTTCTCGCTTAGCGCTCGCTTGCCAGCCATACCTTACTTGCCCTTACGGAGTACTCCGTAGGCCCTTACAAGGCATCAAGGCATCCATGCAGAAAGAAGGTGAACGGGCGTGGTACTCCGTCCACGTGATACTTGTTCAGCGTCCCCGCGATTACTGATCCAGGCACAGTCACCACAACCACCTGGATGAGAAATAGGGGGGCACCACAGAGGATAGTTTACAGGCACCAGGAACGACTAATGATGGCAATGTTTAAGGGACAGAGGGACAGCCATGGAGGGGGCAGAATGAATCAATCAATCAGTCAGTCAGTCAGTCAATCTGCAGCCATTCTTCCTGGCATTCATATCTTGATACAGTACAATCTATATATGCGGGTAGGTGGAGGAGGTATTGCCTCTATCAAAGACTCCTAGGATTCTTTATACAGTTTCTTTGATTGTTGTCTCGAGATGTTGCGTAGCTTAATACAAACAAGTGTCTTCCCGAATATGCATTCTAGCCCCCAAGTAGCAAGTTAATAGTACCGCAAGGGAGCAAAAGTAAACTTTCCATCAATCAATCAGTCTCCACCGCAAGGCCATCGACCAATTTCCGTGTTGCCTTTTCCTGCTTTCTGGCAATCTTACCCCAGATGCCAGGCCTTTTGCCCTGGTACAAGAACCCAGCTGCCTGTGTAGCATCGGGGTCCATGGGCGGTTCTTTGGAAGCCATCAAGCTGCTCTGGTACCGGTTCATACCCACCCTCTTTCCGATGGCAAGGAGATCTGCCGCTGTACTATCCTCCTCTGCCCATTCATTCTCCATCAGGCCGGTTGGCTTAAGCTCCGCAACCCGCTGAGCGACCTGATCAAACCGGGCAACAAGACCCAGAGCCTCCGCTGTTAGCTCCTTGCTCTTGCTGTACATGGATGCGAAACCACGATGCGCGAATGAATCTCCCGGTGGGTTGGCCTCCGTAGATGGTGGCTGGAAGGGGGACGCCAAGCTATACGCAGCCTTGAACGCGTTGATGAAGTCGCCATCTTTCTTTGCACTACTGCGGTCAGCTCGCTCTTCCCCGTGAACTGTTAAACATGTACACACGCAGCGGCGCTCAGGTCCTGGAGGTTTGCCTTCAACGCCTGTTCTTCATCCCCTACCCTCTTCTTGAAGGCCTCCAGATACTGGATAGATTTCTTGGCAGCCTGTCTCTTCTTCTTGGATTCTAGCTCAACCAGAGCGAGGAACTGCCTAGATTCCGAAGAGTCAGCCGGAAGCAGCAAATCATGCCTGGTGAAAGTGCGTGTAGGGAGATGGCATAGAACGACCTACTGGGTTTCAGATCGTCCCGCATCTTCTTCGTACTCCTCGGTTCTACCCAGGCGTGCTGGCTCCGAATTTCGAAACTTGGGGTTGCTTTTCTTGACATGTTTCGCTGCGACAGGTTCATCGGGTACGAAAAGCTCATCGTTGGATTGCTCTTCCAATTCTGTGGAATCGGGAGCGTCTCCCCTAATGGATGCGAACTTTCTTCGCTGCTTCGCCTTGCCTGTGGGCAGAGCGCCTACACCGAATCAACATCCCGGCACTTTCAGTTTACAGGAGAATAAGAATTGTGGAGATGGCCAATGGTAAAACTTACTGTCCGACTTGCGCTTGCCCGCTGGTCTGGCCATGATGATTGTGATGGTGATGGTGGTGGTGGTGACGGTGAAGTTGGGAGGGTGCTCGAGATTCCAGAAGAGGAAACCCATCTGCCAGCCTGCCCACCAAGCTAAGTAGAATAATAAACAATCAACCACCGCACTCGTCGCCAATCTGTCACATATGGTAGATCACTATGAATTAAGGGTGTTTTGCCTGGGCGTTTGAGTAGACATCAGCAGAAATAGGAGACTATCTTGATTCTAATACCATCGAGTACCCTTTACAAAGCGGAAGATGTGAAGAAAAGCATTTTGAGTATGTGTACGCCTATTGAGAGGAGTTCCAGTATCCATTCCACCCATCCAGCCTGATTAGCCAAGCCCGCTTCTTTTATGTGGTTGTTTAATCCCCCCCAGAGACACCTCCCGAATTTGTGCAAATCTATCTATCAGTCTCGAAAACCCTACCAGGTCCATGTGCAATTCATGAAATTCGTAAGTGGAAAACAGACCTTAGCCCGAGTCTTAATGTGCTGAACGTTGAAAATCTCCCTAAGAAATAGAAATGAAATCAAATAGAGCAACCTAGAGCGATCTACCAAGCCAGTTGCTGATCTGTACTGAGGTCGTCTTGGTTTGCCCAACCTGGTCCTGTGACACAAAATGGCATACGCCATATATCTATAGCAGGAACGGGCCCTCAAACAACAAGTGGCCTTGCTGACAAGGCTCTAGTAAACGGTCTAACTTTGCCATCGAGCATACATGTTGTGCAATGCTTGAATTTGGAAATAAGAACTCCGAACCCAAAAGAAGGAAATAAGCTCGCGATTCGATGGCCGTGGTTCTGAGGCGAGCGAAATATAACGGAACTGTGTCATTCAACCAGGACAGAACTAGCTAGTGACAAGCCCCCTTCGACTTTCCGAGGTGGGATCGTAAGCTGAGGGTTCTAAGACTGCAGGTACCCTTCACGTCGAAACCTGAAAATGGCGGGGGGATATTTGTCGATGGAACGAAGCCCAGGTTGATCTAGAGATTCAGAGGGGAAATCTCTAAAGTCGGATAAGGACTATTCATGAGTCTCTTCCTGACATCGAGATTTATGGAACCCAGCCGTGAATCTGACACTCGAGACGTGTATCAACTGAGTGGTGATGGTCGACGAAGGGGGAAGAAGTCGGTCTGGTTTGGTATCTAACGAGTGTTCAGAGAGAGGCCCTGGAAAGCTCCGAGCCATGTCTCGTTTGGAGACCCGAGTCCAGAAGATTGGCGGCCATAATCGTTGGCATCATTATTCGACGTAGAACCGGGCGGGGAAGGGAACCGGCCAGGGGGTCCCTGATAATCGTTTGAGGCAGGGAAGCCGCCAAAAGGATCAGTCATGGGGGTGTAGCCACTCGCTGAGGCCCCGGCATTACGAGGGGCGGCGTTAAATGGAGAATAACCATAGGTGTAGCCCGATGGTGGGAGCCCGTTCGGTGGCATTGCTCCCCTATTTAGAGCGGAAGCGAACGGTTGCGCAAAAGCTCCTGTATAGCCACGACTAGGCTGAGAAACGCCAAATGAGTATTGTTTTGGTTGTGGGCGTCTCTCACCCTGCGTGTTCTGACCCACTTCAACGGCGCCCGGACCGATGCCAGAAGGAGCTTGAAGGCCGAGTGACGGGCTAGCAAATGAAGCTGGATTGATAGCGCTCATCCATATTCTGGTCTTGTAGACCTTAAAGAGGTCCGTAACCAAGGAGTTGAAGTTTATGTACGCATCGGCAAAGTAGTAGAAGGTTAACTTCTTCCAGTCCCTAGCAATTCCTCTGTTAGCTGGGATCTTCCCCGTATATACACGGACTTGGGTGACTTACATCTGAAATTCGGCGTCGAGAATTTCCATATGAAGACCATGCTCTTTCACCTTCTGCATACATACTCGCTTTGCTTTCGCCTCGTTACCTTCCTTGTCCCGCAGAGCCTGAATCTCATGGTTCTGTGCAAGGCGCTTAATGATCTTCGGCTTGATCTCGCCAGGGTTCGGTTCTTGCATCCCGTGCTGGTTTGGAGGTCCCATTCCGCCCACCGCACTGCCTTGAAGGCCATTTGAAGCGGCCATCAGACCAGCACCGGTCCCATCAGAATTTCCGGCCGCACCCTGTGAATACATCATAAGCCACTTGTAGTGTTCCTCCGCATAGTGCTCCTTCAGCTCCTTTGCAGTGGCCCAATCGATATTGTCCCTTGCGACAGTTCCGAGATCAGTTCCACGATCTGCCTCAACAATCACAAGATCTCCCGGCTTCACTGACAGTCCTGTCCCCTCTTGAACATAGAAAACATCGGCGCGCGAGCATTTGAACAGAACGATGTAGAGAAGTTGGTTATGGATCGGTTGTGGAACACCGTACATGCTGCGATGAGGCGATGCAGGCCGGCCCCCACCATATTGGCCCGGCACACCATGGGCTGGATAGGCGGAGGGATAGGCTGAAGGATATGATTCGGTGTTCCGCGGCGGAGCCGTAAGGCTGCCGAAATATGAAGCTGCTGCCGGACGATCTTGTGAATATAACGTTCTGAAAGAAGCTTCCTCCGAAATTTGACCATTCTTCTGGTTACGGGGATATGATAGTGCGAAATTGTTAGGAGGTTGCTCACCATGATCATTGAGTGAGTAGCCAGCCCCATCTTGATATCGGCTTTGGTATTCATTTGGCGGCATACTCTCTTGCAAATTACTCTCATGTGGGGAGAGAGGTTCGCCAACGGAGCTCACCGACCCGTGTCTAGTTGGGACATCAGCAAAAGAGTGGCGTCTGCTCTGCGGTATGTCAGCCAATCCGCCAAAGCCAAGAGAGCTTTGCCAGTAAGCTTTCTTGACATTCTCCAGCTTCCTATTCTCTAGGGAGGTATATGGAGAGACCCGGCTTTGGCCGGCTCCATACTCGCTAAGTCTGCGTCCTGACAAACCCTTCGATGACATTTCTTGAAGTTCGTTGATCTCGTCAAGCTCATCAATGGCATAGTCGGATTCCTCGGGTACAGACTCCTGCAGGCCGTACCCGCTGCCTAGGGAGAATGCATTGGAGGTGGATGAGCGAGGCCGGATACGTGAGTTATGGTATTGCTGTTGGCGTAGAATGGCATTTTCCCTCGCCAGCAGCTCGATTGTCTTTGCTTCCGCTGATTGATGCTGCACCCCATGGTTCGATCCGTTCGTGCTATCGTCGTCATCATCTTCCACTTCTTTAAGCTTGCTAAGGCCTCCCTCGCTTGACATCTCGCTGAGCATACTGGGCCGTGAAGGTCTATGTTGCAGACCAGAATGTTGCAGAGGTCTACCCCGGCCTGTCAATGCAGTACTTGTGCCTGTCAATGCGGAAGATCCTGCCGGTGTGTCTGGATCAAGTTGTCCAACGGAATAGGATTGGGACCGATAGGTCTTTGGAGTCGGATGAAGTGGAATTGCGAACGGAATGGTAGTATTTGCCGACTGATCTCGAGCATAGTTGCCATCATTGAAATATCCATTTCCCACTGGACCAGGAGGATGGGTAGACGTTGGTGAAGGTAAGACTTCCGTCAATCGAGAAGGAGGCTCCTTCCGCGACTCAGTATTCCAGATGCCACTACTCCAGGGGAATGAACTTGAGCCAGCGTGCCCACGACCGACACCGGAGCCAGCCTGAGTGTGGGCATTCCAATTGCGAGACTCGGTAGAGGGAGTGTTTGGATGAGATGCGGTGGGCGACATTGAGTTGCTTGGAAATGAACCCTTGCGTGGTTGCGCTCCGGGTTGCGTTGGGTCATTCAACCATGAGGCTCTTCGTGCTGGCTTCTGGGCTTGGACGGCGGGTTGAGGATGCTCTTGCCTATCAGCCTCGTCATCGGAACTTGCCAAAGCCTCAGAATCAGGTGTTGATCGTCTTCCATTGAATTTGTCAAGTAAGAGGGAGGGGTTGCTGGAGGCCATCGAGGAAGGGTTTGGTTGAGCGGTCCTTCCAGCTCCACTCTTTCCGTTGTTGGAAGTCATCCTGCAAGGGGCCGGTCCGCACGAGTGTCTTGTTAGTTATTAAAGACCGGAGGCGAAGTGTAAGAGGTTGTCGAGTATAGCGACCAGACGTGAGTATCAGGATAGATCCGATGTAGTAATGACCCGGTGTCAGGATGCCACTTTGTTGGAGTAGAAGAGGAATGCAAGAATGTCTATTTGGGGGGCGAAAACCTGGGTCCAGACTTATGCTGTCAGAGGCTGGATGTTACACAGAGATACTCCAAGCTGAGTAATAACACAGCGCTCGAACCAGTTCGAGACACTATTACAGTGATGAGAGGGGTATATTTTAATCAATAAGCCTGGCGCGTTGTGACTTGGAAAGTGCGAAAAGCGCCAGAGAGTGTCCGGGTGATGAGGGAGGGGTATCGAGTGTTGTGACAGGTCTCGCGAAGCTGGCGAGAATCGACGGGGTTGGTGGCAACCGGTGTAGAGAAGGGGTGAATAAGGCGGTCGTCCTAACACTGGCCTAACAGTAGAGAGTCTAGGAGATCTGTAGATAAGTCAGTGCCTGGATTTCAAGTCCTCGTCGCAATTTTTCGCAGAATGTCTAGCTGTCTTGCTGTGAGGCTTCCAAGATAATCTGATATCTAGGTACTTGTCGAGCAGACACAACGTAGTTGGAGGGCCACTATGTTTCTGCTTGCAAGAACAGAGCTCAGACTTCTGGCTCTCTGGCAATTATATCAGTTTACGAACAGCGACGGATGACAGCGACGGATGACAGCGACTCAAAGCTGCCCAGTCATTTCGCCATTCGATGACAGACCAAACGCGCCATTGCAAACTGCCCAGGTTCAAGAAGAATCACGATAGCTCACCCCTTCTCAAACTGAGGGCGATCTGGTCTGGCGGGATTGTGGCTACCGTGGTCCAATTCACCTTTCTTGGATCCTCAAGCTCTTGTATTTGATGGCGATCGGGGAGATGGATAGACAGAGAGGCGCGACTCACCGCCGCAAGGATATGATGTCCTCTGAGAAGGAGGGAGAGGTTTCGAGGCAGAGACGAGAGCTTGATATCTAATATCGCATGTGGTGTCAGCCACGGCCCAACCTAGCATGTACAGATCTGCCCACTTCGCGAGTGGGCAGATCGGGGGGGTCCTAAACGAACCTCGAGTAGCCGCAATCGCGATGCGGGAAATGTATAATAACTCTTCTGTCGAATACCTGTTCCCTGTCTCTTCTTCTCCAGATTATGCCTCCAGCGCGGTGTCGCCTAGAAATCGCCGCCGACTAAACTGAGTGTAAAAGAAAATTGAGAAACTCGCGGCGCATGCGACTGAGGTTTCAAGGCTTGGCTCGCCTCGACTATTCGTGGCCCATGGTCGAGTCCGTCGGAGAGGCGATGGCCCTGCGGTTAGGCGTTGCCTTTCGAACGGGAGGAGGACTGCGGGGGGAAATGTGGGAAGCAGAAGAGAGGCGGGCGAGAGAGAGAAATCGGTGGTGGGACTCGAGATGTAGTGAGGCGCAAGGGGAGGGGGAATGCGGGGAAGGATGCGACGAGTCGCAGCCAGATTGGAGGTGCGCGGCAGAAACCGAGACAGCGGACCACAGCTACCAGGGTCTCGAGGCTCGTGACGGAGTTAGATGGGGAGGGGCGGAGGAGAGTGGCGCGTCAGGAAGACAAGCAGAAGAGAGCTTTTGGGAGTTGGAGCTGCAGCGGGGAGCTGGGGGGGAGGAGGGATGTGTGGTCTTGGTGGAGAGGTCGTGTGTGGAGAGGGAAGAAAGAAGAGAAATGGAGATTGGGAGGGAGAGCTCTTCCTTTCAAGTGGTGAGATGCCAGTTGTGGGGGGCGGCGGCGCGCGCAAAGGGCCTCCGTAGACGAGTTGGGGTACGGATAACTAGGCCTATTCCGCACTAAGGTGAGCCAGCCCGCGCAAAAGCCTTGTCTTTCTTTTCCCTTTTCCCTTTTCCCAGGCCAGCTCGCCGCTCTGCTTTGCCAGGGAAGACGGCCCACAGTGGACAGGATTGTATGCTGCTGCATCTGTCCTCAGTTGGGCGGTTAGGCAAGGAAGCTGGGGCGGAGGGGGGCTGGCTCGCAGAAGTGGAATGGAGAGAGGAGGGGAGGGGAGGGGAGAGGACTCAGGGGAGAGCCAGAGTGCGGAGAGAGAGAGGCCAAAATAAGGTAACTAGAGAGCCAAGAGAGCGTTCTGCCCCGAGGGATAATAGGTAGGTAAGGTAGGTGGGTATATTGAGGACATTCACTGATATATCGATACATAGATACCTCCATGTGTCGGCAACAAGGAGCACAAGAGGCCAGTTGCCTTGATGAAAAGCGCTGCAAACCTTACAGCTACCTCTACCGATACCTATACCTATAGCTATAGCTATAGCTATACCAAGGTCCTATGTCCCTATTCGCACTCCATCATACCTTACCTAGGAAGAGAGCAGCGGATGGCGCGGCTTCACATGGTGGCTGAAAGCCCCTCTTTCATTCTTTGCATTTTGCAGACGTCCATCCTACAGGTCCCTGGAAACTCTAAACTGATCGCGATGATTGGGAGACAGTCTTTGTTGGAACAGTAGTCGTCCAGATTGACATCTTGTGTCAAGGTTGTCAAGTTGTCGACTACTGTCTAGCCTCTCTACCTAGCCATCGTCTACCTTACCCATCGATTAGGCCCTCGCCCCTGGACTGCGCACTACTCTGCCCGCGGGGTTCTTGGATTCCGGCTGGTAAATGGGCTGATGTGCCTCTTCTTGTACCGTGGTTTGCCATCAACCATCTACCGTCCAGTCCACCGTCTACTGTTCTACTACTACCGTCCACCGTACGGGGCACTACTACCTTACCCCGGATTTTCGGCTGCGGAGTAGGACCACTCACTGTACATAAGACCTCACCTGTCTTACATCATTATGTGCAGAAAAGCATCTGGTGCCAGGGCTCTGATGTGTCTGTCAGACATTGGATATGCGATGCGACCTTGCCTCATATCGGGTGCTTATATATTATAGATCTGGCTTTTATATCCTCCAATCCCTCCGTTAATTAATTCCGGATGGACCCATCGCGCGCCACAAAACCCCCCCCAGTTCCAACGCCACCACTACCGAGGCTGATTGATGTCTTGTTTCTGTCAGCCAACCGGTCCAACAACAGAGGACACAAGACTCAAGCACAACTCGCCTTAGGTAATGTAGGCTCCGAGAACAGAAGCAGAGCATTTACCTTACCTACGACTCCGTATTCTACAGTATTGTATTGGTTAACCCAGGTAGTACGGTAACAGCCAGGCAAGGTGGCCAAGAATGATGACCCATCATGCTATCTACCTATATAAACCGGGTAACATAAAGTAAACTACTGGGGCACCGTAAAAATGTAAAGCGCCCCCCCTCCTCCTCTTCTCTTAGGTCCCGCATCTCCAATTACGCGCTTCCTGATTCGCTAGCGGATCGATCTCCCGCCCCCCGTGCGATCTGATTCCGTCGTCGACGGGTGAAATTCGAGCGCTTGAGAACTCGAGAGAAAGACTGCCTGAGCCAAATTCGCCCGGAGATTCGGAGATACGTTGGTGCGTAGGGGTAGGGATAGCGTGGTCGAGCTTTGCTTGTTTGTACAGAGGACTGTCGTAGCTCGTTGCGGAGTATAAAACATGACGCTCTGGGTGCAGCAGAAAGCAAAGGAGGTGGTGTGGCCACGAGATACCAATACACAAGGTAACCTCATTTTGAGATTAGCTATGATCCTACCTATAGGTAGGTGGTATATCTAGGTATATATATACATCTCCGTCTAGCCTAGGTATCTACGCCACGAAACATGAACGAATGCGGGTCATGCTTGCATCCTCATCGACCTCCCCATTGACCCTGTGAGGTACAGGTCTTCGTATCGTGCCACTTGGGGACCTTAAGCATCCACAGTATCTAATGATCCCTTCCCGACAGTCGAGGGAATCTCGTTGACGCCCTTCTGTTGCTTCAGCTTCTCCTCGAACTTAGCAAACTCCTTCATTGCAATCTCTTCTTCCTGGTCCATGACTTGGACCACGCCTTTCACTTCCTCGATCTGGAGATCGCGTTAGTTATTTGTAGCTCACTCTCGAATCGTGCGAGCTCTACTTACATAATGCATCAGCATCCCTTCGATGCCGTTCTTCAACGTGACGGTACTTGAATCACAGGTCCGGCAAGCCCCGCGGAGCTTTAACAGGACGTTGCCTCCCTCGAAACCCCGGTATTCAATATCTCCACCGTCTTCTTGAATTGCCGGTCTTATCCGGGTCTCTAGTAATTCTTTGATCATTCCCACCACCTCGCTGTCATTCTCGTTGTAGCTCAGGCTGTCTTCTTCGCTTCCTTCTTGGCCGCTCTCCCCGGGTTTGCTCTCTGTGATGTTGACAATCTGCGCACCAGATGTAACTGCCTCCGTAATCAGACTGAAGACTTCCGGCTTGATGTGTGCCCAGTTCGCATCTGCCGCTTTCGTGACGGTGATGAAATCCGCTCCGTAGAACACCGATGTGACCCCGTCAACATTCATCAAGGAAGCCGCAAGGGGAGATGGGTGAGGAGGCGCAACAGTCGACCGAGGATTCAGGTATTCGAGGAATGGGGATGATAGCCCCGGAGGTAGGATAGGGTGGTTAGGGAGGAATTTCAAAGCGTCGGGGTTGGGTGTATTTTCGGTCTGGATGAAGATGGACCTGCTGCCACCAACAGCTGCCGACGGCTTCAGCATGCTCATGGGTTGATGCAGAGGTTGTAGCGTCGGCCTGCTTCCTGCATTCGAGGCTGAGACAGCTGGTAGACGAGTACTTCGGTGTACGCATCTGGCAGCGTTCGGGTGATGAACGGGAAGTGATGGCTTCGCCGGTCTGGTTTTGGTAAACAGCGGGGCAGCTGCCCGGGAAATCCTTTTTGATGCCATTGTTCAATGGAAGTCGTGAATATATCTTGTAGTGTTAGTAGTTGAACATTGGAAACGGGTCTGGTGTGGTTGGATTAAATATAGGTAAAGCTGGCTGGTGAATAATCAATCGTTCGGAGTTTAAAGTTTCGCCTCCCGGATGACGCAAAATCTGCGGAGCAGATACGGTAAAATCGACCCTTGCAAACCTGCCGCGTCTTCTATCAGAACCGCGAATAGATAAATATTTCTTTCTTTCACCCGCGTGCCTTTCGCGGCACAATCGTCAATGACCAAAATGTCAATCCAAGATTTGGACACAGGCGATGATGCGCCAAAGTCGCAGGGACTGACTACATCAGATCTACCGGGTGGAGAGACCCAGACTGCTGCTAGTCAAGAAGCCTCCGAGGATCAATCAGCGCCCGCATCACAGAGCAGCGTCTCTAATGCAAAGCTGTGCGGTGTCTGCAACGAGAATGCATCGAAATACAAATGCACGCGCTGCTATCTTCCATAGTAAGTATCTCGCGGATATAAGGAGTCTTTACTTATCTGTTGAAGCTGTTCAATCGCATGCTCAAACCTTCACAAAGCCACTCACCCCGCCGTCGAGCCAACTCAGCCAGTGCAGCGACAAGAGATAACACAGCCTCAAGCAAATGCGGTTCAGCCTCATACAAATGGAACTGCCCCTCGGCCGGGTACCGTTGCAGCTGCTGGTTATAAGGGTCCTTTCTCGGCTTTGGACGATTCAAAAGAGTTACAGATGCTTTTCAAAATGTACCCGCGTCTTGCCTCACAGCTAGAAGAGATCAATGCTGCCACCCTCCCTCCTACACCAGGGCAGGAGAACGATGCACACTCGCAATACCCTAATGGAGGAAGCAAGGGGTTCCGAAGATCTGGAAAGGAACAACCTTGGAACCCGGATCGAGGACTTGAGAATGGAGTTCGAGCACTATGTCGCGCTCGGGAAGCATACGGAAAGGACGGAGAAGGGGTGAGGGAATACTCGAAACTCATCTTGCAGATCGTCGCCGGGGAAGAGGGTATTGATACGATCCGAAAGGAAATGGAAGAGGAGAATGTGAGGATTATTTCACAGTTGCTGAACGGCGAGACGTGAACTGCCGGATGGGCTCTAGGGGCTAGCATGTGAATTATCTCCAGCAATATTGGGAAGATTGCGGAACACAGGATAACGACGGGTAAGCAGGTATTGGGCCACATTTTATGTTTCATGCTAAGAACTTGCACCAGCAAGGGATCTCTCACGAGCACGATTTGGCAGGGTTGAGAGCATTGCACGATTTGGGGGAGACAGTCGGGTTGAAGTTTGGAATGTGATTAAGATACCCAGGCGTTATTTGAATTCCACGAGATACGACCCGAACAGCGCTGCATGTTAACTAGGACGACGCCTAAAGCGGGCAAGGAAGCTAGCTCTCCTACTTTTACTACCATCTGGTGAAGTAAAGTCTCCAATGCCCACTACTGCTTCATCCTTATCCGGCCTCCCTGGCTTCTCCCTCCTCCCTTTCAATATCCAGATCGAGTCGCGTTTTTTTAGGGCTGGGCTCGCTGGCTCTTCTATGGTCGGTCTTCCATCCCTTCCATCTTCCTCCTGTGCCCAGTCATTGCGCCCATCAAACGCCGGGGCTCGCCTTGATCTGGCCCTCTTAAGTGCCTGGGGCTCATCTTCCTCTAAGAAGTCCCCTGTACTCAATGGACGTTGGATACTCCGTTCGGACCGATCCATCAAGTGCGCAAATTCCGGAATGAAACTCCTCCGAGCTGGTTTATACACACGTCGTTCGATGTCTACCTCTGCAGCCCCTTCCATAGCGCGAGTCCACTGGAACTGATTTCTATTACTTAACATCTCTCTCTCTAGCATTGCTTGGTCCATAGCCTGGGCCCTTTGAAGGCTTGTAACCTGAGGGTGTGATTCCTTGAGGCGGAGACCCTCCAAGTGCTGCTTCAGAGCTGGACGCGACAACTCATGAATTTGACGCGTCACGTCAGGGGTGGCGGTCCGCGCGAACGCCGCTGCTGCAACCTTTGGGACGTGGTGGTACCCAGCATTCTGCTGAGCGGCAGCGACCTCAGCAGCCTTGGCGGCCCTCGCATCACGTCGAAGCTCAGCCGTCGACTTCTGTTCCGCGAGGAGGCGTGCGAGTCGGCGACTCAGTTCTTCTGGGTCGAAGGGCTCGCCCTGCTTGACTTGACGCCTGGCATCGCTGCCCTGGGGGTCGCGCAGAGGGTGCGGCATTGATCGTGTAGGCTTGCTCTGTGGGCGGGGTCAGGATTGCCGCATATCAAAACATCCCGGACATACTCACCGCAGGCCTTTCCTTGGCCGGGATTCCTGAAATCGTAGCCATGAGAATCGCGGCCGTATAAGAACAGTGCGTTCGACAGGCGGGGGGAGCGAAACGGAAGGTCGAGGGGTGCGAATCACATCTGGTGCAGGCGTTCGGGATACATATCAGGTCCGTCACAGGTCGCACGCGGACCGAGACGTCTCAGATGCCAGGAAGCCGAAAAGACCTGGTCATGAGCCGGGCGAGGTTTCACTCGGTGTACGGGAAGTGTGTATGTACGTGTAAAGGGGGACGAGGCGGAGGGCATACATATGTATACCTTGGTACAGGCACAACAGAGACAAGAGGTTGAGATATTGAGATATTGAGATATTGAAAGATTGAAAGATTGAAATTTAGACCGATGCGGGGAACCCTTACATGGGGATGCATGGCGCTCGGTTGAATGCTCTGCACAGTACAGATATCAGATATCTCGGCAGAACCAGATGTATGTAGACCGAAGACATGTGGACGAATGATACGGTTGTCTATCCTATTTAAGAGATTTATTGATTATAGTTGGCGGGTTGCGTCGTCCCTGACAAGAACAGGAACAAAATCTAGAACGAGTGCCAAGAAGCGGTCTATACATAAAGTACCTTATATACGGTACATATATGTATATACACATATCTAACAGATGATCAGCCTCTCTATTCTGTCTCTGTCTCTGATTCTCTTTCTCTGTCTCTTGGCATTCCTCTGAGCGGGATGATGAAGAATACGAGAGTCCTGTAACTCTATCCAGATGACATCCCGTCTGTGTAGAGACGATCGTCCGTCAAGAATCAAGAACCAATGGCCATCTCACGTGCGGCCAGCCAAAGGGTTCGAGGCGCGACTCTGCCGCCCCATCTGGCTTTTCCTGTCCCCCATTATTATCCCATCTAGCTGCTCCAGACACACAATCGTCCTCTTCTGGCCGCTTCTCTTGGGTTATATCTCTTAAAAATTTATTATATTCAACCCTCCCGCGGCCCTCTCTCCCTCTCCCTCTCCCTCTCCCTCTCTCCCTCCATCCCTCGCTCCCCTCCTTCGTTCCCCCATTATGCCTCCCTCCGGACGCCCTTCATGCCTCCCTCTGCTGCAATGATCTGCTCATAAACACCATCCTGCCGGTATGCTCCAGCACCACTGCTATCGCTGCCAGTTGCCGACCACTTGACAGGGTGTTGGTGTTGGGAACGTATCGAGCCCGAGTGCCCCCCCAGGTGTCCCGACCAGGGCTGACGCTGTAACTCCAAATCCCAAACCCCTGGAACCTCGTCATGGATGATGCCAGAAACCTCCCAACCCGCAGCAAATCCAAGCGTATACGTTCCG
>NW_020194485.1:463914-497209 GCF_003019875.1 Amorphotheca resinae ATCC 22711
GGTTATATCTCTTAAAAATTTATTATATTCAACCCTCCCGCGGCCCTCTCTCCCTCTCCCTCTCCCTCTCCCTCTCTCCCTCCATCCCTCGCTCCCCTCCTTCGTTCCCCCATTATGCCTCCCTCCGGACGCCCTTCATGCCTCCCTCTGCTGCAATGATCTGCTCATAAACACCATCCTGCCGGTATGCTCCAGCACCACTGCTATCGCTGCCAGTTGCCGACCACTTGACAGGGTGTTGGTGTTGGGAACGTATCGAGCC
Source organism: Amorphotheca resinae ATCC 22711 (assembly GCF_003019875.1). Classification (NCBI taxonomy): domain Eukaryota; kingdom Fungi; phylum Ascomycota; class Leotiomycetes; order Helotiales; family Amorphothecaceae; genus Amorphotheca; species Amorphotheca resinae. Next base: position 464,177 of record NW_020194485.1, read on the forward strand.
CGAGTGCCCCCCCAGGTGTCCCGACCAGGGCTGACGCTGTAACTCCAAATCCCAAACCCCTGGAACCTCGTCATGGATGATGCCAGAAACCTCCCAACCCGCAGCAAATCCAAGCGTATACGTTCCGCGAACCCATCGAGCGACTCTTTTCGCGGGCATCTCGCGACCACGGCCTCACCGTCTTCCCCCACCACAACACCACGCGCCGCGCGACCGGGTCTCGCAGCTCGAGCCAACTCGGCGCCCCTCGTGCCAGTATTGAGCAAAGATCCAGAGCCTCTTGAAGCTGAACCTCCCTTAGATGTGAATGTCCAGCGCGATTCAGTGGCATCGATCAAGGACGATCCGTTCTTCAGGAACTACCAATCCCCTCATGGGGCGTCGCTGGCCCGCGAGCTGACATCTGCCACACACCGTGTTGAAGATTTGCCAAAAGATCTACATCCAAGGCCAGGCAGGATTCCATCTGTGGATAATTCAGTGGACGCGCCAGTTAGTACTTTCTCCTCCACTTCAAGAAAGTGTTTCGATTGCTGATGTGAGGTGTCCTCTCTACAATAGACACAATCGAGAAGCGACATGGCGGATATCAACATTGCGGTAATTGGGAGCGCCGGTGTAGGGAAGAGCACTCTTATACAACGAGCGCTTGGGCTACGAGGTCTGCCCACGGCGATTGCTTCAAGTCTACGAATGTCTGTAGACAATGTCGTATATACAGTCACCTTGGTCGAACTCGAACTCGAATCTTTTGATGTAGACCCCGATGGTCGAATTAAATGGCCGAAACAAGTCAATGGACAAATTGTGCCCCATATGGATGGTGCTCTCTTGCTCTACGATGTCATGAATAGGGAAAGCATCGCAGAATTGCCTCAAACTTTAAGTGAGCTACCAAAAGCTATGCGAAGAGAATGCCAAGGGCCTTATATACTGACTTTCCAGATGCTCTTGTAAACACTTCTTTGCCTACTATCCTTGTTTCCTGCAAGTGCGACAACCCTGAAAATGCTCGCCAAATCGATGTCGCGAGTATGGAGTCGGCCTGTCTTTCCTGCGTTGAGGCTGTAAAGACAGCTTCAAATGTTCCTGAAAGCGCGAGGCTTTGTCTTTCTTCCATGCTTAGAGCTATCATGGCGTATAGAAATGGTCGGTCTCGTCTCTCCTATGCGAATATTTGCCACTGTTTGCTTTTGAATATTTTCCCGCAGGACGAAGCTTGAGGTTTTGCTTTCATTCTACCGTATACTGCAGCATCTGTTTTGTTTAATGCGTGCTGTCCCGCCATCTAACTTGGATAAATCCAACTGACATTGTCTTTAGCCAATCCAGTAGAGGTATCAGGCCCTCGTCGTCGAGCAATCTCTTCAGCAAATCTGAAAGAACCGCCAGACCCAAAAACTCTGAGACCTCCGAGCCAGCAGTCGAAGCATAGCCGTGCCAGCTCTGATTATTCTCTTCTGGGGGGTTTTCCCTCGCCGCCGCTAGAAACCTCTAAAGGTCAACCTCCGCTGCCACGTGGTAGCGGGCGTTTCAATCTTCACCCTCATTCCTCGCCCTCTGCTCCTCTCGAAGCCCCGCCCCTTTCATCACACCCAGCGTTCAGGGATGATCTATTCCAGGATCCTGCTGATCTGGCTGGTAAGCTAGCACTGAGCCTACCATCACACAACCCGATGCCAACTCCCAACACCGGCAAAGCTGCAGATAGTTCCTTTCTTGATATGGAAGAGTCAGATGCGGATTCTGTATACCGCTATTCGGATGATATACCCATACTCCAGCGCAACGACGATACCTTTTTTGACAAGCCGTCTAAGGTGGCTGGTGTCACATTTGACGAGCTTGTTGACCGACTTCTTAACCAAAGCATGTCAAGGGCTGATGATAATTTTGTCGACATCTTCCTCTGTCTCTACAGAAAATTCGCTGCTCCTGCCGAACTCTTTGCCGCGATATTAGCACGCCTAGAACGCATTTCAGACGACAAGAGCATGCATTATCTCACACGAACTGCTACCCAGCTCCGCGTCATAGCTATAATTGCCAAATGGGTTTCGAGCTATCCAGGAGACTTTGGTAGTCCCTCGACGAACAGGAATCTTAATAACTTCATTAATCACTTGGCCAAGGAGCCGGCCTTCGCAGCTGCTGCGCAAGAAATACGAGCTCAACTCCACTCTCGCGTTGTGCAGGATGATGATACTGGGTGGGCCCGAACCGATGATGATTTTGAGAAGGAAACTATGAATAACGCCGAATCTGCTCCACCATCTCCCCTGCGACGTAGAACGAATCCTCGAAACGATTCTGAAGATGATATTACTAACTTACATATGGACGAATTTGGGGATGATATGGAACGCAAGTCGTCGACTGTGGATTCAACGAGCTTAGCACGCCCGGCATCGCCTACCCATTCATTGTCTCCGTCTTTCCACACCGTCGAAGACTATGAGAGGGAGGCCGCCACCATGATTCCAAAAGGCACTCTACCACTTACAAAGTTTCGCTATCATATATTTATGGATACTTCAGATGACGACTTTGCAGATGAAATGACCAGGATTGACTGGGTGATGTTTTCATCGATCCGGCTTCGAGACTTGGTGCGCCACGTCAGTCTGTCCTTGGAACAGAAGGAGAAATGTAAGAGCCTGGCCAACGTCAATCGAATGATCAGTCACTTCAACCATGTTGCAAAATGGGTTGCCAACATGATTTTGATACGGGACAAGGCCAAGCACCGAGCTCTGATGCTAGAAAAATTCATGATGATTGCTCTAAAGTTGCGACAATTGAATAACTATAACGGATTGGCCGCAGTGTTGGCTGGTATCAACAGCAGCGCTATCCATCGCCTTACTCAAACTCGCGCACTTGTTCCTGCCGATGTTCAGAAACGGTTTGCCCGGCTGGTCCTATTGATGAGCACTCAAAAGAGCCATTTTGCTTACCGTCTAGCGTGGGAGAATTCTTCTTTGCCCCGTATACCCTTCATACCTCTACACCGGCGAGATTTGGTATCGGCGGAAGAGGGCAGCCGAACATTTGTCGGGACTAATGGGGAGCGAATCAACTGGAAGAAGTTCGAAGTGCTTGCAGAAGTCATCCTGCCCATCATGAAAAGCCAAGTCGCACCATATCCGAACCTTTCGAAACATGATATTGCTCGTGAACTTATCTTGGATTGCAGGATGCCAGCGGATGACGAGGTATGCATCTCGTTGACCTCTTTTTTTCCCTGTTTGGATATGTCGATTACTGACGGGACGCAGGACATCTACCAACGCAGCTTGCAGGTGGAGAGCTCATCTGGTGGTGCTATGGAGTTTGGGAAGAAGAAATTCCCGTGGTTTCAAAAGGAAAAATAATGTAATTGATTACCGGCCACCTGTTAGGTTCGTAGCAGGAGGCGCTTTGGAGTTTTCGATGCGCATACCCCTGTGATGATATGGTATAGTTTGCACTGACAGGATTGAGGGGGGGGCGTCTTTGGTAAACCCCTGTAGATATGGGAAGGAAGCTTATGGATCAGGTTTAGAATTTTCAACAACATATGAGCTCTGTTTATTTATTTCACTGATTTCGTAACCAGAGACGAAGTCCCTACCATTGGACTATAGAAGCAGAGATGGTAGGACCTACTTTAGAATGCTGTGCCTATAACTTTCATGTGCGCCCGATCAGAATAAAGGGGGAGGGATAGTTTGGTCACATAATGAATATCTCAGATCTTTCTGTCAATCTGCTCTTAAATTACCAGGGACCGGTTCCTGAGAAGCACTCACGATACCACAACCGGCTCCGCTGCTATATTTACCCAAGAAATAGAAAAGAGGGCCGTAGCCTTGACCAAGACGGGGCTGCTCGAAGCTCGATAGGCCAGATATATATTCATAAAGAGCCTTCATAGATTGCTTCTATTTAACAAATGCCCAAAAAATGCCCAACATGCTTGGCCCTATTTTATACAACAAGGCCATCTAGGGGGCCTTCATCCTGCTCCGTATTCCCTGCCAAAGCGCCATACACCGTCAGGGGAACCGCAATTTCAAAGCTCTCACAATCAAGAACCTCTGCCGCGGCTAAAACTACCCCTCGATCATCTTCGGAAATCCCTTCAAGGAGGCTGGGGTACTCATCATGTATCTCGCTCTCTCCGCTAGAGAGCCGGGGAGTGACAAATTCTATCCTAATGCGCCATTCTAAACTGACTCCACTGGTAACGAACTCAGGAGTAGCCGAGACTGGTATCGTCGGTGAGAAGAGAACCCGTCGAGCAAAAAGCGTTGATTCTGAATGGGAAACGTAAATCTTTCTTGTGACACGGAGTATACTAGCCTCGGAGCGCAAGGCAATGGAGTTATCGACCTTCTCTGATGTTTCCAATGTTGCATGAATGGCATAACATGGAATCTCAGCATTGGTGAACTCGATAGTGGCAGTGATCGTCTCACCAAGACGATATGCCGGTCTCGGCAGCATGACTATGGCCACTCGTCGTCCGCTACGGGCAATTTCAAACCTATTGGCACTTTGTTGGAATTCTGTTGCTGTATTGCTGCGGAGAATTGCCATATCAATAGCCTCCTTTGCCGTAGAAGCAGGCTCTTCTGTCGAAGACTGACGACGAGACATCGGTGCTTCCGTAGGTGAAAGGAGGCCATGATTGGAGTTTTGCCGCGTTTTTGTGAGGAGTTCATCGACGTACGACAGAAAGCCAGTCAAGGTTGAGTCGCTCAACTCTGGAGTGGTTTTCTGCTTTAAATCCTTCGCAGACTCAAGGCTCGTGTCGGACGGGGTCTCGATTAATTTCACGCGGGCTTGATCTCGAAGCATAATGTAAGGAGACATTAGATCATGCCCGAGAAGCTCTCCATGATTGTTGACACTCCCTAGAATCCGGAATGGCACTTCCACGGACTTCACTTGTTGCTCCTTGGCACCGCCTGGTCTCTGTGTACCAATAATCAGTCTGTAGGAGATTTTGATTGCCTTACCCCGATGACTGGGTGGCAGACCTTTGGGTAGTTTGAAAGAATACTTGTAGCTCCTGCTTTCGCCAGGTGCGAGACGAAGGTCGACAAACAGAATCGACTGTGGCGTCGAGAGCAGTGGTATCGATCGAGAATTAGCGATACCTCGCATATCCTTAATACTGCTAAGCTCCCCGCCTCCCAGAAGACTGCCAATGGATTCCCCAATGTTGCTCCATCCGAAACCTCGCAGTAAACGACTACTTCCTCTGCTGGTCTCAATTCCTATCACACCCCCTCCTTGTTCCCCAACTGCACCTTTTCGCTTCACTTCCTCAAATGGAGCTTGACTAATCAAAGAACCGTCAAGAGTGAAAGATCCATGGATCTGCGCGTAGCCCATCATTAAGGTCTCTGGTGGGCGGTGGTGATTTACTGGGGCTAAATTTGAAGGCCGTCTCATATGCACTCCATATGCGGACGTCCTCGCAGCATGTTGGGGCAAATACTCTGATGCTAGAGTCTCGGTCGAATGATTGCTGAGCGAGTAGAATTCTCCACTGCTTCGAGGGGTTCCTGCAATACTAGTTGGTGAGAGTATCTTCGCAGTCGGAACTGTTTGTTCGGAAATTCTCGGTATTGTATCTTTCGATGGTGAAGATTGCATTTGACCACGATCTTGGTCTAGAGCGCTGTCATCCACTCCCTCGACGCGGGGGACGTCAAGGGCTCGATCATCCGCGGAAGAGAGTGAAGTAGCGGGGAATTTGAATCCTTGTGGGGATACTGCTGGTATAGCTCGCCTTGTAAATGGGCCTCGCCCAAGACCAGGTGTACTTGGCGCAGTGGCTATTCCAGCTTGGCGCCGTGCAGGTCTCTCAGGTAGGGCTCCATCTATGGCAGCGGGAGAAGTTGAGGACGAAAGAAGAGGTGGAGGATGAGTTGAGGATCTCTGACCGAGTGGCGCTGTTAAAACAGTTTAGCCCTTAGTCGTAGATAACAAACGGGGGGGGAATGTAGCACTTACCTGGTGGCGGACCTCCATTTATGCCCTGCCTTCGCGAGATTATCTGCAAACTCGCAGAGCGCCCATGTCCCCTCGGCATCCTTCGTGGTTTGTCCACCGTGCTGGCATGGCTTGCAACATCATCAACGGTTCCTTCGCTGGCCCCAATTGATATGATAGAAACAGAACGCTTGTGAGCACTCCCGACCTTTGAAGCTTTAGTATGTCCTTCAGTCCATGAACCAGGGCCAGAGTGCGATCGCCCAAGGCCGACTGGTGCATTTAGTGACAGAGTCGTCCGGTGTCCTCTAATCGGCGGAGGAGGCCGTGGACTTGGACTCATGGTATTGTTGTTACTCCTGGCTTGGGCAGCTGTTTTCCTCTGTTTTTCGCCCCCGGGTGCGAAGCCATTGGCAGCAGTTGGATGTAATGATGTCCTCGATGGTGCGGGATCTGTGGCGACATTTTTGAAGGTTATCTGGCACTCGATGTCCTCGCCAGCAAATACCGTCTGCTCGGTCCATTCTACGAAGACCCTGATGTTGGTCAATGGGGTCGACATGTCGTTGACTGGGCTCCTAGGGCTCCTTCTGGTCGAAGGAGAGCAGTGCTGCCGGTCATGAATGCAGCAATATCAGGGCCAGTTTGGACGCATCCGCCGACATAATTATATGCGATTGTCGATCGAATGGGAGCGGTTCCAAACTTCCCTGCTGCGAGTCCAAAGGTTGAAAGGAGCGCGGTCGCTTCGCACTTCGTTTATGCCTCAGGCCTCCAAGGCCACGCTGATAGGTACTGAGCCAACCGGCCATGACGCAGTGCGGGAGAAGTAAACACTGAACAACACCACCAACTTGTTTCGGCGTCCATCTGAATCCAATTCCAACGCTCCAGTTTCACACCCTCTGCTCTCAAGATCGTGGAGCTCTACTACTACAGGGTGTATAGGAGTACGTGTCTTCTACGTCAATTGTCCTCGCAAGCAGGGATTATTGATTGTCGCCCTGCTGACGCGTGGAACAGGAGGGAGCCCAGTTCAGCCCGTCCATACATACCAAGGTCAGCACGATGACCTCGTTCATCACCACAGTGTCAGTTCTCCCATATTCCCCCAGATGGCGGTCGTTGCTTCGCAGTCTTTGAGGCTTCGCACAGCAAGAGTCTCAAGTCCCGTCTGCACATTACTTGAGCCGACTTCACACGCAACGGGATCGTTCCAGCCAAGCCAAACTCCCCATGCTGCATGTGTACCGCCTTGCTCACAGGAAGATGACCACAGTAATCAGCGAACGCGGAATCAGTTTCGACCACGAAATGCTACCAAAGGCACAACAAGCTACCAACTACGGCAATACGCAGAGGCCACCCTTGGTGGTGGTAGTCTTCGGAAGATTGTGAGACTTCCAGAAGGAGAGGATGAGAATGAGTGGCTCGCTGTAAATAGTAGGGAGATCTAGTCACTTTCGAAGCTTATACACTAACAACTTCATTAGTGGTAGACTTCTACAACCACATCAATCTGCTCTATGGATCGATCACCGAGTTTTGCTCCCCCCAATCGTGTCCCGAGATGAAGGCCACAGATGAGTATGTTGGCAGGCCTTTATATACCGCATTGGCATTCTAACTTAGCCAGGTTTGAATATCTCTGGCAGGACTCCGAGAACTACAAACGGCCTACAAAAATGCCGGCACCAACATATATCGAACACCTGATGGGCTGGGTTCAGAGTAACATTGACAACGAATCAGTCTTCCCCAGCAGAATTGGTGATTACTTCGTCTCCTAGTATAAACCACCCATGCTAACTTTCGCAGGCGTCCCGTTCCCAAAGTCCTTCCCGAGCATGATTCGACAGGTCTTCAAGCGCATGTACCGTGTCTATGCCCACATTTACTGTCATCATTATCCCGTTATTCGAGAACTCGGGCTTGAGGCTCATCTCAATACCAGCTTTAAACATTATGTTCTCTTCATAGATGAGCACAACCTCGCCAGTGGAAAGGACTTCTGGGGCCCGCTAGGAGATCTCGTTGACAGTATGCTCAGGAGCGATTGATGGAGGAAATTAGAAATGCATGGGGCAGCTATAAGCATGTTTTCGGCGTTGGTATCACAAGTGGAGTTCATGGGAAAGCGCGTCTCTTAAGGCCAACAGTGAGGAGCCAATAGAGAATAGCAATGTCATTAGAGTGTACCTATGTGCAGCTGTAGAGGTAGCAATGCACACTAATTGTTCTTGAGAACTTCGCTTTGGCCACTGAGGTGGTTTGAGCTTGAGCTTCGCAACTAGGTACGACATACGTGTTGTAGCTTCTGGTTACAGTATGAGATATCCATCTAGTGCAGATCGGCCATAACAGCAGTTTTATGACCCTCCACATGTCACTCCCATGTCAACTCTTCAAAGGGGGCTTCTTCGCAAGGTTGACGACCTTATGTAATATGGTATTAGCACCTGAGGCATCGACGGGCCGGAAGTAATTCTCTCCCACGTGATCACACGGATTTGCTTCGCTAGCCGACCTCTCTCCGGATTGACGAAGCGGAACGACCGAGCTCCCATCACATCTCCTGTCCTCTTCTGTCCTCTCCTCTCCTCACCATCAACCGTCAATTGATCACCGGCATCATGCTCTCGAGTCGAACGATCCTCCGTGCCGCCCGGGCTGCTGCACCTCAGAAAGCTCTGGCCCCCAGAGCCATCGCAAGTTCGCAGATCCGGTCATACGCAACGCCTGCCACGGCTGACCCGAAACCCCCCGTCGCGCTCTATGGCCTCGACGGAACTTATGCCAGTGCTCTCGTATGCCGATATCTCCTTCGCTTTGTCCCCTGGCGACCAAATGGCTATTCCTGAGCTGCAGGAGCAAATGCTGACAGGTAGCAAATTAGTATACTGCGGCTGTGAAAAGCTCTTCTCTTGAGCCCGTAGCAAAAGCAATCAGCGCCATCAGCGAAATATACCAGAAAGACCCCAAGCTGGCGACTATCATGACCGCACCAACCTTGACTAGCGAGGACAAATCCCAGATTGTTGCCGAGCTACAAAAGCACACCGGGGACAAGAGCGATACGATTAAGAATTTCTTGACCACGCTTGCGGATTACAATCGATTGGGTCTTCTGCAGGGTGTTTGCGAGAAGTTTGGGGAACTCATGAGTGCAGCGAAGGGCGAGGTGGAACTGACTGTAACAAGTGCTTCGGTAGGTCGTCGGATCCTGTATGGTGGGACAGCCTATCTAACAAGGATTTATGATACAGGCATTGGATAGCAAGACGCTCTCTCGACTTGAGGCGGCCGTCTCGAAATCCCAATATGTTGGTCAAGGAAAGAAGCTTAAGGTCACCAACAAGGTATTTTCTTTGAGAGATCCTGCCTTATTATGCAATTACTTACAAATTTCCAGGTCAACTCTGACATTCTTGGAGGACTGATCGTCGAGATCGGCGATCGAACAATCGATCTCAGTGTCTCGTCTCGCATTGCGAAGATGAACAAACTCCTCACGGATGCCTTGTAAAATAGCCTTTGGGTACCCTTTCTTATTCGTGGGAGATTATGGGGACTGTGTGATGCAGGAGAGGTGACATGTACATGATTCGAACATTAGAGAATTTTCAATTTCGAATATTGGCGTAGAACTTGATTCACGGAGCCAGTTTTAGATTATATTCATACCCCCAGCTCGCTGACGATCTATTAATTTCAAGGGTTGGTGCCGTTTATCTGCAGACTGCCCTTGTTATGCTCAGTTCCTATGTTACTAGGATTAAATAGGTATTTGGGAAGGCAGTGCTGAGGTCATAAATCACCAGGTTGACGAATCCGAATTGCTAAGAACATACATTCCATAGCCATGGCTTGGAAATTTGCTTGCGCGATGGTCCGCGAGAAATCTCGAGGACTCCTAAAGTCTATTGTTTATCTCTAAGTTGGGAGCTGTATAGCAGGTACAAAGCGTCTATGCTCACTTTCTAAGAGGCTGGAAGCTGGATGCGATACAGGCAGCGGAAGAAATTAGAGGAATTGTGCACAAAGCGGCACTCCTTCCACAGCTGCAAACCCGCTCACTGGCCATCAAGCTGGGCCTCAAACTCATCACCAATCTCAAAATCAGCCGACTGGTGACTACGCACTCTGGACAGTTGCTCAGAGACATAGCTAGCTGTATGAGCATCCGCCTCCTGGCGCTCGCGCTCTCTCTCTGCGGTCTCGGACTCTACTGAGTTTTCTATTGACTGCACCTCATCGTGGTCCCCATTCACAGACATATCGAAATCACTGCGAGCACCTATTGACCGAGTCGTTGATGAACGGCGCATTTTCGGATTAGGCTTGTTGGTTCTGTTTTGGGCCGCGTGTCGTGTGAATATATCATCGAAGTAATGCGCCATCCCTGTGGATGGTGTTCGGGGTGTCTGTGGCAAGCGGCAGCTAATGCTATTACTCTGTTAGTCTCAATCCTCTACACCTCCGAAACGGGGACCTACCCAGTATCATGAATCATCCTAGCAATCAACCCTGTCCAGCCACATTGATGTGTGGCCCCTAGTCCTCGTCCAGTATCACCATCAAAGAACTCATAGAACCACAGATTATCCTTCCAGTAGGGATCAAAGTCCAGCAGATCATTTCCGTCGTTGATAGCTCGACGACCGTCATCTCCCCGTGCCATTAAGTGCTGCAAACGATGTTGAATCTCTTCAGATACGTGCCCCAGATGCATGAAGTCTCCTGAGCCAGTAGGACATTCAACCTGCAGCGTAGGTCCGTAGAACATGTAGAATCGCTGCAGAGATTCCACAAGCAGGAAGTTGACACACAGCCAGATGGGACCTCTCCAGTTGCTGTTACCGCCAAACAGTCCACTGTCGGAGTCTCCGGGTACATAGCTGACCTTGAACATCTGGCCATTTACATCCATCGAAACAGGATTCTCCTGATGGTATTTTGATAACGACCGAATCCCATGCTCACTGAAGAACTCATTCTCATCTAACATGCGCTTCAGAATCTTCTCTAGGCGGTCCTTGCTCACAAGGGACAGTAAAATGCGGTTGCCCTTTCCTCTCTTTCTGATGCTGGCCATGTTCCGCTCTGCCACGTCGTGCCTATTCTCAATGAACCACTCAACACGCTTCTTAAAGGATGGCAGTTTATTGATGAGTTCCGGCTCTAGAGTGAGTGTCGCATATAGTGGGATCAGCCCGACAAGAGAGCGGATCGGCAGTTGTTGCGTCCACGGCCCTCCCCACGAAATGGCATCATAATAAAAGCCGTCTTCCTCATTCCATAAAGATTTCTCCTCTTTTGAACCGGATTTGTACGTCATAGCATCACTGATGAGAATAAAGTGTTCGAAGAACTTTGATGCGATGTCCTCATATATGCGGCGGTGCTTGGCCAACTCCAGTGCAATATTCAGCATGCAAAGACAATAGAATGCCATCCATCCAGTACTATCGGCTTGCTCAAGCACACCGCCCGTGGGCAGAGGTTCCGAGCGGTTGAAAAGGCCAATATTGTCCAAGCCTAGAAAGCCTCCTTCGAAAACATTCTTCCCGTCGAAGTCTTTCCGGTTCACCCACCAGGTGAAGTTGAGAAGGAGCTTTTGAAATACCCTTTCCAGGAAATCAAGATCTTCACGACCATACATCTTTCTTTCGATCTTAAACGTCCGGAAAGTCGCCCATGCGTGTACGGGAGGGTTGACATCACCGAAGTTCCATTCATAAGCCGGAAGTTGTCCGTTAGGGTGCATATACCACTCCCTCGTGAATAGATCAAGCTGCTTCTTTGCAAAGTCCGGGTCGATCATGGCCAAAGGTATGCAGTGGAATGCAGAGTCCCAAGCGGCGAAGAACGGGTACTCCCACGAATCTGGCATCGAAAGGATATCATCAAGATACATATGCTTCCAGTGCGTATTTCGGACGGACTTGCGTTCTGCAGGTGGAGGGGGCTGGTTTGGATCCCCATTCGCCCATTGGTCCCAAATAAAATGATAGAACTGTTTCGTCCACATCATGCCTGCGAAGGCCTGCCGCTGGATATTACGCAAGTCTTCTGTCATGGGCAGGGGGCTGATACGGTAGTAGAAATCATCTGCTTCCTCCTTCCGTTTGTCAATGATCTCGTCAAACTCTTCTTCATCAAGGTACGCTTCATACTTCTTTGACAACCGAAATCGTACCACAGCACACTCCCCTGGAGCAACTCCGCCGCCCTCATCGAAAGCGAACCATGCAGCTGACTTTGTGCCTGTCTTCTCGGGATTGATCGCCGCCTTCTCCTTGTCCACAATGTAGCGATGAAAAGCATCCTTGACGTACGGTTGCTCGTTTTTACCGTTATAGAGCAGCTCAAAATTAGTGTCGTTCTCCGTAAAGATCAGCTCCGGCTGAACATCTTGCCCGCTTGGTCCAACCCCAGGAGAGGGGGAGAGTTGGAAGTATCGCTCTCCCAATTTGTAGTGTTTGCTTTGTGCAACGGTCTCGCTAAGCTGGGTTATGGATGGCTTCTTGTCCGCGGACTCGTGACCCCATGCCCAGCAGTTCCTGAACCACACGTGGGGAATAATATGTAGAGGAGCAGGCTCTGGGCCTCTATTCCACGCCGTAACGCGAAAAAGTAGTTCTTCTGGGTCGTTTGCTTCCTTCGCTGTCTCGATCACGATGTCCCAGTAGCGGTTCTCATCGAATATCCCCGTGTCGATAATTTGGTATTCCCGGTCCTGCTTCCCTCGAGCGGCATTCTCCTTGATCAAGTCCTCGTACGGGAATTTCCGTTGGGGATATTTGTATAACAGCTTCATATACGAATGCTAGAAGAGGGTCAATAGGGGTGTGAACAGGGGCGGGGATTTGTTCAACGGACGGTAGGTGTATTATCGACATGGAAATGTGCCTCTTTGATACTTTCGCCATGATTACCCTGCGGATTCGATAACCCGAACAGCCTTTCTTTGAGGAAGTCACTGCGGAAAGGTCAGAGGTGCAGTGCAATGGGGTGCTCTCTCAGAGCGGCACTAACTCTTCCCCGTTCCAAAAAGCAAATGCGATATTTTGGAAGCCGTGTGTATCACAGACGCCGGCGATGCCATCTTCTCCCCACCGGAAAGCTCTCGATCTGGCATGTGCGTGCGGGAAATCTGTGGAGACAGTTAGCATATGTCTGCGCGGACTAAATAGCAATCTGTTGAAGGACTCACGGCTCCAGGCATCACCATCGGCACTGTAATCCTCGCGGACTGGTAGACAAACATATTATCAGCTCTCCAATGAGTCAATTACACCAACACACGAGATGTACCTGTAGCCCATTGTCGCTCGGCGACGTAGGGGCCCCACTTCTTCCAGTATTTAACGCGTTCCCGATCCTCCTTGAGCCGTTTCTCCTCTTCGGACAGATACTCGTGGTGGTCGATTTTCACCATTGTGCGGGGCGATATGTGATTGCTCACTACCAGCTGAGGGGTGGGATTGAGAGAGGGTTATGCACGCAGTATGTTTGTTGTTGGGGGGACTGTAGCGGTACAGGAAGGTAGGTACAAACGAGGGTTTGGCGGAGACGTCAAGAGGCTAGCAGAAGACTGTATCCCGAAGATCAGTTAGTATGTCTCGAGGGGGCTGGGACGGGGTCAGAGATCACTCATCTCGGTGCGCGAGGCAGCAGGAGAGAGGACGGAAGCGGTGGGGAGAAGGGATCTGAATGTGAAGTGGGCAGGCAAGTAGGCAAGTAGTAGGCAAAGTATAGAGGGATATACTACAGCATCCTAGAGGGAAGTTCTCTGATTGCAGGTGATGGAGAGATATGAGGGACGAGTAGGTGGATAGGATGTATGTTGTATGTGTATGTGTATGTGTATGTGGGGATGGGACGTACGGAGTTGTGCCTACTACGTAGCTACGGAACATACATATACACACAACACAATCCACTCGGGCACAGCAGTAGGGAGGGCAGTGCAGTGGCAATGCAGAGGAGCTCTAATATACATAGTAGGCAAACTGGGGAAGAGATAATAGATCTCGAGGTAAGGAGGGGAACGACGAGAGAAACAGGATTCTGGCAACGCATTGTGAGCCTGGCTGGAATGACGGCATAGTACTACTACCATGTACAGGATACCTTGCCTTGCCTCGCCTTGCCTTTTCTCATCATGCCTTACTTCAGAGTATATATATATATATATCACTACATGCCTACATGCATCCTTGTCCGAGGTCTTGGTCTTGTTTCGTTTTGAAACAGCCGCTGTAAGCTTCAGCCTTCAGATCGAACGACAGGATTCCAACGCAGGGGACTGATACAGATAACAACAGTATCGATAGGTCGGTCCTACATCTGTCCTCTACTGCTTGCGCCTCCCCGCGCCGTGCCGTGCCGTGCCATTCCATGCCCGCGCCCGTGCTATTTCACTTCGCTTCCCCTTCACAGCCCGGGTCAGCAGCAGCAGCAGCAGCATCATCATCATCATCATCATCGTCGTCGTCGTCGCTGTCGCTACCTACAAGGTAAGCTCTCTGTGTAGCCTTAAAATTTAGGCCGGCCATCGACCTCGCTTAAGCATGTCGACCTTTTGTACCTTACCGGAGCGGTATAGTCTGTTTTAGAAAAAACATCTCCCCCTTAAGGAGCGGCATTTTTAGAAAACAACAGCTACTACACCTATTAAAAGGACCTTAAAACACTCCTTTAAGTACCCTCTTCGACTTCTATCGTCGTATAATAGCGTACCTACTAGTGCCCTTAAGAGAACCTACTAGGGACAGTCGAAATAAGCTAGAAGGACCTAGAATCTACCTAGGCCGATAATTACTTAGTATTACTATAGAAATTTATAAAGTAATATTATAGGCCGATAGGCAGGCCTCTAGTACTAGACACTCTTTAGCGATACTAAGTATTAAAAAGTTAGTCGACAAAATCAAACGCGTTGTAAAAACTCTATACGCGAGTAACGATAACGCTAAGGCCCTAGAATAGGCCTAACGAATAGCCTCTTTAATTAAGAACATTAAAACTAAAGTCACGAACCTTAGTACGTAAGGCCGACTAACGTACGTAGTAATAGCTAGAAGAGGAGCGCTCTAAGCCTACCTAGCGACTAGTAGCCCCTTAACCTAAACGTTTAGGTATAAGGACGTTATAGAGATTAAGAAGAGGATTAGAGTTAAGCTCTTTATAAAAGATATAAAGAGGTTTAAAAACATTAATTATAAGACAATAAAGGATAAGATTAATGTAGCCCTTCTAGGCGCCCTAGTATAGGCTGTTTATAGGTATAGAAACAAAGGCTATACGCTTTATACAAAGGATTTAGAGAGTATAAAGCAAATATAAAGAGATTAAGGCTAAGTAACGTTAACCTTTAGTAAAGTAGAGGTGTTCTAGACTACACTACTAATAATTATATATAATATTAAGGTTAAGAGAGTAGGCCTTAAAGAGGATTCTCTAGAGAGAAAGGAATAGATCTAGGCTATCTAAGTATTAAACCTAAAGATCTAAATCATTAAGTTGTTCTAGCTAGTTAAGACACGCGCCTAAGAGAAGTAGTAGACGTCCTTTATCTTAAGTATCTTAGACTTTAAACACGTAGAAAAGGTAATTAAAGAAGGCTTAATAGTAGATAGTAAACTATACTACTATACCCTTTACTCCTTAAGAGTGTCCCTAAACTAGTACTTTAAGTACTAGGAGATAAGACCTTACTAGTTAACTATATGTTTAAAACAAGAAACTTATAGAATATACGTAAGCTCTTACTAGACAAAGATATACTAAAACTTACAAAATAAAGAGAAATAAAGATATACTAACTATAAGAAGAGAGGACACTAGGCCTAAGACTAGGCGGCCTACTTATTACTATAGAAAAAATTAAAAGAAGTAAAGTAAGTAGCCTTTATAAGGCCTAGTAAGTATTGTTAAGGAGATCTAATTAATACTAGGGCAGCTCTAGGCCTAACCCTTACTCTTACTCTAAGTAACCTAAAACGCTCTATAAGAAGACTAAGAGTTAATACTCTAATAGGCTAAGAGAGAGCTATATACTAATATATACAAACCTTTAGCCCTTAAGTAAGAGATATAAGCCCTCTTACTAGTTCCTTAAATAAGAAGAAAAAGAATAGAGAAACTAATAGCTCTAACTCTTAGCCTCTTCCTTTCTTAATACTAAGCTTTAGAACCTCTATAGTACCTAGCTACATAACTCTAGTCGTCCTTATCTTAAGCTAGACAAAATCCTAAACAAATAAAATACTTATAAGCTAAGACTCTCTATAGAATTAGACTAGGACTTATTTAATATACTATAATATAACGTTAATAAAAAGAAGGACGTTATAATTACGCTACTCTAGGACCCTTCTCTAGCCTAGTACGATATCCTAGCTATTTAAGAACCCTAGTATAATAGACACGACTTTATAACTACCTTACTAGGCCTCTAGTAGAGACTAATCTATAGACAGGTAGAGAGTATAAGAGTAGTAATATATATAAACAAAAGGATTAATTAGACTACTTAGACCTTTAATACCCCTTACCTAGACTTATACTAAGTTAGCCTTAAAGTTAACGTTATAAGTACTCTAACACTAGTTAAAGTTACAAACATCTATAACCCTTCTCTTCTTAACAAGTATACCTTAAGAGGACCCTCTACTTTCCTAGCCCTTTAAGAAAAGCTAGATAACTAAAGCTATAAGTATATAGTAGTAAGGGACTTTAACCTTTATTACTCTATATAAGAGAGTAGAGCCTCTTAAGACTTAGAGAGAATATTAGACAAAGTAATAAGTATTCTATAAGACTTTTTACTTAGGATTATAACACTAGTTAGAGAACGAACGTAAGAAAGAAGAAACTACAAATCTTATATTAACCTAGCCCTAATCCTAATCAAATTTAAAGATCTTCTTAGCTCTTATAAAGTAAAGCTAGGACACGACCTCTAGTCTAATCACTTCCTTATTACTATAAAGCTTAGATTTAAGGCTAAAAGCTACGTCTTACCCTTATAAAGACAATAGAAAGTAACTAACAAACTAAAGTTCTTTAAAATCCTATAAGGCTTAGCGCTAGTAATCTCTAAGCTACGTACTCTAGAGGATATTAACAACTAGCTCTAACTACTTATAGACTCCTTAAATTAGGCTATTAAAGTAGCGGTCTTATAGTAAAGGGTAAGCGATAGGTCTAAAAGCTTCTAGAATAAAGAGTATAATAAGTAAGTAAAGAAAGTAAGACAAGTAGACCTAAGAAGACACTAAAGAAGAGGTAAAAGAATTCTAGAAAAGACAATAAGAGAGTAGTATAGAATAGTAAGAGAAAAGAAGAAGGTAATCTTAAAAGCCTAGACCCTTTACTTTAGGGCCTTAGTCTATAAGGCTAGCTAGTATAAAAGGGGAATATAGTAACTTAAACAATAAGTAAAAAACAGAAGCTACTTGCCTAGACCCTTACTATAGTTCCTAACCCTCTACCCTTAAGGTAAAAGGGCCTTAGTTAATACTTATAAGAAAAAGGCTAAAGCTTTCTAAGACGTTTTCTTTACCTTAGCTCTTAATACTAATCTTTTAGACATCTCGAAATACTAATACCCTTAAGACAGGCCGGTTAACCTAAGAAGGAGATAATATAAAGATAGTCTATTCTACTTATAAGAGTTCCTAGTAGATAAAGTTTACGTTATAATTAAGAAGCTTAAGAATAAGAAGGCCTTAGGCCTAGATAAGATCCTAAACGAGATTATTAAAATGTTAATAAAAGTCTTACTCTAACACTATACTTACCTCTTTAACTACTATACCTAAGTTAGGTACTTCTTAGAAAAGTTTAGGGTAGCCTAAACTATTATAATCTTAAAGCTAAGAAAAGACTACTACTAAGTAAAATTATATCGACTAATTACCCTCTTTAATACCCTTAAAAAGACTCTAGAGAAGCTAGTTACTATAAGACTAACTAACCTAGTAAAAGATTACTAACTCTTTCTAGTATACTAAATAAGGGCGTAAAGAGAGAGAGACACAACTATAGTACTAGAACTAATTATAGAACAGGTCTATAAAGCTTAGTAAAGTAGCCTAAAAATAGTAGTGTCGATTCTTAGCCTAGATATAGCTAAGGCCTTTAATAATTTATCTTACTTAAGGCTTCTTTATATCTTACGTATAAAGGAGATCTTAGAGTAGATAGTCTAACTAGTTAAAGGCTTCCTCTTAAGAAGAAGTAGTTTAATTAGGATCAATAACTATACTAGCCCTTTCTTTAAAGTCTCTTTTAGAATTCTATAAGGCTCTCTTCTATCCCTTATCTTCTTTCTGTTTTATAACTTAGAACTAGTAGAATAGTATAATACTACCTTATAAGAGAAAAGTACTATTAGATTTGTTAATAATATAAACATTATTATCTAAGGCAAGATAACAAAAGAGAATTACTAAAGGCTAGTAAAGATTTACTAAGTGTGTTCTAACTAGGCCTATAGACATAAGGCTGTCTTTAAACTAACAAAATACTATCTACTCTACCTAAGTAAAGGATAAAAACATAACCTAAACACAGGCCTCTTCTTAAGTAATATAGAGATTACTCTAGAACTGTTAATTAAGATCCTTAGCCTTATCCTAGACCTAAAGCTAACATAAAGAGCTTACTTAAAACACTTAAAGAGAAAGATAAAGAGGTAGATACTAGCCCTAACCTATACTATAGCCTTAACGTAAGGTATAACAACAAAAAAAGCCTATCTAATATACTACGTAGTTATCTCCTTAGCGCTTATATATACCTTAGCGGTTTAGCTCCTAACTACAGACCTTACTAAGGGTCCCTTAAGGATAGTAAAGTCACTCTAAAAGATCTAAAACAGTAGTCTTAAGGTAGTCTCTAGAGCGTTTAAGGCTACTTTAATTAAGATCTTATATACTAAAACAAACGTACCCCTAATCTACCTTTACCTTAAATTCCTCTAAGAGACTATATAAGTAAGAGTATAGCTTATAAGTTATAAAGCCGTTATTTAGAATACTAGAGACTAGATATAAAAGAACATAAATCCTAGTAAGGGTAGGCCCTAGTCTAACTTAAGGCCTACTCTAGTAGAAGTTAAAGAAAGATAAGTAAGGAATAAGCTTAAGGGCCGGAATATAATATAAGACAAGGAACCTAAGACGCCCTTCCTACTAGGAAAGCTCTCTCTTACTAAGGCATAAGGTATCTTTAAGAAGAAACTCTATAAGGATTAGAATATATAGTAGAAACACTACTAGCGAGATAACCTTAGGTTAACCCTTATATAGTAAAGAGAGCTAAGAAAAGAATGTATAAAGAGATACAAATTAATAACAAAAGTAAAATACTCTTTAGTACTAGCTATTAAGACAAAGAAGATCAGTCTTTAAGCCTTCTTAACCTAAAAAAAGGTCCTTACCTACTTAGTAGATTACTTATATAAGTAAAGGTCCTAGACAGTAAAGTATATTATTACTAGATACCCGGATTTTAGAGAATAAAGGGCGTACCTAATTAAACAACTAGGCCTATTAGATTATTAGGTAATTACATCTAACCTAGGTCGTCTCTAAAAGGTAGCTAGATAGCTAATAGGGCTAGGTATCTTAGAATAGTACCGCCTTATAGTCTAGGCCTTAGCTAACTAATTAAATATAAAAAAGATATAAGGAATACCTAAGGTAACCTAAGGTTTAACTAATACTAATACTTATTAACTAAGATAAGACTTAAACAAAATAGCTATACTACTAGAACATACTTAGGCTATAACTAATATAAAAGAGCTATATAATTCTAACTAGAATCTATAACGCTACTTACTTAAGTAAGTATACTTAGGCTATACCTAAGATTATATATAACTAAAAAAAAAAGAAACAACAAAAGGAAAGAAAGAAACAAAGTAAGAAGATATTACCTTAAGACAAAACTAGAACTAAGAAAGAGAAAAACCCTCTCTAATTAAAAAAGGACTAAAGCCGATTATAAGTAGTAGTATTATTAACAAGTATACAATTCTGTCGCTTATTAGCTATATTTATAAAAAGAATAAAGAGACCTTATAATAGAGTAGAGAGTCCGGATTATTATTACTATACTAGCGTTAAGCTAGTCTAACTAACTAGTAATCTTGTAGGTAGTGTTATCTAAGAGATAGTAGCGGGTTTAGCCTAGGCCTACTATCTTATAGATAAGGTACTAAGAACTCTTGTACAAATTCTACTACTTGTTAAAGGTAGTAAAAAGAAAAACAAAAGAGCTGTCTACTATATAAGACAGAAGGTAAGTAGAAGTAATCTTCTAAGCTAAGAGGATAGAGAAGCTAGGGCAAGTAGTAACAATAGAGCAAGTATACTTTACTACCTCTCTTACCTAAGAGAGGTGTTTAAGAAGAATCTAGCTAAGGGGTTAGTAAAGGCTAAGAGAAAAAGGGCTAAGGGAATTATACTTTATCGTAAGAAGAACGCTACTAGGTATAATAATTATAGACGTTATCTCTTAACGCCTTCTTATATTAGTACGTAAGGTTTAAAAACAGTATTTTAATATAGTAAAGATAGTAACCCTAAGAAGGTAACTACTCTATACTAATAGGCTCCTGCCGCTATATATGTAGTAAGTGTACTACTAACCCTAAGTAAAGGTTAGTAAGGGACAGTACTAACATAAGATAGTACATATACTACTTTATAACATAAGTCTACTCTAGTAACTAACTAATAAGGTAGTAACGCCCTTTATAGCGCTACCTTCTCCTTAGTTAGCTATAGTAAGCCCTTCCCCCTCTCTTTCCTTATTCCTACCCTTATTAGCCTTACTAACTCTCTCTCTTCTCTCTCTTTCCTTATCTTCCTTAGTATCTTTAGTATCCTCTCTCTTAGACTCTTTAGCGCCCCTTCCTTAGGCTTAGACTAGTATATCTCTTACTAACTTATTAAAATAGTCCGGGTTATTATTATTATTAATATTATCCTTGTCTTTATCTCTTCTTTTATCTTTATCTCTATCCTTACCTTTGTCTTTCTCTTCTTCCTCTTTCTCTACCTTATACGCTATAGCTACTACTTCTTACTTAAGAAAGGTAGCGTACTTTATGTAAACAGACTAGATAAGGGAAATTAATAAGAAAGTATCTTAGAAAGGCGGTAGAGCCTTAGTTCTATAGGTATACATGCCCTTAGTAAGGCCCTTCTTCTTCTTCTTTCTTTACTTTATCTCTGTCTCTATCTTAGTTATTGTTATTACTATTACTATTATCTATACTACTATCTTTATCGTTGTTATTGTCTTTAGCTTTAGCTTTAGCTTTAACTTTGGCTAGGCTACTACCTTCTCTAGTACTACTCTTAATCTTAGCTTAGCTAGCGTCCTCTCCTTTCCCTTTCCTTACTTAGTAAGGGCAAGGAGTAGAGAGGGACGTAGGTTAGCTATAAGTATAGGCCGCTTAGTAGGCTTTAGCTATATAAGGTAAGAGCGTTAGTCTATAAGTAAGTAATAAGGGGTACTAACAATAAGGAATACACAAACCTTTAATAAAGTATCTAGACTAATCTAGGTAAAACCTTCTTCTAGCTCTCTAGAAGTAGATCTATAGGTACTAAACATTATAAGAGGGCCGGGTAAAAACACCTTAGACCTACCTTAAGAAAGAGTAAAAAGGTTATTATTATTAACATTATTATTATTATTAAATCTACCTAAGATACGAGCGTTAGATTATATAAAGATAGACTAATTATTAGCCGAATTGTCGTATGTCTCTACTATAAAAGAACTAGCCTAGAGAGGCTTACTAGTACAGACACACTTACTAGTAGACTAGTAAAGTAAAGGAGAGTAGTCGCGTCCCTACTTCTATAAGGTTATAGTAAGGGTAGCGTAAGGTATCTTAAAGAAAGGGACGATTAAGAGATTTAGTTTTAGAAAAGAGAATTTAAGAGTAGATAAAGAGAAAGAAAAGGTTATAAGTAAATTAGTAAAAAGAAAGGTAAAGAGGTAAGATGTTTATATAGAACACAACAAAGACCCCTTACTAGTAAGTAACTAAATAGGCGACAAGAACTAAACTAGATTTAGTATAGAACAATAATTAAGACAACAATTAGGATAGCCTTAGGCCTATATTAGGACAAGCCCGTATAACGTCCTAGCTAGTAAATAAAGGCTACGTCTAACATAAGTACAAAACTAGTACCTAAAGTAGTTATAAAAGTAATTTACGATATAAAGAGAGGAGGAGGCTTATAAGATTAGAATTTTTTATCTTAAGAGTTAAAAGAATAGTGTATAGACAAATAAAGGGTAACCCTTAGGCAAGAACTAGAGTAACTATAGGTAGTCATTATTTTCTTATTTCTATTCTAAGAACAAAGTAGAGTACTAAGAGTAGTCTAGTGTATATAAGGTATACTATATCTGTAGTAATATCTATAGGCTTATATAGAAGAGATAAGGACATAACAAAAGGACCGGTAATATAATAGCGCCTTAGTAAGAGGGTTTTATTTTCTTTCCCTCTTATAAAACTATATGTATACTAAAACTTAGATTAAACTCTTATAGTACCTAGTATAGGTATTTAATAGAGGAAGATGTTACTACTACTATAGTCTGTTTTAACGGTATAGTTACCGTGTAGCATGTTTAAACGTGTAATAAGCGTGTAGCGAGCGTGTGTCTATAAGCGAGAGGTGTATCTTAGATTATTAATAGAAATACCCTAGATTCGCCTCTTGTATCACGGATTCTCCTCTTGCGTCACGTATTTGGCTCTTAAGTAGGCGTTCCTTTCTCTATAGAATAGCCTTCCCTTTTTACTCTCCTTAGAAAAATTTTAAGGCTCTTTTTTCCTCTTAGTAGCTCTCTTATTCTATAGTAATCAACACTCGAATTTTAAGAGTATTAAAATCGATCGATTTAGCTAAAGTTTACGCGTAGAGGTCTACTAGTAGTAAGGGGCGCGTACTATAAGAGAGTAGTAAGAGGGGAGGGTATATAACGCAGTCTTATTAGTTAAGGTAAGGTATGCCTACACGCTTGCTATACGTTTAAAAATCCTATACGTTTAAATCTTAACAATGTAGTGCCTATAAGGTAAAACTTTTTACACGTGTAGCGAGGTTAACCGTGTTAACACTATTAAAATAGACCACTGTTTTCTACTAAGGTAGCTAGCGATACATCGCCCCCCTCTCTTTCTAATAAGGTACTCTAGCGCTACCTCGCCCCCCTAACCTACAACTATTTTCTTAGGTAAGGGCCTACCTAAATATACTAATGACTTGTCTAAATATACGCGCTAGACCTAATCAGGAATAGTAACGCGAGTTTATAGCGTGTACTTATTAAACTCGCGTTGCTATAGTAATTTGTATAGTAGCGTAAGCTAACTTAATACAAGTACGTAATCACGTCTGTTATAGATATAATATATAACAAAACTCTGTACCTTTACCCTTACTTAATACCCTGTATACGTAAAAAATTAAAGCTATTTATAACGCTTTCTCTTACTACCTACTACCTGTCACAGGTTAGAACCTAGTAAAGGGTTAGTACTAAGTACGTAACCGACCAGACTATTGTTACCCTACCTTAATAGTAGTAAAGTTTTCTCTTACTTTCTTGTCTTATATAAACCTTTTTTCTTTAGAGTATTCTTCTTATAGAATAAGTTAGTAATTACTTAAGTATTATATTATTAACCTCTAACATTAGAATACTCTTACCTTTCTGTCTAGTTAGAGCTCCTTATAACTCTATTATATAAGAGTATAAGATAGATTAAAACTACCTTATAATAAGTTTCTAAACCCTTTTAAGTAGCTTATCTAAAGGCTAAGAAGGCTAAGAGTAGCCGCTTATCAACTAAAGTTAGAAAGAGTAACTAGAGTATAAAGTAGAGTAGCTAAAGCTAGTAATATAATAGCTTTAAGTATAGATAGCTTAATATATAAATCTAATATCCTTAATTGTCTTAACTACCTTAATACTAATCTTAACTATCTTAATACTATTATATACTATCTTAATACTACTACTTGTCGCCTTTATAAGGCCGCTAGCTAAGTTATATAAAAGAAAGTAAAAAAGACTCTTTTTAGATACTACTACCTTTAATAAGACTAAAGCCTAGTTTACTATATAGCGTTTAGAAGGTTAAACATAATTTTTTACAGAACAAAAATTTTTAGAAAGAAGCCTTAAAACTACTACTAGAGTAAAGAAGGAGTAACGTAAGAGCCTCTTCTATAATCTATATGTTAATATCTTAAGTAGCTATAGAGTTATTACTATTAACGTTATAAGAAAGGGCTAGAGGCCTAATAAAATAGAGTTTTTACGTAAAAGCTTAAGGATTATAATAATACTATTATAAATAATAAGAATACTTATTATTTTAATAGTCGCTTTACGATATCCTTTCTTTTATTTTTACGTTATAAACATACTAAATTATATTAATATGTATAGAGCCTGCCTAGTAGCTATATACGTTAGTAGATCGCGCCTAAAGACGATTTCTTAATATACTATATATTAACACTAACAGATCCCTTTATAATAACCTCTTTTAAATTCGACATACTCTCTCTCTCTCTCTTAACTTACGACTATCTTACTAACTACGATCTAGCGAATACATATAGATAAAGAAAGGGCAGGATCGTAATAGTGTAGGCCTAGTTATACAGGCCTAGTAGTCTAGCCTAACTGTCTCTTAAGTATAATCCTACTTAAGTACAGGTATAAAGGACGAAACCCGACTTTGTCTACTAGGTTCGGCTTTAGTAGAGGGCCGGACAAGAGCCGGACAATAAGGCGTAAGGAGAGGACAAGAGGGTAAGGCTAGATAGAAGGGCTTTATTTGTTAGAGCTACTAGAGAGGCTCTAGTTTACGTATTATATAGGCTTATATAAAGGAGAGGTAGATAAAACAGAATTGTATTATAACGTAGTACAGGACTACCTCTAGGTAAGGGCCGTACTATATATAGTACTAGCTTATACTACTACACGATACAAGACCGGTAATATTATAGCGCCTTAGTAAAAGGGTTTTTTTTCTTTTCTTTTCTCTTTTATAAAACTAATAGAAATTATGTATAGATAACTCTTATAGTACCTAGTTAGGTATTTAATAGAGCATGAACTTACTACTACTACTATATAGTGTTTAGTAGTTAAAGCTAAGCTTATAGTAGACTTTACTTAGTAGTAGTAATATCTTTCTTTATTAAATACCTATACTAGGTACTATAAGAGTTTAATCTAAGTTTTAGTATATATATAGTTTTATAAGAAGAAAAGAAAATAAAACCCTCTTACTAAGGTACTATTATATTACTAGTCCTTTTATTATGTTCTTATTTCTTTTATATAAGCTTATAGATATTACTATAGATATAGTACACTTTATATATACTAGACTACTCTTAGTACTCTACTTTATTCTTAGATTAAAAGTAAGAAAATAATAACTACTTATAGTTACTCTAGTTCTTACTTAAGAGTTGTCTTTTATTTGTCTATATACTATTCTTTTAACTCTTAAGATAAAAAATTCTAATCTTATAAGCCTTTTTCTTTCTTTATATTATAAATTATTATTCTTATTCTTACTACTTATACCTAATACATATAAAACCCTTATACTATATAAATTATATAGTAAAACCGTACTAAAGCTAAGTAAAAACCTATATACTACTTCTTTAACTTATATTATTATAGCGCTACTAAAGCGCTAAGACCTTACTACTACCTTACTAGAACTTAACCTTCTAGCCTAGTAATACTAAGTATACTAATAAGGTACTAGTAGTATACTAGTAAGGCGCCGGCTATTAGCTAAGGTTACTCTTTCTTTTCTTTAGCTAAGTAGCGCTTAGCTAGCCTAAACTATAAGAACTAGCTAGTAGATAGTAGCTAATAAGTTAGTATATATATACTCTTTTCTCTCTTTATTACTACTATAAAGTCGTAAAACATTTATAATACCCTTAAGTAAAGTACTTACTATAAGGCCTACTACTATTAATTAAGCTACTAGTAGTTAAGGACTAGGTAAGCTACTATCTTTAAGGCCTTACTATAAAGGTACTAAGAGGTTACTACCTCTAGTACTTTACGTTTAAAAAAGAAAGCCTAAAGTCTAACCTTACTAGTATATATTTACGTTAAAAGAGAGCTCTTATATTTATAAAAGAGTAAGTACTTTTTAAGGGTATCTACTAAAGAGACAGATAGTATAGCTAGGGTAGCGCTCTAGTAGTATACTAGTAAGCTATTATATTAGGCCTATTATGTCTTTTAGTTCTTTTATAAGGTCTCTTTTAAAAGAGAGTCCTTATACTACTTTTTTACTTATATAGCTTAGCTTACTTTATACTTAAGTAACGTATAAAGTAGTGCTATAGTAGCGTTATAGTAACGTCTCTAGCGTTATTAAAGGTAGGTTACTACCTTATTATAAATAGACTATATAAGTTTACCTTTACTTATATATTTAAGACGTTATTTAAAGTCTATTACTTACTTATTAAGGTAAAGGTTAAGTAAAGGCGTAGCTATTTTAGACTTAAGGAACTAGACAAGAGTTACTTAGTATACTCTTATAATAACGTAAAAGTACTATAACTACTTTATAGTAAGGTCTTTTATAATCTCTTTAGCTTACTACTTAAAAGAGTAGTACTAGACCCTTATACTATATACTATAGCGCTCTAGATTACCTTTATATAGATCTCTTTTACGTATAGTAGGCTATATCCTTATATAGACGTAGTAAGCCTAGTAAGTATAAACTACTAAGTAGTAAACTTTTGTTTAATAGTATTAAAGTAGCCTTTTTATCTAAACTTTTAATCTATTTATACTCTTAAAAAGTAGGCCTCTTAGACTAAGGGTATAACCTAGTTATTAAGGTAGATAGACGTTATTAGTATAGTATAAGCGTAAGTAAGGTAAAAGAGCTTACTCTTTTTAAAGGTAAACTTTATTTCTTTTATATATAACTACTAGCTATATGTCTACTATACTCTTTTAAGGTACTAGCGTGTCTTTATTATATCTTTACTAAACGCTAAGAGGTTAAGGTTATTAGTAAACCTTACTATAATAAGGCTTATATATCTTTATAGTTATATATATAAGCTAGTAGTATAAAAGAAAAAGAGAATAAGAGAGAGAGGTAAACCTTATAGTACTCTTATAGTAACCTCTTAAGGTAGTACTACCTCTTTATTAAAAAAGAGACTAGCTGTCTAAAAAGAGACTAGCTGTCTAGTTAGTAAGAAAGCTATATACTTACTATATAGCTTATATAAAGAACCCTTAGTATTAGAGAGTATAAAGAAGGCGTATATAGTTTACTATATTAAAGGCGCCTTTAATATTAAGTTAAAGAAGGGTTATAACAGCCTTATAGCTCTATACTATATATATAGTATTAACTACTATCTTAACTACTAGGTCTATTAAGTACTAAGGCTAGTTCCTTATTTACGTCTCTAGAAAGAGCCTTTATAACTTTATAGCGTTAGTAAAGTACTAGCTAACTACTAACTTAATTACCTTACTTATTACGTTTAAGAGTAAAATTAGCCTATAAGCCCTAGCTATTTATTACTATTTAAAAGTCTTTCTAGGCTTATATAGTACTACTACCTTTACTACTTTAAACTTTATAAGAAAGTACCTTAGCTAGAGGCTTACTATTATAATTACTACTAAGAGCTTAGCTAAGAGGCGCTTATATACTTTAAGAAAGCTAGTAAGTAGTAAGTTAGGCCTTAGTACTTTCTAAGTACTTGTCTTTTAAAGGACGTCTATAATCTCTACCTTTATTATAGTATTATTAATAGTAAACTACTAGTATTACTTGTTTTAAAGGTCTAAGATAACGTTACTAAGATTAGCTACTAATTCTAAAAAGAACTAACGACTTAATACTACTACTTTATTATAGTAGCTTATAGCTAGTACTTTCTTATTAGTGCCTTAAAGAGGTAAGAGTAAAGCTAGTTCTAAGGGTACGTAGCTATAAAGCCTAGCTTACTTCTTAAGGCTTTAAAGTTATTACTAGTCTTTTAAGGTAGTAATAAGGGTACTATACTAGCTTCTAGTCTTTACGTCTTAGATTATATAAAGCTAATAAGTACTAGCCTGTTAAAGGTCGCGCTAGTAGAGCTTAGTTAAGGCAGTAGTATATTAATAGTGTACTACTTATATTTGTTAGATAGCGTTAAGGACTTTACTATTCTACTAGGGCTTAGTATACCTTTAGCTAACCTTCTTTCTTAAAGTAAATATATTAGTAATATATATAAGCTAAGTAGTAAGTAAGTCAACTACCTTATTAACCTTATAAGGTATATCTAGTAGCTCTAAAAAGAAGTAGAGGCTTCTAGCCTTAATAGTTATAAGCTCTTAGTCTATTAAGGTCTAGCTCTACCTTAGCGCCTTTACGGCTCTCTTTTAGTAGTTCTTTAGTTAGGTAATAACCTTAATTAGCTAAGTATAATAGTTAGATCTCTTATAACCTAGGTTACCTTAGTAAGTATACTAGAGTATTACTATAGTTTACATGTAATTAATTATTAAATCTTGTTTACTATATTATTATTAGGTTAGTTCTCTTTAGAAAGTATATAGTAAGAGCTACTACTTATAGGCTAGATAGAAAAGGGTCTCTAATTTAAGGGTAGTCTTACTAGCTTTATCTTAAAGTAAGTAATAAAGGTTTATATTACTTATAATAACTTATAGCCTTACTAAGTCTTCTTTAGTAAGCTACTAGAGTAGGCTAGTCTAGTCTATAAAGTTAAGAATTAGTAAGTATATTAACTAGATAGTAATGCCTTATAAAGTAATATAGTACTAGTTAATACTTATCTCTACTACTTAAGTAAGAAGTAAGTATTACTTATAAACATAAATAACTATATAGCCTTTACTCTTATAGACCTACTAGTACTTTACTTATACTAGGTAGTAGACTGTCTTTATCTAAGTATTATACTATAGCTCTTAAATTACTATCTGACACGTAAGACTACAATAGCTTAGAAATCAAGTACAGGGTAACTACGTACTACGACTAAGGTAATAGTAGGTATTAAGGAGTATAAGAATAAAGGGTAGAAAAGGAAAAGAAAAGGGGTTTAGAGATTAGTCTATAGTAGAAGTAGTGATATACCTTTAAATATACTACGACTATCTATCGACTCTTGCCTCTTTTACTCTATAGAAATATACCTAACATTCTAATCTCTCTCCCTTTACTAAAAGGTTATAGACTGTTAGAGTAAGAAGTGATAACGTAGACACGATAAATAAACCTTAACAAGACGTAGGCCTCTTCTTAAGTAACTCTTTAGAATACCTCTTTATAGGTAGATAGTAGTAAACCTAGTACGACGCCCTAAATGTTAACAGAAATCCTTTCTTTAAGTAAGACTAAGTTAAACAAGAGGATTACCTAAGTAAGGGTAGAGTAGTGCCTTAAGCGAAAGTAAGACTACCTTATAGCGCTTAAGAAGAGAGAGGCTCTCTTAATAAACCTATACGAATTTAATGACCCTCTTAAAGTAGAATAGCCCTTCTAGTAAACCTATATTAAAGAAATAAGAAAGAGCTATTATAATACCTCTTTTATTCTACTAAAAAACAAGACATATACTAGTATTACAACCTTCTTATTTAACTAAGAAACAGAGTTTAACACCTATCTAAAGAGTTATCTAACAGATACTAAACGCGTTAGCGCTATAGTAGTAGTACTAAAGGATTATATTAAAGAGCGCTAGAAGTCTTTTATTTTCTTAGAAAAAGGTAGATTAGTTCTTAATATAACTTAGAGAGAAATAAAGGCGTAGCTCTTTTATAGTATTATAGATAAGGGTACCTACTTCTTTAAAGTAGTATCAAAACTCTAAATATTAACTTAAAACTAAAACAAGACCTTTAGGAATTTTCTTTAATAGTATAACTCTTTAGTTATCGAACTTAGCTATACTCTTCTAGAGATGTTCTATATCTACCTTCTTATTAATTGTCTAAAGCCTAAGTTAAGGGCCTATATAGTAAGTAGTAAGGTCCTAGATACCTTTAAGGCTGTTAAGGTAGTAGCGTTAAGAAAGAAAACTCTTATTTAGATAAGGCAACAAGAAGGCTCTTATAGAGCCTCTTTAACACTATACTATACTAAGAGAGGCTCTTCTTATAATCTAAAGACCTTATCTATACTAGTAAACACGTAAGGGGCATCTAGTAGCTAAACTTTAAACACGTAAAGAGACTCTCTTAGTGTCGTAAAAACCCTTTTAGTAAGTAAGGTATAAGGCAACTACTACTAATGTTAGTAGCCCGGTCATTAGGCAAATTCGTACTTACTATACAAATACTCTATATATAGTTAGTCTAGGCATACTTACGCTTAGTACCCTAACAAGGCTAGTACTTTAGGCACTAATACTACGCTAGTAGCCTATTATGTCGCGCCTAAATAATAAGAAGAAAGGCGACCCTTAATAAGTATTTAGGTAGAGATACGTATTAAGGGTAGCTAGGTAGCTATACCGGCCTTACTAGACTTAAGAGTAGAAGTTAACCTTATCTACCTACGACTATTAGGACAAGAGGTACTATAGTAACTTAACAATTACATTATAGTATCCTTACTATTTTAAAAAATAACGACAAGCTTTAGGTTATATAATCTGTTTATTAAGGCCTAAGATAACTACTTAATAGTAAGGCGACATTAAGGCAGATTTGTTATTACTAACATTAAGGACTTAGATATTATACTTAGATTTCTATAGCTAGAGGCTATAGACCTAATCGTTTTATAAAAGACCTAGACGTTTATATACTCTACGTTATCTTTAATAGTCTGGCTATATATAATAAAGAAAGAAATTAGAAAAGTAATAAAAGAAGCTTAATTCGTAATTATAGCGATAGTATAACTAATTATAGTCGACCTGAAATCCTTAGGTAAAGAAGAACTACAAAAAGAACTATAAGAAGATAGTAAGGCCGTAGCGACCTTACCTAGTAAGTACTAATAATTTGTAGACGTCTTCTCTAAAAAAAGGGCTAGATCACTACTTGTAATTAATAGCCTTACTTATATAATAGACCTTAAAGGAGACGCGGTACTACTATATAGCCAAATCTACCTACTTATAAAGGTTAAGCTAGGTGTCTTACGTAAATATTTAGATAACGCCCTAGTAAAAAGATAGATCTGTCTAAGTAAGAGCCTTGCTAGTACTCTAATACTATTTGTTCTAAAGAAAAGAGAGAAGCTACGACTTTACGTTAACTACTAGACGTTAAATAGTGTAACTAAAAAGAACTAAGCCCTTATTCTATTAATTAGAGAGATCCTTAATTAGCTGTTATAAGCCCGCGTCTATACTAAGCTTAACCTACGTAAAGCGTACTATTAAGTTTGTATTAAGGCTAGTAATAAGTAAAAAACAGCTTTCTAGTACTAATATAGCTACTTTAAATACTATGTTATGCCCTTTAGGCTAGTAAACGTACTAGCGACCTTCTAGTCCTTTATTAACAAAGTACTAGGGAATCTTGTTAATAATATTTGTATCGTATATCTTAATAATATCCTTATCTACTCTACAAATAAAGAAGAGTATATATAGTATGTTTACTATGTCCTTAAACGTCTCTAATAACACAACCTTTACACTAACCTCTTAAAGTACAAGTTTAATATAAAGTAAGTAGGTTTCTTAAGATACGTTATTAACCTATAAGGAGTTTATATTAAACCTAAGCGTGTCTCTATAATCTAAGAATAGCCTATTCCTATAACTATAAAAGACATTTGTATCTTTCTAGGGTTTACTAGGTTCTATAGGCACTTTATTAAGAATTATTTAAAGATTACTATACTACTAACAAATCTCCTTTAAGGTAACGCTACTAGTACTGTTACACTAAGTTCCGAAGCCCTAGAAGCCTTCTACAAGCTACGACTAGTCTTTATAAAGGCCTCTTTTCTACGTTACTATAACCCTAAACTACTTACGCGTATAAAAACAGATATATCTACTTATACTATTAGTACTGTCCTTTTATAGCTATAAGAAGGCCGCTAGTACCTTATTACGTTTATTTCTAGAAAGCTAAAGAGGCCAGAGCTACGCTATAATACCTCTAACGCTAAGTTAATAGCTATTATTAAGGCTTTTAGGTTATAAAGGCCGTACTTAGTATATATACAAAGTTTAGTATTAGTTTTAACAGATTACCTAAACTACTATTACCTCTTTATAAAGCCAAAGTTGTTATAGTAGTAAGCTAGATAGCTAAAGGAACTTTCTGTCTTTAACTTTAAGATTAAATATAAAGAGAGTAGCTAAAACCTTACTAATAGGTTATTATAGTAGCCTGACTTATAAGATCTTAATAAGTAATTAGAGGCGTAACAAGCTCTTTTAGTAACTTTCCTTAACAAATTCTAGGTAAATGTAGTTACCTTAGAAGCTGTTAGTCTCGCTACAAGGCTCGTTTAAAACAAAGCTTTTATTTCTTTTATTCTTCTAATTCCTTTTATTCCTTTAATTCCTTTTATTCCTTTTAAAGGTCTAGCGACCTTCTTAACGTACACTATCTTAGTAGAATCGCTCTAGCGTAAGAGGCTAGACTTACGCTAGCTAGTAGACTAAGGCGATCGTAGGTCTTAGAGACCTTACGCTTTTATTACTAGAGTATTAAGTCGTAAATTAAACACTCTTATACTAGTAGAGAACTTTACTTAGAGTTAGGCTAGTAAGAGTAATAGCTAGGTAATAACAACGTTAACGTTACTACTGTTACTATTAAAAGCCCTTTGTAATACGTAGTAAAAGGACGCCTTTATTACTAATAAAGAGTAAAAGAAGTAGTAAGGTAGCTAAGGTACTGTTAGGTCCTTATAGACGTTCGAGAATAATACACTACTATAGTATTGTAGACATATATATGTACCTAATAAT
>NW_020194485.1:497653-521996 GCF_003019875.1 Amorphotheca resinae ATCC 22711
CTTTTTTATAACGTACTTACTATAAGGCACTAGAGAGTTAGTAAAACAAAGAAAAGGCTTTCTTAATCCTTCTTTTAGCTAAGTCTTAATAAAGACGTCTACTATTACGTCTCTACCTACGCTATCTATTAAAGAATAAAGGTAAGGACTTATCTACTATACAGTAAGTTAGCCCTACTCCTTATTCCTTCTAAACCTTAGTAAGAGATCTTACTTAACTTTATTATATAGCTATCTTACTCTTATAACGTAGTAAGTAAACTATATAATTTAATACTTGTTATTATAGACTAATTTACAAAATTTTCCTTATATATTCTAATAACTAATCGTCTAACTAGCGACAGGCTAGCGTCTCTCTTAATACACTACGTTATACGATAATTTAGAATTCTAGATAGTATTGTCTTAGACTAAGGCTCTTTCTTTATAAGCAAATTCTAGAGTAGTTTTTACTAGTACCTAACGACATTATAGCGACTTAGTACTACTTATTACCTACAAACAGACAGGCAGACAGAATAGTAGAACTAAGCTATTAAGCATTACCTTTAAACTTACTATAGCTTTATATAAGACGACTAGGTAACTAAGCTAGATCTTACTAAATTTATATACAATACCTTATAGTACTTTATAATAAACGTAACACTATTGTACATACTATATAAGTACTAGCCGTAAGGTCCTAAGGACATACCCCTAAACTAGTTAAAGCTAGTAAAGGCGCTAGTAGCCGATATACGAGTAGAGTAGCTATAAAGTAGCTATAAAGAAATTGTTATATTCTTATAGTATTCTTAAAAACAGTATAAGAAATAGTATAACTAAAACTAGAAAAAGATTTTATTTAAAAAAGGAGACTAAGTACTCTTATCGACAAAACACCTAAGGTAACGTCGACCCTCTAGGAAATTTGTAGATAAGTACATTAGCCCTTACTAAATTAAAGACGTTATTAGAGACTATAGACTTACTTATAGGCTACGCCTCCTTTTGTTAGTACGGCTATATCCTACCTTTTTAATTATAAGCCTAGAACCCTATAAGGCGTAAGAAGGCAAAGTCCTTATAAGCCTAATAGACATCCTAGTCTTAGATAAAGAAACATTTAAAGTAAAAGCTATTCTTAACTATAAAGGCCTATAAAGAAACAGACTCTATCTTATAAAATAAAAAGGGTATAACGATTTAGAAAACTCTAAAGTACGATCTTACTTATTAAAGACGCTTTAACCCTTATTTGTCTATTATTCGTCCTTATTACTACCTTTTCTACTATTATTTTCTTTATTATTATCCTTTATAGTATCTACTACTACTTTATCCTTTACTTTCTCGCTTCTTTTAGATCTCTATAAATCGTATATATACTACCTTTAAGTTAGTAGCGACTTAGTAGTAAGGTAAAGGATACTTATAACTTTCTTAAAATAAGACACGTACTTTTTAAAGATAGTAACATAGTCTTACTATACTTATATCGCCTTTTCTATAAGCTAATTACGACAATCTACCTTTATATTTATAGTCGTAGCGAACTTATTATAAAGCTCTAACTAATAGACAATTTTCGCTAGATAACCTAACTTTTGCTCTATATACTCTTTCTTATCTACTTTGTCGCTATAAAGCCTCTTCTCTACTAACATTACAGTCTAAGACTTTAAATGTTAAAGGCTCTTCTTTACTAAAGTTTAGGCAGCCTAAATTATAGCCTGTTTGTATTAGCTTTAACTTTACTATAAATAATAGACTACCTTACTTTATTCTTTTTTATAATTACCTTTTAAAGTTTTATTTCTCTAGCTTAGAGAGTTAAAATAACCTAGTAACGTTAATAAAGCTACGACACAAGAGCGTCGCCCTAAGAGGGGTTATACTTATAAAAATGTACTCTTTCTTTAGATTTTTGTAATAGACGTACTTTACTAATACAGCTACTACACTATTAGGCCGTTACTCTTTACTAAGAAAGAATACTTATAGTCGTTATTCTTATACTTTAGTAGAGTACCTTATAGGTCTTATAAAGCTATTTAGTTTAAGCATTACTTATAAGCTACTAAACGCTTTGTTAGCGCTATGTTATCGTTAATAGTTTAAAAGAGGTACGTTAGAAGTTTGTTAAAAGAGTTATAAAGGAGGGGAGGCGTAGCGGCGTTGTATTTATATAAGGTAAAAAGAAGAAAAGGAGGTAATAAACCGGTAAAAACAAGTCTCTATATACCCCTTAGTACTATAAGGGATAGACTAAGTAAAGAGAGATAAAGAAGGTGTTTTTCTATATTTACTTAAAAAATACGATTATAGGTAATACGGTTTGATCCTTATAGCTACCTACTGTTAGTGTACTATCGACCTTTTAGTAAGAGGTAATAAAGGATTTCTAAAAGTAGTAAAAGGGTAAAGAATACTAGCGCGCCTAGGTAATGCGGTTTACATTACGTATTAGAGGTCTTACGACTATCTAGCGACTTACTAGTACTTTACTATAATGTGTCTTTACTAAAAGTAAATACAAGAGGCGCGCTAGGTAAAGATCTAAAAGTACGATATATAATAGAAATCTCGCGGTTTGGCTACGCGCCTCTACTACACTATAAAGTCGCTACTATTCTCCTTTTTCTAACACTACTAGTTATATAGTTATATAGTTATATATTTACTTACTAATTTATTCTTATACATTTATTCCTGTTTCTAGAGAGGTATTAGCCTACCTTAGCCTTCTTATGATCTAACGGCTACTTATAAGCTTCTAAGGACAGAAGCTAAAAAAAGAGGATACTATGTTAGGTACACTAATACGTAAGACTATAATAGCTTAGAAATTAAGTATAGGGTAACTACGTACTACGACTAAGGTAATAGTAGGCATTAAGAAGTATAA
Source organism: Amorphotheca resinae ATCC 22711 (assembly GCF_003019875.1). Classification (NCBI taxonomy): domain Eukaryota; kingdom Fungi; phylum Ascomycota; class Leotiomycetes; order Helotiales; family Amorphothecaceae; genus Amorphotheca; species Amorphotheca resinae. Next base: position 500,547 of record NW_020194485.1, read on the forward strand.
GAATAGAGAGTAGAGAAGGAAAAGAAGAGGGGTTTAGAGATTAGTCTATAGTAAAAGTAGTGATATACCTTTAAATATACTACGACTGTCTATTAACTCTTGCCTCTTCTACTCTATAGAAATACACCTAACATATCTCTACTACTTAAGTAAGAAGTAAGTATTACTTATAAACATAAATAACTATATAGCCTTTACTCTTATAGACCTACTAGTACTTTACTTATACTAGGTAGTAGACTGTCTTTATCTAAGTATTATACTATAGCTCTTAAATTACTATAACGTTAGCTTTATAGTAATTATAAAGCGCTATTAAGGTAAGGCCGTCCTTTCTTATAGTATTTTAGTATACTATTATTAATTTTATTACTATAAGTCTAGGATCTATAAGTCTTATATTATAAAAAGGTTACTAGACTCTTAGTTAGCTCTCTAGCTTAATATCTTTATAATATTATAGCTCTAGACTATTACTATATCTAGTACCTTAATAAGAGAGCGCCTTTTCTTTACTAGAGCCTTTACTATAAGCTTCTTACTATTACTTATTTATAGTCTCTTAGTTACTATAATCTAAAAGCTATTATTACTATCTTATAAGGATACTAGTATAACACTAAGTACCTAGCTAGTAAAGCTACTCTTAGACACCTTAAACTACTTAAGCCTTTATTAGTATATAGTATATACTTACTCTTTTACTTTAAGGGCTTTAAGATACTAATAGTCTTATACTATATATAGTCTACTATAGTTAACGTATCTCTTTCTACTATTAAGTTAAGAGTAGTCCTCTTTACTATAAGAGTATACTATACTTATATAGTAGCTATACTAGGCCTAGTTCTTATAAAATCGCCTAATATAACTAAACTAGTAGTACTAAAAGTATCTTTAGATTTATAAGTTAGCTAAATATAGCTTATAGTTAAAGATCTAGGCTTACTAGATTAATCCTTAGTTATATAAGTATATTACTACCTTAGTGCTCTAAAAGTATAGTACTACTATTATAAACTTTACTATAAAGGCCTTAATAAGTTTAACCTTAACCTTTATAACGTATAGTATATAAGCCTAAATCTCTACTAGTAATACTCTTACCTTTACTTATATAATCTAGTCGACTAGTAGGCTCTTTACAATTACTATAAACTCGCTCTTATAAAGCTAGGCTATAGGCCTAAACGCCTTTTATACTTAGCCTTAGTCCTAGAGTACGTTCTTTAGTATAGACTCTTTAAACGTAAAGATAGTGTTACTACTAGGTAGCTAGAATAAAAAAAACATCTCTCTCTTAAGGAGCGGTATTTTTAGAAAACAACAGCTACTACACTTATTAAAAGGACCTTAAAACACTCCTTTAAGTGCCCTCTTTAACTTCTATTGTCGTACGATAGCGTACCTACTAGTACCTCTAAGAGAACCTACTAAAGACAGTCGAAATAGGCTAGAAGGACCTAGAATCTACCTAGGCCGACAATTACTTAGTATTACTATAGAAATTTATAAAGTAATATTATAGGCTAATAAGTAGGCCTCTAGCGCTAGACGCTCTCTAGTAATACTAAGTATTAAAAAGTTAGTTAACAAAATTAAACGTGTCGCGAAAACCCTATACGCGAGTAACAACAACACTAAGGCCCTAAAATAGGCCTAACGAATAGCCTCTTTAATTAAGAACATTAAAACTAAAGTCACGAACCTTAGTATATAAGGCTAACTAACGTACGTAGTAATAGCTAAAGAGAGAGCGCCCTAAGCCTACCTAGTAACTAGTAGCCTCTTAACCTAAACGTTTAGGTATAAGGACGTTATAGAGATTAAGAGAAGGATTAGGGTTAAGCTCTTTATAAAGGATGTAAAGAGGTTTAAAAACATTAATTATAAGACAATAAAGGATAAGATTAATATAGCCCTTTTAGGCGCTCTAGTACAGGCTATTTATAAGTATAAAAATAAAGGCTATACGCTTTATATAAAGGATTTAGAGAGTATAAGGTAAATGTAGAGAGATTAGGGCTAGGTAACGTTAACCTTTAGTAGAGTAGAGGTATTCTAGACTATACTACTAATAATTATATATAATATTAAGGTTAAGAGAGTAGGCCTTAAAGAGGATTCTCTAAAGAGAAAGGAATAGATCTAGGCTATCTAAGTATTAAACCTAAGGATCTAAATCGTTAAGTCGTTCTAGCTAGTTAAGACACGTACCTAAGAGAAGTAGTAGACGTCCTTTATCTTAAGTATCCTAGACTTTAAACACGTAGAAAAGGTAATTAAGAAAGGCTTAATAGTAGATAGCAAACTATACTACTACGCCCTCTACTCTCTAAGAGTGTCCCTAAACTAGTACTTTAAGTACTAGAAGATAAGACCTTACTAGTTAACTACATGTTTAAAATAAGAAACTTATAGAATATACGTAAGCTCTTACTAGATAAAGATATACTAAAACTTATAAAACAAAGAGAAATAAAGATGTACTAACTATAAGAAAGGAGGACACTAGGCCTAAGACTAGGCGGCCTACTTACTACTATAAAAAAAATTAAAAGAGGTAGAGCGAGTAGCCCTTATAAGGCCTAGTAGGTATTATTAAGAAGATCTAATTAACACTAGGGCAGCCTTAGGCCTAACCCTTACTCTTACTTTAAGCGACCTAAAACGCTCTATAAAAAGACTAAGAGTTAATACTCTAATAGGCTAAAAGAGAGCTATACGCTAATACATACAAACCTTTAGCCCTTAAGTAAGAGATATAAGCCCTCTTACTAGTTCCTTAAATAAGAAGAGAAAGAACAAAGAAACTAATAACTCTAACTCCTAGTCCCTCTCTCTCTTAATACTAAGCTTTAGAACCTCTATAGTACCTAGCCGCGTAACTCTAGTTGTCCTTATCCTAAGCTAAACAGAATCCTAAATAGATAAAATACTTATAAGCTAAGACTCTTTATAGAATTAGAACAGGACTTATTTAATATACTATAATATAACGTTAATAAAAAGAAGGACGTTATAATTACGCTACTTTAGGACCCCTCTCTAGCCTAGTACGATATCCTAGCTATTTAATAACCCTAGTATAATAGACACGACTTTATAACTACCTTACTAGGTCTCTAGTAGAGACTAATCTATAGACAGGTAAAGGGTATAAGAGTAGTAATATATATAAACAAAAGGATTAATTAGACTACTTAGACCTTTAATACCCTTTACCTAGACTTATACTAAGTTAGCCTTAAAGTCGACGTTATAGGTACTCTAACGCTAGTTAAAGTTACAAATATCTATAACCCTTTCCCTCTTAACAAGTATACTCTAAGAGGACCCTTTACTCTCCCGGCCCTTTAAGAAGAGCTAGATAACTAAAACTACAAGTATATAGTAGTAAGGGACTTTAACCTTTATTACCTTATATAAGAGAGTAGAGCCTTCTAAGACCTAGAGAGAATATTAGATAAAGTAATAAGTATTCTACAAGACTTTTTACTTAGGATTACGACGCCTATTAGAGAACAAACATAAGAAAGAAGAAACTATAAATCTTATATTAACCTAGCCCTAATCCTAATTAAATTTAAAGATCTCTTTAGCTCTTATAAAGTAAAGCTAGGACACGACCTCTAGTCTAATTACTTTCTTATTACTACAAAGCTTAGATTTAAGGCTAAAAGCTACGTCTTACCCTTATAAAGACAATAGAAAGTAACTAACAAACTAAAGCTTCTTAAAATCCTATAAGGCTTAGCGCTAGTAATCTCTAAGCTACGTACTCTAGAGGATATTAATAACTAGCTCTAACTACTTATAGACTCCTTAAATTAGGCTATTAAAGTAGCGGTCTTATAGTAAAAGGTAAGCGACAGGTCTAAAAGCTTTTAGAACAAGGAGTATAGTAAGTAAGTAAAGAGGGTAAGACAAGTAGACTTAAGAAGGTACTAGAAAGAAAGTAAGAGAATTCTAGAAGAGACAATAAGAGAGTAGTATAGAATAGTAAGAGAAAAGAAGAAGGTAATCCTAAAAGCCTAGACTCTTTACTTTAAGGCCTTAGTCTATAAGGCTAGCTAGTGTAAAAGAGGAATATAGTAACTTAAACGATAGGTAAAGAACAGAAGCTACTTGCCTAGACCCTTACTATAGTTCCCGACCCTTTACCTCTAGGGTAAAAGGGCCTTAGTTAATACCTATAAGATAAAGGCTAAAGCTTTCTAAGACGTTTTCTTTACTCTAGCTCTTAACACTAATCTTTTAGACATCTTAGAATACTAATACCCTTAGGACAGGCTAGTTAACCTAAGAAAAAGACAATATAAAGATAGTCTATTCTACTTATAAGAGTTCTTAGTAGATAAAGTTTACGCTATAATTAAGAAGCTTAAGAATAAGAAGGCCCTAGGCCTAGATAAGATCCTAAACAAGATTATTAAAATGTTAATAGAGGTCTTACTCTAACACTATACTTACCTCTTTAACTACTGTACCTAGGTCAGGTACTTCTTAGAGAAGTTTAAGGTAGCCTAAACTATTATAATCCTAAAGCTAGGAAAAGACTATTACTAAGTAAAATTATATCGACTAATTGTCCTCCTTAATACCTTTAGAAAGACTCTAGAGAAGCTAGTCGCTATAAGACTAACTAACCTAGTAGAGGATTACTAACTCTTTCTAGTATACTAAATAAGGGCGTAGAGAAGAAGAGACATAACTATAGCGCTAGAGCTAATTATAGAACAGGTCTATAAGGCTTAGTAGAGTAGCCTAAAAACAGTAGTATTAATTCTTAGCCTAGACATAGCTAGGGCCTTTAATAATTTATCTTACCTAAGGCTCCTTTATATCTTATATATAAAGAAGATCCTAGAGTAGATAGTCTAACTAGTTAAAGGCTTTCTCTTAAGGAGAAGTAGTTTAATTAGAATTAATAACTATACTAGCCCTTTCTTTAAAGTCTCTTCTAGAATTCTATAAGGCTCTTTCCTGTCCCTTATCCTCTTTTTATTTTATAACTTAGAACTAGTAGAATAGTATAATACTACCTTATAAGAGGGAAGTACTATTAGATTTATTAACGATATAAACATTATTATCTAGGGTAAGATAACAAAAGGGAATTACTAAGGGCTAGTAAAGATTTACTAGGTGTGTTTTAACTAGGCCTATAGACATAAAGCTGTCTTTAAACTAACAAAATACTATCTACTCTACCTAAGTAAAGGACAAAAATATAACCTAAACGTAGGCCTCTCCTTAAGTAATATAAAGATTACCCTAAAACCGTTAATTAAGATCCTTAGCCTTATCCTAGACCTAAAGCTAATATAAGGAGCTTACCTAAAATACCTAAAGAGAAAGATAGAGAGGCAGATACTAGCCCTAACTTATACTATAGCCTTAACGTAAGGTATAATAACAAAAAAAGCCTGTCTAATATACTACGTAGTTATCTTCTTAGCGCTTATATACGCCTTAGCGGTTTAGCTCCTAACTACAGACCTTACTAGAGGTCTCTTAAAGATAGTAAAGTTACTCTAGAAGATCTAAAATAGTAGTCTTAAGGTAGTCTCTAGAGCGTTTAAGGCTACTTTAATTAAGATCTTATATACTAAAACAAACGTACCCTTAATCTACCTTTACCTTAAATTCCTCTAAGGGACTATATAAGTAAGAGTATAGCTTATAAGTTATAAAGCCGTTATTTAGAACGCTAGAGACTAGATATAGAGGAACATAGACCTTAGTAAGGGTAGGCCTTAGTCTAACTTAAGGCCTACTCTAGTAGAAGTTAAAGAAAGATAAGTAAGGAATAAGCTTAAAGGCCGGAATATAATATAGAATAAGGAACCTAAGACGCCTCTTTTACTAAGAGAGCTCTCTCTTACTAAGGTACAAGGTATCTTTAAGAAGAAACTCTATAAGGATTAGAATATATAGTAGAAACGCTACTAGTAAGACAACCTTAGGTTAACCCTTGTATAGTAAGGAGAGCTAAGAGAAGAATATATAAAGAGATATAAATTAATAACAAAAGTAGAATACTCTTTAGTACTAGCTATTAGGATAGAGAAGATTAGTCTCTAAGCCTTCTTAACCTAAAGAAAGGTCTTTACTTACTTAGTAGATTACTTATATAAGTAAAGGTCCTAGATAGTAAAGTACATTATTACTAGATACCTAGATTTTAGAGAATAAAAGGCGTACCTAATTAAATAACTAGGCCTATTAGATTATTAGGTAATTACATCTAACCTAGGTTGTCTCTAGAAGGTAGCTAGATAGCTAATAAGGCTAGACATCTTAGGACAGTACTACCTTATAGTCTAGGCCCTAGCTAACTAATTAAACACAAGAAGAACATAAGGAACACTTAAGGTAACCTAGGGTTTAACTAATACTAACATTTATTAACTAGGATAGAACTTAAACAAAATAGCTATACTACTAGAATATACTTAGGCTATAACTAATATAAAAGAGCTATATAATTCTAACTAGAATCTATAACACTACTTACCTAAGTAAGTATACTCGGGCTATACCTAGGATTATATACGACTAGAAAGAGAAAGGAATAACAAAAAGAAAGAAAGAAATAAAGTAAGAAGACATTACCTTAAGACAAAACTAGAACTAAGAAAAAGAAAAACCCCTTCTAATTAAAGAAAGACTAGAGCCGATTATAAGTAGTAGTATTATTAATAAGTATACGATTCTATTACTTATTAGCTACATTTATAAAAAGAATAAAGGGACCTTACGATAAAGTAAAGGGTCCGGATTATTACTACTATACTAGTGTTAAGCTAGTCTAACTAACTAGTAATCTTATAAGTAGAGTTATCTAAGAGGTAGTAGTAGGTTTAGCCTAGGCCTACTATCTTATAGATAAGGTACTAAGAACTTTCGTACAAATTCCGCTACTTGTTAAAAGTAGTAAGAAGAAAAACAAAAGAGCTGTCTACTACGTAAGATAAAAGGCAGGTAAAAGTAATCTTCTAAGCTAAGGGGACAAAGAAGCTAGGGTAAGTAGTAATAATAGAGTAAGTATACTTTACTACCTCTCTTACCTAAGAGAGGTGTTTAAGAAGAATCTAGCTAAGGGGTTAGTAAGGGCTAAGAGAAAAGAGGCTAAGGGAATTATACTTTATTATAAGAGGAACACTACTAGACATAATAATTATAGACGTTATCTCTTAACGCCTTCTTACATTAGTACGTAGGGTTTAAAAACAGTATTTTAATATAGTAAAGACAGTAACCTTAGGAGGGTAACTACTCTATACTAACAGGCTCTTACTACTATACACGTAGTAAGCGTACTACTAACCTTAGGTAAAGGTTAGTAAGGGATAGTACTAATACAAGATAGTATATATACTACTCTATAACATAGGTCTACTCTAGTAACTAACTAATAAAGTAGTAACGCCTTTTATAGCGCTACCTTCTCTCTAGTTAGCTATAGTAGGCCCTTTCCTCTCTCCTTCTTTATCCTTACCTTTATTAGCCCTACTAACTCCTTCTTCTCTCTCTCCTCTCTTATCCTTCTTAGTATCCTTAGTATCCTCTTCCTTAGACTCCTTAGCGCTCCTTCCTTAGGCTTAGACTAGTATATCTCTTACTAACTTATTAAAATAGTCTAGGTTATTATTATTATTAATATTATCCTTGTCTTTATCTCTTTCTTTATCTTTATCTTTACCCTTACTCTTGTCTTCTTCTTCTTTCTCTTTCTCTACCTTATACGCTATAGTTACTACTTCTTACTTAAAGAAAGTAGTACGCTTTACGTAAATAGACTAAATAAGGGAAATTAATAAGGAGGTATCTTAGAGAGGTAGTAGAGCCTTAGTTCTATAGGTATATATACCCTTAGTAAGGCCCTTCTTCTTCTTCTCTCTCTACTTTATCTCTATCTCTGTCCTAGTTATCGTTATTACTATTACTATCGTCTATACTACTATCTTTATTATTATTGTTGTCTTTAGCTTTAGCTTTAGCTTTAACTTTAGCTAGGCTATTACCTTCTCTAGTACTACTCTTAATCCCGGCTTAGCTAGTGTCCTCTTCTTTCCCTTTCCCTACTTAGTAAGGGTAGGAGGTAGAGAGGGACGCGGGTTAGCCGCGGGCGTAGGCCGCTTAGTAGGCTTTAGCTACGTAAGGTAAGAGTATTAGTCTATAGGCAAGTAATAAGGGGTACTAATAATAAGGAATATATAAACCTTTAATAGAGTGTCTAGACTAATCCAGGTAAAACCTTTCTCTAGCTCTCTAAAAGTAGATCTATAAGTACTAAACATTATAAGGGGGCCAGGCGAAAACACCCTAGACCTGCCTTAAAAAAGAGTAAAAAGGTTATTATTATTAACATTATTATTATTGTTAAATCTACTTAAGATACGAGCGTTAGATCGTATAAGGATAGACTAATTATTAGCCGAATCGTTATATATCTCTACTATAAAAGAACTAGCCTAAGGAGGCTTACTAGTATAGATACGCTTACTAGTAGACTAGCGAAGTAGAGAAGAGTAGTCGCGTCCTTACTTCTATAGGGTTATAGTAGAGGCGGCGTAAGGCATCTTAAAGAAAGAGACGACTAAGAGATATTAAAGGTACTTTAAGATTTTGGTTTTAAGAAGAGGAGTTTAAGAGTAAATAAAGAGGAGGGAAAGGTTATAAGTAAATTAGTAAAGAGAAAGGTAAAGAGGTAGGATGTTTATATAGAACATAATAAAGACCCCTTACTAGTAAGTAACTAAACAAGCGACAAGAACTAAACTAGATTTAGTATAGAACAACAATTAGGACAATAATTAAGACAGCCCTAGGCCTATATTAGGACAAGCCTACGTAACGTCCTAGCTAGTAAATAAAGGCTATACCTAATACGCGTACGAAACCGGTACTTAAGGTAGTTATAAAAGTAATTTACGATATAAAGAGAGAAAGAGGCTTATAAGATTAGAATTTTTTATCTTAAGAGTTAAAAGAATAGTGTATAGACAAATAAAGAGTAACCCTTAGGCAGGAACTAGGGTAACTATAGGCGGTCGTTATTTTCTTATTTCTAATCTAAGAACAAAGTAGAGTACTAGAAGTAGTCTAGCGTACACAAGGCGTACTATATCTATAGCGATATCTATAGGCTTATATAAAAGAGATAAGGACACAACAAAAAGACCGGCGATATAATAGCGCCTTAGTAGAAGGGTTTTATTTTCTTTCTCTCTTATAAAACTATATATATACTAAAACTTAGATTAAACTCTTATAGTACCTAGTATAGGTATTTAATAGAGGAAGATGTTACTACTACTACTAGGTAGCTAGTAAGTTACTACTACTTTAGTACTCTTAATTACTATATTAGCTACTATTACTACTTTTATAATACTATAATATACTAGGTCTTTTGTCTACTTATTTACTCTAATCTATAGCTCTTTAATTTATCTCTTTAGTATAACTTATACTCTTGTTAAGTATTAGCTTACTACTAACGCGTAAGTAGCCTAAAGGGCTACTATTACTACTAGCCTTTAGAAGGCCTCCTTTAGTATTAATCTTAACTATCTAATCATTACTAGGTTGTTATTAAAAAAGGTCTTAAAAGTACGTAAGAAGGTTACTATATTTACTACTTGTTATGTGTATTTCTATAGAGTAAAAGAGGCAAGAGTTAATAAATAGTCGTAGTATATTTAAAGGTATATTACTACTTTAACTATAGACTAATCTCTAAACCTCTTTTCTTTCTTCTTTCTCTCCTTTATTCTTATACTCCTTAATACCTACTATTACCTTAGTTATAGTACGTAGTTACCTTATACTTAATTTCTAAGCTATTATAGTTTTACATATTAGTATACCTAATATAGTATTCTCTTTTTTTAGCTTTTGTCCTTAGAAGCTTATAAGTAGCCGTTAGATCGTAAGGAGGCTAGGGTAGGCTAATGCTTTCCTAAAAATAAGAATAAATATATAAGAATAAATTAGTAAGTAAATATATAACTATATATCTAGTAGTATTAAAGAAAGAAGAGTTGTAGCGACTTTATAGTATAGTAGAGCCGTATAGCTAAATTACGGAATTTTTATTATATATTATAACTTAAGCTTTTAGCTATATACCTTCTTTATTTACTTTTGTACTAAAGACACCTTAAAGTGTAGTACTAGTAGCTTACTAAGTAGTTGTAGTACCGCTAATTTATAGTACTAACTATATTACCTAGGCGTACTAGTATTTCTTACCCTTTTACTACTTTTAGAAATTCTTTATTACCTCTTACTAGAAGGTCGACAGACTACTAATAGTAAGTAGCTATAAAGATCAAACTATATTACCTATAATAATACTTTTTAAGTAAATATAAAAAAACACCTCTTTTATCTTTCTTTACTTAGTCCTTCTCTTATAGTACTAAAGGGTATATAAAGACTTGTTTTTACTAGTTTATTGTCTCTTTTTTTTCTTTTTACCTTATACAAATATAACGCTACTACACTCCTCTTTTTCTTACAACTCTTTTAACAAACTTCTAACAAACCTTAATTAAACTACTAATAACGACATAGCTCTAATAAAGCGTTTAGTAGTATATAAACAATGCCTTAATTAGATAGCTTTATAAGACCTTTAAGGTACTGCCTTAAAGTATAAAGATAATAACTATAAGTATCTCTTTTTAGTAAAGAGTAACGGCTTAATAGTGTAGTAGCTATATTAGTAAAGTACGTTTATTATAAGAACTTAAAGAAGAAGTAGATTTTTATAAGTATAACCTCTCTTAAGATAACGCTCTTACGTCGTGGCTTTATTAATGTTACTAGGTCGTTACGACCTTTTAAGCTAAAGGAATTAAACTTTAGAAGGTAATTATAAAAAAAGATAAGGTAAGGTAGTCTATAGTTTATAGTAAAGTTAAAGCTAATATAAACAAGCTACGATTTAGGCCGCCTAAACTTTAGTAAAAAAGAGCTTCTAACATTTAAAGTCTTAGACTATAATATTAGTAGAGAATAAGCTATATAGTAATAAAGTAAATAGAAAAGAGTGTATAAAACAAAAGTTAGGTTATCTAACAAAAATTACTTGTTAGATAGAGCTTTATAATAAGTTTACTATAACTATAAACATAAAGGTAGAGTATTGTAATTAGCTTATAAAGAAGGCGCTATAAGTATACTAGGACTATGTTACTATCTTTAAAAAGTACGTGTCTTATTTTAAGAAAGTTATAAGTATTCCTTACCTTAATATAAAGTCGCTACTAACTTAAAGGTAGTATATATATAATTTATAAAGATCTAAAAGAAGTAAGAAAGTAAAGAATAAAGTAGTAGTAGATACTATTAAGGATAATAATAGTAAAGAAAATAATAGTAGTAAGGATAGTAATAAGGACAAATAATAGACAAATAAGGGTTAAAGTGTCTTTAATAAGTAAGATCGTACTATAGATTTTTTCTAAGATATATAATAATAAGGTTAACAGAGCCTTATAAGGTCTTTACTAGTAAAAGGGTAGTTTAGTGTTTTTTTTAATTATTATTATTATTATTAGTCTTACTGCCTATACCTAATGTATACAGAACCTTCATACTATATAAATCACGTAGTAAAACCGTACTAGAGCTAGGTAAAAACCTATGTACTACTACTTATACTTACGCTATTATAGTACTACTAAGGCGTTAGGTCCTTATTACTACCTTACTAGAACTTAACCTTTTAGCCTAGTAATACTAAGTATACTAACAAGACACTAGTAAGGCACTAGTAAGACGCTAGCTACTAGTGTTGGATTACAAGGTTATGATAGAACGCCGTATTGCCGGATAGACGCGTAACAGGTGAGTGTGACACGTAACAAGTGAAAAGAGGCCCGTAAGAGGTGTAGTATGGCTGTTAGGCCAACGAGTACCGAATCAAATTGAATTGAATTGAATTGACTTGAATTAACGACGAACTTAACGATTTAGAAAGTTTTCTAGAGTCCTTATATACATGATTTAAGTTTTCTAGAATACTCTATACTATTCTATAAGCCTTGTAGTCGTAATAGGCTACTAGACTTAATTAGGCATAGTATAGAATATTCTAGTACATGAATTTGTAAGCGAAGACACTAAAATCACCTAATACTCGACTAAAATCACACAATATGATCAAATACAACACTAAAATCACGTAATCGCAACTACTAACTAGAGCCACGTAATACGCCACGTAATACGCCACGTAATACGCCACGTAATACGTAATACGCCACGTAATACGCTATACTATGTTAGTAGTACGTCGGCTAACACAGTAGGTAACATTTGTAATATATCGCGCATTCGTAATAGATCACGTAAATCACGCAATATATCACGTAATACGTGTATAGTATCACGTAATAGTAGTATTTGTAATAGTCGGCGTATTGTCGGCTTTCGGCATAATGTTCTAGTATCGGATTAACGATATGCCGTTAAGGTAACGTTAACTTATCAAATTAGAGTTAAGGTAACGTTAACTTATCGAATTAGAGTTAAGGTAACGTTAAGGTAACTCTAATTTGATTGATTGTAAATAAGGTAACGTTAATCCTTAAAATGCTACTAGTACTGATTTAGTTGTAATATACAACAACTAGCTAGGGCTACTCTCTCTCTTATAACTCTTTTACTAGGTAGCGCTTAGCTAGATAGAACTATAGGAATTAGCTAGTAGATAGTAGCTAATAGATTAGTATATACGCGCTCTTACCTTTCTTTATTACTACTATAAAGTTATAGAACGTCTATAGCGCCCTTAGGTAGAGTACTTACTATAAGACTTACTACTATTAATTAAGCTACTAGTAGTTAAGGACTAGGTAAGCCGCTATCTCTAGGGCCTTACTATAAGGGTACTAGAGAGTCGCTACCTCTAGTACTCTACGTTTAAAAAGAAAAGCCTAGAGTCTAACTTTACTAGTATAAATCTATATTAAAAGAAAGCTCTTATACTTATAAAAGAGTAAGTACTTTTTAAGAGTATCTACTAAGAAGGTAGGTAGTATAGCTAGGGTAGTGCCTTAGTAGTATACTAGTAAGCTATTATATTAGGCCTATTATACTTTTTAGTTCTCTTATAAGGTCTTTCTTAAAAAAGAGTCTTTATACTAGTTCTTTACTTATATAGCTTAGCTTACCTTATACTTAAGTAATGTATAAAGTAGTACTATAGTAGTGTTGTAATAGTATCTTTAGCGTTATTAAAGACAGGTTACTACCTTATTATAAATAGACTATATAAGTTTACCTTTACTTATATATTTAAGACGTTATTTAAAGTCTACTACTTACTTATTAAGGTAAAGGTCTAGTAATAGCGTAACTATTTTAGACTTAAGGAACTAGATAAGTGTTGCCTAGTATACCTTTATAATAACATAAAGACACTATAACTACTTTATAGCTAGGTCCTTTATAATCTCCTTAGCTTACTACTTAAAAGAGTAGTACTAGATCCTTATACTATATACTATAGTACTCTAGATTACCTTTATATAGATCTTTCTTATATATAGTAGGCTATATCTTTATATAGACGTAGTAAGCCTAGTAAGTATAAACTACTAAGTAACAAACTTTTGTTTAATAGCGTTAAGGTAGCCTTTTTATCTAAGTTTTTAGTCTATCTATACTCTTAGAAAGTAGGCCTCTTAGACTAAGAGTATAACCTAGCTATTAAGGTAGACAGGCGTTATTAGTATAGTATAGACGTAAGTAAGGTAAAAGAGCTTACTCTTCTTAAAGGCAAACTCTATTTCCTTTATACGTAACTACTAGCTATATATCTATTACGCCTTCTTAAGGTACTAGCATGTCTTTATTATGTCCTTACTAAATACTAAGAGGTTAAGGTCGTTAGTAAACCCTACTATAATAAGGCCTATATGTCTCTATAGTAATACATATAAGCTAGTAGTATAAAAGAGAAAGAGGATAAGAAAGAAGAGTAAACCTTATAGTACTCTTATAATAACCTCTTAAGGTAGCGCTGCCTTCTTATTAAAGAAGAGGCTAGCTATCTAATTAGTAAGAAAGCTATATACTTACTATATAGCTTACGTAAGGAACCCTAGGTATTAAAGGGTATAAAGAAGGCGTATATAGTTTACTATATTAAAGGCGCCTTTAATGTTAAGTTAAAAGAGGGTTGTAATAGCCTTATAGCCTTATACTATATATATAGTGTCGACTACTATTTTAACTACTAGGTCTATTAAGTACTAAGGCTAGTTTCTTATTTACGTCTTTAAAAAGAGCCTTTATAACTCTATAGTATTAGTAAAGTACTAGCTAATAACTAACTTAATTACTTTACTTATTATGTTTAAGAGTAAGATTAGCCTATAGGCCCTAGCTGTTTGTTACTATTTAAGGGTCTTTCTAGGCTTATATAGTACTACTACCTTTACTACTTTAAACTATATAAGGAAGTGCCTTAGCTAAAGGCTTACTATTACTATTACTATAAGGAGCTTAGCTAAAAGACACTTATATACCTTAAGAAAGCTAGTAGGTAGTAAGTTAGGCCTTAGTACTTTCTAAGTACTTATCTTCTAAAGGACGTCTATAATCTCTACCTTTATTATAGTGTTATTAATAGTAAACTACTAGTATTACTTATCTTAAAGGTCTAAAATAACGTTACTAAGATTAGCTACTAATTCTAAAAAGAACTATTAACCTAATACTACTACTTTATTATAGTAGCTTATAGCTAGTACCTTTTTATTAGTACCTTAAAGAGGTAAGAGTAAGGCCGGTTCTAAGAGTATATAGCTATAAAGCCTAGCTTACTTCTTAAGACTCTAGAGTTACTATTAGTCCTTTAAGGTAGTAGTAAGGGCGCTATACTAGCTTTTAGTCTTTGTGTCTTAGATTGTATAAAGTTAGTAGGTACTAGTCTATTAGAGTTTATACTAGTAGAGCTTAGTTAGGGTAGTAGTATATTAA
This sequence comes from Amorphotheca resinae ATCC 22711, assembly GCF_003019875.1. Lineage (NCBI taxonomy): Eukaryota > Fungi > Ascomycota > Leotiomycetes > Helotiales > Amorphothecaceae > Amorphotheca > Amorphotheca resinae. Next base: position 515,553 of record NW_020194485.1, read on the forward strand.
TAGTACACTACCTGTACTTGTTAGATAGTATTAAGGATCTTACTGTTTTACTAAGGCTTAGTACACTCTTAGCTAACCTTCTTCTTTAGAGTAAATATGTTTATAATATGTATAAGCTAAGAAGTAAGTAAGTCAACTACCTTATTAAGCTTATAAGGTATGTCTAGTAGCTCTAAGGAAAAGTAAAGCCTTCTAGCCTTAATCATTACTAGTTCTTAGTCCATTAAGGTCTAGCTCTATCTTAGTACCTTTATAACTCTCTCTTAGTAATCCTTTACTTAAGTAATAACCTTAATTAGCTAGGTATAGTAGTTAGAGCCCTTATACCCTAGGTTACCTTAGTAGGTATACTAAAGCGTTACTATAGCCTATATATAATTAATCGTTAAATCTTGTTTACTATATTATTATTAGGTTAGTTCTTCTTAGAAAGTATATAGTAAGAGCTACTACTTATAGGCTAGATAAAGAAGGGTCTTTAATTTAAGGGTAGTCTTACTAGCTTTGTCTTAAAGTAAGTAATAAAGGTTTATGTTACTTAGAATAACCTATAGCCTTACTAGGTCTTCTTTAGTAAGCCGCTAGAGAGGGCTAGTCTAGTCTATAAAGTTAAGAATTAGTAAGTATATTAACTAGATAGTAACGCCTTATAAAGTAACGTAGTACTAGTTAATACCTGTCTTTACTACTTAAGTAAGAAGTAAGTATTACTTATAAATATAGATAGCTATATAGCCTTTACCCTTATAGACCTACTAGTACTTTACCTATACTAAGTAGTAGACTGTCTTTATTTAAGTATTATACTATAGCTCTTAAATTACTATAACGTTAGCTTTATAGTAATTATAAAGTACTATTAAGGTAAGGCTATTCTTTCTTATAGTATTCTAGTATACTATTATTAATTTTATTACTATAAGCCTAGGATCTATAAGTCTTACGTTATAAAAGGGTTACTAGACTCTTAGTTAGCTCTCTAGCTTAATATCTTTATAATATTATAGCTTTAGACTATTATTATATCTAGTACCTTAATAAGAAGGCGCCCTCTCTTTACTAAAGCCTTTACTATAGGCTTCTTACTATTACCTGTCTATAGTCTCTTAGTTACTACGATCTAGTAGCTATTGTTACTATCTTATAAAGACACTAGTATAGTACTAGGTACTTAGCTAGTAAAGCTACTCTTAGATACCTTAAACTATCTAGGCCTCTATTAATATACGACATATACCTACTCCTTTACCTTAAGGGCCTTAGGACACTAGTAGTCTTATACTACGTATAGTCTACTATAGTTAACGTATCTCTTCTTACTATTAAGTTAAAGGTATTCCTCTTTACCTTAAGGGTATACCGTACTTATATAGTATCTATACTAGGCCTAGTTTTTATAGAATCGCCTAATATAGCTAAACTAGTAGTACTAAAAGTATCTTTAGATTTGTAGGTTAGCTAAATATACTTATAATAAAAATAAAAGAAAAACTTTATGATAGTTACCTACGCCCCTAACTGCCCTAAATACTTAAAAACAAACGATAGAATTAAAATTAGTACCCTTAGATACCCTCTAGAGTACTAGTAGACTATAGGCAAGCCTATAGTAACAGATAGTAAGTATACTAGACTTAAATAAAGCTAGTACTACCTACTTATAAGAAAGAGCTAATACTCTTACTCTTTAATAGAAAGCTATAGTAAAGAGCTAGTAAGTAGTAAGAGTAGTACAGACAATAAAACAAAGTTAATCTTATAATAAATTAAGGCTTACGTAATACTAGGTAAGAAAGATAAGGCGTCGCGCCTTCTTTACGACCTTATCGTAACGATAATAGTAGTAGTAAAGCTAAAGGTAGCAAACATAAAGACCTTCTTATATACCTCTAGGACCCTCTTTAATAACGACCTAGTAACAATTAGGTAATTAAGAACGATATTAAAGAAGGCCTTCTAGAGGCTAATAGTAGCGGCGGCCCTCTAGGCTACGTATACGTTAGTAGTAGGCTAGTACCTAACAAGAGTACAGGTAATACTAGAGAGACAGACTAAAGAGCTAAGGATTAGAGTAGATAGATAGACAAAAGACCTAGTATGTTATAGTGCTATTAAAGTAGTAATAGTAGCTAATATAGTAATTAAGGACGCTAAGGTAGTAGCGACCTACTAGCTTCTTAGTAGTAATACTATCCTTACCTTTAAAGAGGCTATACTAAAGACTGTAATCTAGGATTAGGGCTAGGTATAAAGGGCGTTTAGGCCTATAGCCTAGCTCTATAAGAGTAAGTTTATAGTAATCGTAAAGGGCCTACTAGTAGACTAGGTTATACAAGTAGAATTAAGAGCGTTACTAGTAAAGATCTAAGCCTATATACTATATGTTACAAAGGTTAAAGTCAAGCCTATTAAGGCCTTTATAGTAAAGTTTATAATAATAGTACTATACCTTTAGAGCGCTAATATAGCGACGCACTTATATAAACAAGGGCTAATCTAGTAAGCCTAGATCTTTAACTATAAGCTGTATTCGGCTGACCTATAAATCTAAAGATACTTCTAGTACTACTAGTTTAGCTACATTAGGCGGTTTTATAAGAACTAGGCCTAGTATAGCTACTATATAAGAGTAGCGTACCTTTAGAGTAAAGAAGAGTACCCCTAACTTAATAGTAAGAAGAGATGTATTAACTATAGTAGACTATACGTAGTATAAGACTATTAGTATCTTAAGGCCCTTAAGGTAAAGGAGTAAGTATATACTATATATTAGTAAAGACCTAGATAGTTTAAGGTATTAAAGAGTAGCTTTACTAGCCGAGTACCTAGTATTATACTAGCGTCCTTATAAGATAGTAACAATAGCTACTAAGTCGTAGTACCTAAGAGACTATAGACAAGTAATAATAAGAAGCCTATAGTAAAGACTCTAGTAAGGTATAGGCGCCCTTTTATTAAGGCGCTAGATATAGTAATAGTTAAGAGCTACGACATTATAGAGATATTAAGCTAAGGAACTAACTAGGGGTCTAGTAACCCCTTTATAACGTAAGACTTATAGATCCTAGACTCTTAGTAATAAAATTAATAATAGTATACTAGAACACTATATATAAGAAAGAACAGCCTTACCTTAATAGCGCTTTATAATAGCTATAAAGCTAACGTTATAGTAATCTAGGAGCTATAGTATAACAAATAAATAAAGATAGTTTACTACCTAGTATAAGTAAAGTACTAGTAGGTCTATAAAGGTAAGGGCTGTATAGTTATTTACGTTTATAAGTAGTACCTACCTCTTACTTAAGTAGTAGAGACTAGTGTCGACTAGTATTACATTACTCTATAAGGTGTTACTATCTAGTTAATATACTCGCTAATTCCTAACTCTTTAGGCTAGACTAGCCCTCTCTAGTAGCCTACTAAGAAGGACCTAGAGAGGCCGTAGATTATTATAAGTAATATAAACCTTTACTACCTACTTTAGGACAGAGCTAATAAGACTACCCTTAAATTAAAGACCTTTCTTTGTCTAGCCTATAGGTAGTAGCTCTTACTACGTATACCTTAAGGAAAGCTAACCTAAAAGAGATATAGTAAACAAGACTTAACGATTAATTACGTATAGGCTATAGTAATGCTCTAGTATACCTACTAAGGTAACCTAAGGTATAAGGGATCTAACTACTACGCCTAGCTAATTAAGGTTATTACCTAAGTAAGGGATTACTATAAGAGAGCTATAGAGGTACTAGAGTAGAGCTAGACCCTAATAGACTAAGAGCTAGTAGTGATTAAGGCTAGAAGGCTCTACCTTTTCTCTAAGCCGCTAGATATACTCTATAAGGTTAACGAGGTAGTTAACTTACTTACCTTTTAGCTTATACGTATTATAGACTTATCTACCTTAAGAAAGAAGGTTAGCTAAGGGCGTACTAAACTCTAGTAGAGTAGTAAGGTCTTTAAGGCTGTCTAGAAAACGCAGGTAGCGTACTATTAATATACTACTACCTTAACTAAACTTTACTAGCGCTACCTCTAGTAGGCTAGTACTTACTAACTCTAGACGATCTAAGATATAAAGACTAAGAGCTAGTGTAGTACCTTTACTACTACCTTAAAAGACTAACAAAAACTCTAGAGTCTTAAAAAGTAAGCTAGGCTCTATAGCTACGTGCCTTTAGAACTAGCCTTACTCTCTTCTCTTTAAGGTACTAATAAGAAGGTACTAGCTATAAGCTACTATAATAAAGTAATAGTGTTAGGCTAGTAGTTCTTTTTAGAATTAGTAGCTAATCTTAGTAATGTCGTTCTAGACCTCTAGAATAAGTAGTACTAGCGGTTTACTATTAATAACACTATAATAAAGGTAGACATTACTAACGCTCTCTAAAAGACAAGTACCTAAAAGGCGCTAAGACCTAACCTACTACTTACTAGCTTCCTTAAGGCATATAGGCGCCTCTTAGCTAAGCTCCTTATAGTAGTAGTAACTACAAGCCTCTAGCTAGAGCACGTCCTAGCGTAGTTTAAAGTAGTAAAGGTAGTAGTACTACGTAAGCCTAAAAAGACCCTTAAACAGTAACAAACCGCTAGGGCCTATAGGCTAATATTACTCTTAAGCGTAATAAGTAAAGTAATTAAGACAGTAATTAGCTAGTACTTTACTAACGCTATAAAGTTATAAGGGCTTCTCTTAGAAATACAGATAAGAAACCGGCTATAATACTTAACAGACCTTATAGTTAAAATAGTAGTTAACGCTATATATATAGTATAGAGCTATAAGGCTATAGTGTCCCTCTTCTAACTAGACATTAAAGGCGCCTTTAATATAGTAAACTATACACGCTTCTTTTATACTCTTTAATACTTAAGGTTCTTTATATAGGCTATATAGTAAGTATATAGCTTCCTTACTAATTAGATAGCTAGCCTCTTCTTTAATAAGAAGGTAGCACTATCCTAAGAGGTTACTATAAAGGTACTATAAGGCTTACTCTTCTCTCTTATCCTCTTCTTTCTTTATACTACTAGCTTATATACGCTACTATAGAGACATATAGGCCTTATTATAGTAAGGTTTACTAACGACCTTAACCTTTTAGTATTTAGTAGAGACACGATAGAGACACGCTAGTACCTTAAAAGGGCGTAACAGACCTGTAGCTAGTAGGTACAAACAAGGGGAATAGAGTTTGTCCTTAAAAAGAATAAGCTCCTTTACCTTACTTATACCTATACTATACTAATAACGCCTATCTACCTTAATAGCTAGGTTATACCCCTAGTCTAAGAGGCCTGCTTTCTAAGAGTTTAGATAGATTAGAAGCTTAGGTAAAAAGGCTACCTTAACGCTATTAAACAAAAGTTTACTACCTAGTAGTTTACGCTTATAAGGCTTACTACGTCTGTATAGAGATATAGCCTACTATACGTAAGAGAGATTTATATAAAGGTAATCTAGAGCGCTATAGTATATAGCGTAAGGGTCTAGTACTACCCCTTTAGGTAACGAGCTAAGGAGATTGTAAAGGACTTTATTATAAAGTAGTTATAGTACCTTTACGTTATTATAAGGGCGTACTAAGTAACTCTTGTTTAGTTTCTTAAGTCTAAAACAGTTATGCCTTTACTTAACCTCTACCTTAACAAGTAGGTAGTAGACTTTAAATAACGTCTTAAACGTATAGATAAGGGCGAACTTATATAGTCTATCTATAATAAGGTAATAACCTGCCTTTAATAACGCTAGAGACACTACTACGACGCCGTTATAACACTACCTTATACGTTACTTAAGTATAAGGCAGGCTAAGCCGTATAGACAAAGGACTAGTATAAAGACTTCTTACTAGAGAAGACCTTATAAGAGAACTAGAGGACACGATAGACTTAATACAATAGTTTACTAACGTACTATTAAGGTACTGCCCTAGCCGCGCTACCCGTCCTTTTAGTAGATACCCTTAAGAAGTACTTACTCTTTTATAAGTATAAGAGCTTACTTTTAACGTAGATCTATACTAGTAAGGTTAGGCTCTAGGCCTTCTTTTTTAAACGTAAAGTACTAGAGGTAATAACCCTTTAGTACCCTTATAGTAAGGCCCTAGAGACAGTAGCTTACCTAGTCCTTAACTACTAGTAGCTTAACTAATAGTAGTAGGCCTTATAGTAAGTACTTTACCTAAGGGCGCTATAAACGTTCTACGACTTTATAGTAGTAATAAAGAGAGAAAAGAGTACGCGCGTACTAATCTACTAGCTACTGTCTACTAGCTAGTTCTTATAGTTTAGGCTAGCTAAGTACTACCTAGCTAAGGAAGAGGAGGAGCGATCCTAGTTAATAGCTAGCGTCTCTCTAGTATCTTACTAGCGTCTTATTAGTATGTTTAGTATTACTAGGCTAAAAGGTTAAGTTCTAGTAAGGTAGTAATAAGGTCT
>NW_020194486.1:3349-5216 GCF_003019875.1 Amorphotheca resinae ATCC 22711
GGAGTATGGGTAGTACGCTTAAGCGCCATCCATTTTCAGGGCTAGTTCATTCGGCAGGTGAGTTGTTACACACTCCTTAGCGGATTCCGACTTCCATGGCCACCGTCCTGCTGTCTAGATGAACTAACACCTTTTGTGGTGTCTGATGAGCGTACATTCCGGCACCTTAACTCCACGTTCGGTTCATCCCGCATCGCCAGTTCTGCTTACCAAAAATGGCCCACTAGTGTTGGTACATTCGAATGTCCACGTTCAATTAAGTAACAAGGACTTCTTACATATTTAAAGTTTGAGAATAGGTTAAGGTTGTTTCAACCCCAAGGCCTCTAATCATTCGCTTTACCTCATAAAACTGAATTCAACACTGCTATCCTGAGGGAAACTTCGGCAGGAACCAGCTACTAGATAGTTCGATTAGTCTTTCGCCCCTATACCCAAATTTGACGATCGATTTGCACGTCAGAACCGCTGCGAGCCTCCACCAGAGTTTCCTCTGGCTTCACCCTATTCAGGCATAGTTCACTATCTTTCGGGTCCCAACAGCTATGCTCTTACTCAAATCCATCCGAAGACATCAGGATCGGTCGATGATGCACCCTTAAGGGTTCTCACCTCCGTTCACTTTCATTACGCGTATGGGTTTGACACCCAAACACTCGCATAGATGTTAGACTCCTTGGTCCGTGTTTCAAGACGGGTCGCTTACAACCATTACGCCAGCATCCTAGCCGAAGCGCGGTCCTCGGTCCAGGTAGGCTGCATTGCACCTGGGGCTATAACACTCCCCGAGAGGAGCCACATTCCCCAGGCCTTTATCCAACCACCCAGACCGATGCTGGCCTGAGCGCGGCCGAGTGCACCGGTGAGAACACCGGATGATCGACCGCGCGCAAGTCTGGTTGCAAGCGCTTCCCTTTCAACAATTTCACGTACTGTTTAACTCTCTTTCCAAAGTGCTTTTCATCTTTCGATCACTCTACTTGTGCGCTATCGGTCTCTGGCCAATATTTAGCTTTAGATGAAATTTACCACCCATTTTGAGCTGCATTCCCAAACAACTCGACTCGTCGAAAGAGCTTCACATGGGCGAAGGCGACCGGTCACAGACGGGATTCTCACCCTCTATGACGTCCTGTTCCAAGGAACTTAGACCGGAGCCACACCCGAAGCATCTTCTACAAATTACAACTCGGACCCTGAAAGGGCCAGATTTCAAATTTGAGCTGTTGCCGCTTCACTCGCCGTTACTGAGGCAATCCCTGTTGGTTTCTTTTCCTCCGCTTATTGATATGCTTAAGTTCAGCGGGTATCCCTACCTGATCCGAGGTCAACCACAGAAGTTGGGGTTCTGGCAAGCCACCGCGGGGCGCTGGAGCGAGAGATGTACTACGCTCAGAGCCCAGCGGCACCGCCACTGATTTTAGGGCCGGCCGCGACGGGCAGGGCCCAACACCAAGCAGAGCTTGAGGGTTGAAATGACGCTCGAACAGGCATGCCCTGCGGAATACCACAGGGCGCAATGTGCGTTCAAAGATTCGATGACTCACTGAATTCTGCAATTCGCATTACTTATCGCATTTCGCTGCGTTCTTCATCGATGCCAGAACCAAGAGATCCGTTGTTGAAAGTTTTAACGATTGTATAGTACTCAGACGACACTAAAAAACAAGAGTTGGGGTCCTCTGGCGGGCGCGCGCCAGCGTGAGCCGGCGGCCGGGCGGCGGCCCGCCAAAGCAACAAAGGTAACGACGGCACAGGGTGGGAGATCTACCCGTGAGGGCACGAACTCTGTAATGATCCCTCCGCAGGTTCACCTACGGAGACCTTGTTACGACTTTTACTTCCTCTAAATGACCAAGTTTGACTG
>NW_020194486.1:5236-6323 GCF_003019875.1 Amorphotheca resinae ATCC 22711
GGGCGGGCCGCGGGCCTGCGCGCGAGCCCCAAGACCCCCCTACTACAGGGCCGCGACCCCCTACCAGCCCCGGAGGTACAGGGCCCCGACCCCCTGTAGCACCCTGGAGCGACACCCTAGAGTACCCTGGAGCGTCGGCGCTCGACCGCGGCCGAATTTTCGCCAAGTCCCCTCTGGGTGCACAAAAACGGCCCTCGCGTAGGTGGGGGATCGGGATCTTTGACAAATCCCCACGTAAATAATTTGTCGGAAAATTCTTTTTCGGCCACCAACCATTGTACGCGACCCGCAAGTGACCCAATAGTCGGTGGGTATATGAGGGGAGCGGTCCTAAGGACCCCAAGACGAAAAGTCGAACGGCGCCACAGGCACTTTCAGTGCTTGCCGCAGCCTGTAGGCGGATTAGTTAGGGGTCCCAGGGGCCGTATGACCTCGTCCCATGGTTGCGAGACCACTGACCGGTTGCTAACTCGTGGTTGTAGGCCTTCTGGCTCCCACCTGTTAGCATAGGCAGAGGTTGACCACCGAAGCAGGCTCCGGCCTGTGGGTGTGCCCGACGACCCGTCAGCCTCGGCATGGCGGGCTCAGTTGGAGTCTGTAGATTGATGCCTGATAGGTAATCTTTCACCCAGACAGTCGGGGGTAGGCCTAAGCAAGCATCCGTTCCCGCGAGGGGGCGTGGCCTTGTGGACGGTATCCTCCTCCTGAGGGGCCTAGATCGCACTCGATGGTGGCGCCTAGCGCCCGACTCCCGTGTGGTGGACGGCCCTTTGGGGAACTCAGTGGGGGCAATTGGATAGCTGGTCGGACCCTGTCGTAGCCTCGCTCCAGGGCACCCGGGCAGCTGGGGATGCCTCGCACCCCCCATCTCAGTGGACTTTTCTGCCTCGCTCACGCGGGGTCTCGTCGTGCCAGCGGACCTGCGGCGGCGTTAGAGACAGGCCATTGCGAGGGGGATCATGCGTGGCAGCCCCCTATCAGAGAACTACTCTGCCCCGCTCACGCGGGGTCTCGCCGGTCGGAGCGGACCTGCCGCGGCGTTCAAGGATAGTTACCTGGTTGATTCTGCCAGTAGTCATATGCTTGT
>NW_020194487.1:0-2878 GCF_003019875.1 Amorphotheca resinae ATCC 22711
ATAGCTTTTTCTACTCTAGTTAGATATATAAATACCTCTTTTACTATAAACGTTTAATAGGCTTTCTTCTTTACTAGTACTCTCTTAAGTAGCTTAGTTTTACGTACTTATAATAGCTTTATAATTTACGTAAATTAAGACACTTTATTACGTAACTAACCTATTATCCTAAGGTATTGTTTAAGCTATTATAGCGTCTTTAAGAACGTTAGTTTTGTAATAGCTACTAATCGTTCCTTTATAGTTAACAGGCTAAACGTATCTACCTTTTGTCTTAAAATAGTAGCTAAAAGAAATACTATAAAGTATTTTAGCCTTTTAAGCGTAATGTTTATCTCTATAAAACATATAAAGACCTACTATAAGTACTTAATATACTTAGTAAGCGTTTTACTTACTATTACTACGTTATCTACAAATACTCTTATAAAAGCTCTTAGTTACGCTATTAATACGTTAATTTAGTATTAAGTATATAATAGTGTGTTCTTAAAACCTATAAGAGTATAGTTAAAGGTATGTTAACTTATGTACGTTACGACTATAAAGTAGTAACAAGTCTTTAGATAATACCTTTATTAGTAAAAATAACTTAATACGTCTATTATAATAATAAACCTATAGCCTTAAATTATTTAGAAGATATCTTCTTAGGTTAGTATTAAGTAGACGTCTAGTACGACTAACTAATTTAATCTTCTAATATTAATAACTACCTTTCTTTTACGTTTACTATTTAGTATTATATACTAAACTATAAACACTAGGTAAGAGAAAGGTATTATATATAACGTCTTTTCTAAGCGCCCTTAGTTAATTAACTTATTAAATATAGATTCTAGTACCTTATAATCCTTAACTCTTAAGAGGTATACTTTAGCCTTACTTAACATTTTGTCTTACTAGTCTTGTTAAAGCTCTACTTTTATCTAGTAATCTTTAGGTATATTAATAAATCTCTTGTTATTCTAGAGGCTATCTAAGAACTTATCTATTAACTAAAAAAGCTATTTAACTTAATCTAAGAGGCTATATATAGTTATACTATACAAGTACTTTGTTTCTATAGAAGTTATGTCTAAGACAAGTCTTAGTCTCTCTTTACGTAGTATTTATAATATAAGGTCTTATAAGTTAGCTACGTCGTCTAATAATTAAAAGTAGTCCTTATAATTAAACTTAATAAGGTCTCTAAGCTTTACGTTCTTTTAGACTTAGACTAGTTTATTTATATCGTTTCTTACTATAACTAATGTTAACTACTAGTCTATAAGATACGTAAATAGGCTAACTTAAGAGTTACTAGGTTTAAATAGTATGTCTTAATTACTTTTCTTTATATTATATACTACTAGTATAGTTACTATAGTATATAGTAGGATAGTAGTGCCTTTCTTAGCTACTATAAGTATCTAGTGTCTTCTCTTTAGTAAGACGTTAATGTTAATTATAACGCTATATAAGTGTACAAGTGCCCTTTTATCTAATACTAAAATATTAATACGTTTAAGGCTGATAATATCTATACTAATAATAAGGTTTATAAAAAGAGTATTAATAAGGTATATTTTATATAATATTACTACTTAGGCTGTCTTACTAGTCTTAGTTCCTAGTAAGAACATGTCTACTATAACGTATTTTATAGACTATATCTTATTAGTACCTACTCTTTTAATACTAATTAGCTTTACTTATATTTAAACCTAAATACTACTATACTATTTATATAGCTATACTTTACTAGCTATACTTAGTATTAATCTTATGTTAAGGTATCTCTAGACTTAGTTTACTATTATACTTTTAAATACTAACTTAATTATTATGTAGTACTATAATTAAAAGCCGTACCTTATACTATTATTAAGTATAGAGATTATTAAAGACGCTATTACCTCTATAGAATTTAAGACTACTATAGGCTCTATAGAATTTAAGACTACTGTAGGCTCTATAGAGTTTACTACTACTATAGACTTACTACTACCTGTCCTTACTTAGGCAACCTTATAGGCCTTTTTAAGGTATATAAAGAGTTTGTTAGCACTTTTAAATCGTTCCTTACACTTCTTACATTAGTGTTAAAGGCTATCTACTTTAGTAAAATTATTATTATTATTATTATTATTATTCTTACTGCCTATACCTACTACATATAGAACCTCTATACTACATAAATCACGTAGTAAAACCGTACTAAAGCCAGGTAAAAACCTACGTGCTACTACTTATGTTTATACTATTATAGCACTACTAGGGCGCTAGGTCCTTATCACTACCTTACTAGAACTTAACCTTTTAGCCTAGTAATACTAAACATACTAATAGTACGCTAGTAAGGCGCTAGTAAGGCGCCGGCTACTAGCTAGGGCTACTCTTTCTCTTATAACTCTTCTACTAGGTAGCGCTTAGCTAGACAGAACTATAAGAATTAGCCGGTAGATAGTAGCTAATAGATTAGTATATAAGCGCTCTTACCTTTCTTTGTTACTACTATAAAGTCGCGGAACGTCTATAGCGCTCTTAAGTAGAGCGCTTACTATAAGGCCTGCCGCTATTAATCTAGCTACTAGTAGTTAAGGACTAGGTAAGCTACTGTCTTTAGGGCCTTACTATAAGGGCACTAAGAGGTTACTACCTCTAGTACTCTACGTTTAAAAAGAAGGCCTAGAGCCTAACCTTACTAGTATAGATCTATATTAAAAGTAAGCTCTTATACTTATAAAAGAGTAAGTACTTCTTAAGGGTATTTACTAAAGAAGTAAGTAGCGTAGCTAGGGTAGTACTCTAGTAGTATACTAGTAAACTATTATATTAGGTCTATTATGTCCTTTAGTTCTCTTATAAGGTCTCTTTTAGTAAGGAGACCTTATAC
>NW_020194487.1:7500-12127 GCF_003019875.1 Amorphotheca resinae ATCC 22711
AGTACACTTACTATCCGTTACTATAGGCTCGCCTATAGTCTGCTAGTACTCTAAAGGGTATCTAAAGGTACTGATTTTAATTCTATCGTTTATTTTTAAGTTTTTAAGGTAGTAGAGGGCGTAGACAACTGTTCCTTACTTTTTTCTACTTTAGTAAAATTAACTTCTATAAAGTTTGTAATTAGATCGTTATAAAACTTATCCTTTTATAAGTAATATATGTTTGTAAAATCCTGTTCTATAAAACTAGGTAGTAGCTTAACTATATTAGCTTATAAATTGTCTTACGTATAATACGCTTTAGCTCTTATATACTTATCTTTTAGTACGTCTTTAGCTATAGCCTAATAAGCCTATACTAGTTATAGTTAGTATTAATACTTGTTACTATTCCTTACGTAAGCGTTTCTTATAGTTATCTATAGCTATCTACGTTATCTAAGAGGTTAATTCTAATATAAGGTCTAACTTTAATAGTTAGCTATATTATTCTTGTTCTAGCCCTTACTAAAGCTATTATTCCTAGTAAATCTACCTTATAAGTTATTCTAATTCTGCCTATTTCTATAAGAGCTACTAGGCTAGAACAGTAGTCGTTATACAAGCTATAATACTTATGATTACTATAGCTATTAAGGCTATTATAGACCTTACTATAATAGGTACTAGTATAGCTAGTATAAACGCTAGGCCTAAGGGTATAAGGCTATAGGTCTAGGGTTATATAAATAAAACAAAGGCCTGTCTTTATTTGTATACTAGTTTATAAGTAGCTACTATACGTTTATAAGTAATACTTACCTTTTACTTAAGTAGTAAAGACAGGCGTTAACTAGTGTTACGTTACTCTATAAGGTATTACTATCTAGTTAATATACTTACTAATTCTTAACTCTTTAGGCTAGGCTAGCCCTCTTTAGCGGCTTACTAAAAAGGACCTAAAAAGGCTATAAATCATTATAAGTAACATAAACCTTTATTACTTACTCTAAGATAGAGCTAGTAGAACTACCTCTAAATTAGAGACCCTTCTTTATCTAGCTTATAAGTAGTAGCTCTTACTATACATACCTTAGAAAGAGCTAATATAGTAGTAATATAATAAACAAGACTTAATAATTAACTATATATAGGTTATAATAATACTCTAGTATACTTATTAAGGTAACCTAGAGTATAAGGGATCTAACTACTATACCTAGCTAATTAAGGTTACTACTTAAGTAAGGGATTACTAAAAAAGAGCTATAAAGGTACTAGGATAAAGCTAGACTCTAATAGACTAAAAACTAGTAATAATTAAGGCTAAGAGGCTCTACCTTTTTTTAGAACTACTAGACATACCTTATAAGGTTAATAAGGTAGTTAACTTACTTACCTCTTAGCTTATACGTATTATAGACATATCTACCTTAAGAAAGAAGGTTAACTAAAGGTATACTAAGCTCTAGTAAAATAGTAAGGTCCTTAAGGCTATCTAGTAAGTATAGGTAGTATATCGTTAATATACTACTACCTTAACTAAGCTTTACTAGCGCGACCTCTAGTAGGCTAGTACTTATTAACTCTATATAATCTAAGATATAAAAACTAAGAGCTAGTATAGTGCCCTTACTACTACCTTAAAGGACTAATAAAAACTCTAGAATCTTAAGAAGTAGGCTAGGCTTTATAGCTATATACTCTTAGAACCGGCCTTACTCTTACCTTTATAAGGTACTAACAAAAAGGTACTAGCTATAAGCTACTATAATAAAGTAATAGTATTAGGCTAGTAGTTCTTTCTAGAATTAATAACTAATCTTAGTAATGTTATTCTAGACCTTTAGGACAAGTAGTACTAATAGTTTACTATTAACGATACTATAATAAAGGTAGATATTACTAACGTTCTCTAAAAGACAAGTACTTAAAAGGTACTAGGCCTTAACCTACTACTTACTAGCTTCCTTAAGGTATATAAGCGTCTCTTAGCTAAGCTCTTTACGTTAATAGCGACTATAAGCCTTTAGCTAAGGTACTTTCTTATATAGTTTAAAGTAGTAAAGGTAGTAGTACTATATAAGCCTAGAAAGACCCTTAAATAGTAACAAACTATAAGGGCCTATAGGCTAATATTACTCTTAAATACAATAGGTAAAGTAATTAAGTTAGTAATTAGCTAGTACTTTACTAATACTATAGAGTCGTAAAGGCTTCTTCTAGAGATATAAATAAGGAACCGGCTATAACGCTTAATAGACCTTATAGTTAAAATAGTAGTTAACGCTATATATATAGTATAAAGCTATAAGGCTATAGCGTCCTTTTTTTAACTTAACATTAAAGGCGCCTTTAATATAGTAAACTATATATGTCTTCTTTATACTCTCTAGTACCTAAGGTTTTTTATATAGGCTATATAGTAAGTATATAGCTTTTTTACTAATTAGATAGCTAGTCTCTTCTTTAATAAGAAGGTAGTGCCGCTCTAAAAGGTTACTATAAGGGTACTATAAGGCTTACCCTTTTCTCTTATCCTCTTTTTCTTTTATACTACTAGCTTATATACACTACTATAAGGTTATATAAGCCTTATTATAGTAAGGTTTACTAACGACCTTAATCTCTTAGCTTTTAGTAAAGATATAATAAAGATACGCTAGTACCTTAAAAGAGCGTAATAGATATATAGCTAGTAGTTATATATAAGAAAGATAGAGTTTACCTTTAAGAAGAGTAAGCTTTTTTACCTTACTTATACTTATACTATACTAATAACACTTATCTACCTTAATAGCTAGGTTATACCCTTAGTCTAAGAGGCCTACTTTTTAAGGGTTTAGATAGATTAGAAGCTTAGATAAAAGGGCTACCTTAACGCTATTAAACAAAAGTTTACTACTTAGTAGTTTATACTTATAAGACTTACTATATCTATATAAAGATATAGCCTACTATACATAAGAGAGATCTATATAAAGGTAATCTAGAGTACTATAGTATATAGCGTAAAGGTCTAGTACTATCTCTTTAAGTAGTAAGCTAAGGAGATCGTAAAAGACCTTACTATAAAGTAGTTATAGTACCTTTACGTTATTATAAAGGCGTACTAAGCGACTCTTGTCTAGTTTCTTAAGTCTAAAATAGCTATACCTTTACTTAACCTCTATCTTAATAAGTAAGTAGTAGACTTTAAATAACGTCTTAAATATATAAGTAAGAGTAAACTTATATAGTCTATTTATAATAAGGTAGTAACCTGTCTTTAGTAATACTAAAGACGCTACTATAGTACTACTATAGTACTACCTTATACGTTACTTAAGTATAAGGTAGGCTAAGCTATATAAGTAAGAGACTAGTATAAGGACTCTTTTTTAAAAGAGACTTTATAAGAGAACTAAAAGGTATAATAGTCTTAATATAATAGCTTACTAGTATACTACTAAGGCGCTACCCTAGCCGCGCTACCTGTCCCCTTAGTAGATACCTTTAAGAAGTACTTACTCTTTTATAAGTATAAGAGCTCTCTTTTAATATAGATCTATACTAGTAAAGTTAGACTTTAGGCTTTCTTTTTTAAGTATAGAGTACTAGAGGTAGTAACTCTTTAGTACCCTTATAGTAAGGCTCTAGAGATAGTAGCTTACCTAGTCCTTAACTACTAGTAGCTAGACTAATAGTAGTAGGCCTTATAATAAGTACTTTACTTAAAAGTACTATAGACGTTTTACGACTTTATAGTAGTAATAAAGAAAGGTAAGAGTACTTATATACTAATCTATTAGCTACTATCTACTAGCCGATTCTTATAGTTCTGTCTAGCTAAGCGCTACTTAGTAAAAGAGTTATAAGAGAGAGAGTAGCCTTAGCTAGTAGCTAGCGCCTTACTAGTACCTTACTAGCGTCTTATTAGTATGTTTAGTATTACTAGGCTAGAAGGTTAAGTTCTAGTAAGGTAGTAATAAAGACCTAGCGCCTTAGTAGTACTATAATAGTATAAACGTAAGTAGTAGTATATAGGTTTTTACCTAGCTTTAGTACGGTTTTACTACGTAATTTATATAGTATAGAGGTTTTATATATAGTAAGTATAGGTAGTAAGAACAATAATAATATATTACTTTAGTATAAGTATAGACGTATTATCTATCTTATATAAATATAATACTTATATAGTATATAAGTGTACTTATCTTTAGTAGCTATTCTTTATATTATAAAAATAACTAAAAAGTCTTTCTTAACTACTAAGTACTACCTAGATTCTAGAATAAAGTATATAAAAACTATAAATAAAGAGACTATAGTATAAGGTATTTTACTTATAGTAGTAGTATATAACAGGCTTTTCTAAATAATTATCTTAGGGTTAAGGGTTTATTATTAGTACTATTAATAGTACTACCTTTACTTTCTAAGATATACTCTTTCTAAGACCTATTACTAGAATATAGTAAATAAAATTAAAATACTCTTTAGGTACTATACTTTATACTAACGCCTTTAAAGTACCTTTCTTAAGATATATCTTATTTATAGTATTAAACTAAGGTATACTTATATAACTATAGGCCTAAGACAAAACTACTTAAGATTTTATAAAGAGATATATATACTACTAGATTACTTTTATATATATATA
>NW_020194488.1:0-3842 GCF_003019875.1 Amorphotheca resinae ATCC 22711
CTTAAAACCTAAGTATCTTAAAAAATACTAAACTACTCTTTTACTAGTAAATACTCTTTAAAGCTTTACTAACTTTATTATTATATATCTTAAAAAAAGAAAAAAAAATCTAAAGTATAATCTTACTTATTAAAGACGCTTTAACCTTTATTTATTTATTATTTATCTTTATTACTATCTTTTTTACTATTATTTTCTTTACTATTATTATCTTTTATAGTATCTACTACTACTTTATCCTTTACTTTCTTACTTTCTTTAGATCTTTATAAATTATATACGTACTACCTTTAAGTTAGTAGTAACTTAGTATTAAGGTAAGAGATACTTATAACTTTCTTAAAATAAGATACGTACTTTTTAAAGATAGTAATATAGTCTTACTATACTTATATTATCTTTTCTATAAGCTAATTACAATACTCTACCTTTATGTTTATAGTTATAATAAACTTATTATAAAGCTCTAACTAAGAAGTAATTTTTACTAGATAACCTAACTTTTACTTTATATACTCTTCTTTATCTACTTTATTACTATAAAGCCTCTTTTCTACTAATATTATAGTCTAAGACTTTAAATATTAAAGGCTTTTCTTTACTAAAGTTTAGGTAGTCTAAATTATAGCCTATTTATATTAGCTTTAACTTTACTATAAATAATAGACTACCTTACCTTATCTTTTTTTATAATTACTTTTTAAAGTTTGATTTCTTTAGCTTAAAGAGTTAAAATAACCTAGTAACGTTAATAAAGCTATAATATAAGAGTATTACCTTAAGAAGAGTTATACTTATAAAAATATACTCTTTTTTTAAATTTTTATAATAGACGTACTTTACTAATATAGCTACTATACTATTAGGCTATTACTCTTTACTAAGAAAGAATACTTATAGTCGTTATCCTTATACTTTAGTAAGGTACCTTATAAGTCTTATAAAGCTATTTAGTTTAAGTATTACTTATAAGCTACTAAACGCTTTATTAGCGCTATGTCGTTATTAATAGTTTAATAAAGGTTTGTTAAAAGTTTGTTAAAAGAGTTGTAAAAGAAAGAGAAGTATAGTAGTATTATATTTATATAAGGTAAAAAAAAGAAAAGAAGGTAATAAACTAGTAAAAACAAGTCTTTATATACCTCTTAGTACTATAAAAGATAGACTAAGTAAAGAAAGATAAAAGAGGTGTTTTTTTATATTTACTTAAAAAATATAATTATAAGTAATATAGTTTAATCCTTATAGCTACCTACTATTAGTATACTATTAACCTTCTAGTAAGAGGTAATAAAGGATTTCTAAAAGTAGTAAAAGAGTAAGGAATACTAGTGTACCTAAGTAATATAGTTTGTATTATATATTAAAGGTCTTATAACTATCTAACGACTTACTAGTACTTTACTATAATATGTCTTTACTAAAAGTAAATATAAGAGGTACGCTAAATAAAGATCTAAAAGTATAATATATAATAGAAATCTTATAGTTTAGCTATACGCTTTTACTATACTATAAAGTTACTACTATTCTTCTTTTTCTAATACTACTAGTTATATAGTTATATAGTTATATATTTACTTACTAATTTATTCTTATACATTTATTCTTATTTCTAAAGAGGTATTAGCCTACCTTAGCCTTCTTATAATCTAATAGCTACTTATAAGCTTTTAAGGACAAAAGCTAAAAAAGAAAGATACTATATTAGGTATACTAATATATAAAATTATAATAACTTAGAAATTAAGTATAAGGTAACTACGTACTATAACTAAGGTAATAGTAGGTATTAAAGAGTATAAGAATAGAGAGTAAAGAGGGAAAAGAAGAGGGGTTTAGAGATTAGTCTATAGTTAAAGTAGTAATATACTTTTAAATATACTATAACTATCTATTGACTCTTGCCTCTTTTACTTTATAGAAATATACCTAACAGGTTTTATAATATTTAGCCTATATTACTAAAAAGCGTACTTATTACTAGTAAAGACTATATCTAAATTAAGGCTTTTAAAGATGTTAGGATCTAACTATAAGGCCTAAAAGGCCTGTTTAGTATAGATCTTAAGAGCGTAGCCTTAGTCTTCTTTTTTTATACTAGTATAGTATCCTTATATAAGATAATTAAGAAAAGAGTCTACTAGAATATAAAAGAAAACTACTTTACTATTAGAGATTAGTATTATAAGTAATATAGTAGAGAATTATAGTTAAGTAGCTAGTAAGCTATAGTATACTTTAATTTAAATCTAAACTAATTCTTACCTTCTGTCCTTTTCTTTACTCTCTAAGATATATATATACTACTTAAGAACCTTAAGTAGTCTTAGCGTACTTATAAGTATATAAGGCTTATATATTCTTAATCTTATCCTTTTAAGTCCTTAACATTACTTTTCTCTCTTATAGCTCTATCTTAGAGTTATATAAGCTATACTAGATATAGTGCCTTCTTAGAGTTATATAAAACCTATACTAGATATAGCTAAGCTTTTCTTTTATAACGCGTACCTAAGATACGTAAGGGCTATACTAGGTTAGCTTTATACCTCTTCTTATAGCTCTTACCTTATATATAAACTATTCTTACTCTAAAACCTTAAAACAATATAGTATAAATATAAGAAAGAAAGAATATCTCTTTTCTTTATCTACCTTTTATCTTTATCTATACTTATAGTAGTACGCTTATTATACTAGATTCGCGCTAGTACGTTCCTAATAAGCTATATAATAAAGGCTCTAGCCGCTCTTTACTTATAGTACCTTATTTATATAAGAATTTATTTAATATAAAGAATTATTTATAAAGCCTTACTAAATATTTATATTATATTATTAGTAAGTATCTTATAATACGTTACTAAAGAGAAATATATAAAAAGGTAAACTTTTTCTTTCTTACTTTTCTTTTTCTTTCTTTTTAAATTAAGTAGCCTTACCTCTTATACCTTCTTAGTACTACCTTTTCTTAAGTCTTCTTTCTTAAGATATTCTTACGCTTTATACCTCTTCTTATTCTTTCTTTAACCTCTTTACCTTATATAATACCTCCTTACTATAGTTAGCCTTACCTGCCCTTATACTTATAAAGTATACTCTTACGCCTCTCTTACACTTACTACGTCTACTACATAAAGATATAAGCGGCTAAGCTTAGGCTTACTTATATTACTTAGGTAGGTTAGACTAAGTATAACTAATATACTACTAAGTATAAAGCTTATTATAAGATCTTATAAGAGTTTATAGCTAAGCTTAATAAGTTACTCTTTTTATCTAATCGTACTAAAGCTACTATTATAGCTAATCTTGTCTCTACTTACTCTACAACTCTTAAGGCTAAGCCAGGGCCTTACTAGCGCTCTTTTACCTAGCGAATTAAGAGCTATTTTTACTAAGCCTACCTCTAAGGCCTCTTATAGCCTTTACGTACTACTACTAAAGCTGTCTTAATTATAGTTAACGTACTATAAGGTCTTTACTACTTAATTAATGTTATAATAAACACTTATTAATATAACGTAAGTGTCCTCTTTACTTTACTAGTACTTACTAACCTTAGTTAGTCTAACCTCTTACCTGTTACTAAGACAGATCCTTATAATAGTAATAATAATAATAATAATAATAATAATATAAAAGATAATAAAAATAATAATAGTAATAATAAGTAGTAGTCTAGTCTAGTCTAGTAGTCTTAAGCTATATAGTTATAAGGCTTAGGTTACGCGTATATATTACTAGTATATAGCTAGGACTTGTTTTTACTTTTCTTTTTTCTTTTTAAATTTAATACTATTCTTAACCTAACTACTTACTATAACCTATACCTTTTC
>NW_020194488.1:9280-11627 GCF_003019875.1 Amorphotheca resinae ATCC 22711
GGGTTAGTATAATAACTTAATTATACTATAAGGTCTAGATAGTAAGGGTTTTAGCTAGTGTTTCTCTTACTCTCTTCTTTTTTTAGTTATAATAAAAGGTTATACTCTTACCTAATAATCTATAACTTATAATATCTATAATAACTATAACTTTATACACTATAAATAATAGTATAAGAAAAAAACACATATAACAACTTATCTTTATACCTAGTAGTACGTTATATAACGCTTACCTTACTAAGTATTCTGTTCTACTTCTTCTTACTACTCTTATTCTTTATATAATACTAGTATAGTAGTGTTAGTTAGTATAGACGTAGGTTCTTAGGTAAGGGCTTAATACCTTACTTACTTAACTAAGTACTATACTTAGCTACTCTAGCCTTATTATATAGTATACTTTCTTATAATCCTCTTAATATAGTATTCTTCTTCTCTTCTTACGATTATAGGCCTAGGCTAATCGTTAGTAACCTCTTATAATAAGAACAGATTATATAACACTAGGTATAAGAGGTTAAAAGAGAATACGTTATAGATCCTTAGTAAGGTATTAAGCTAGTAGCTATATAAACCTATAACCTTTATTACTATAAACTTAGTATACTTTATATTAAGCTTCTTTAATAAGTAGCTTATATAGACGTTCTATAGGTTAAGCTAGACCTTATTACTAACGTTAAATCGTACGGCCTATAAGTGCCTCTAATTTGTTAAGTTCTCTTATACTTACTAGACTATAGCTATTAACGCTTATACTTACTTAGTTACGTCCTTAAGCTTTCTTATAATATTGTCTACTTACTAGGTAGGGCTCTTATAAGTACTATATAGTATTAGGTTATATAACGTCTAGATTAGGCTAATATAGTACTTATAAGTTAAGAAGAAGAGGCTTACTCTTATAGATACTACGTCTTAATTATTAATTACTAACTCTATAGTTAGTAGTAGCTTAGCCTAATTGTCTTAAGTATAATTTATAAATATATAAAGGTATGTCTTTACTATTTAGTTTATATACTTTATTAACCTGTCTGTTTTAAGGTAAAACGTAGTTAATAACCTTTATACAATCTTTAGATATGTATAGATCTGTACCTACACGATTCTTATAAACTATAGTCCTTTATTAGATATAATTACATATAGTAGTCTATAATATTAGTAAAAGTATTATATAAACGCGTTAGCTACGTTCTCTACTCTAATCTATACTATTAGTTTAAGAATTACTTCTTTACTTAACTAGTCTATAATAACTATAAGGTTTATATAACCCTTACTCTTAGGTAAGTTAACTATAAAGTCGATTAAAATCTCTTTTTATATCTAATTAAGTATAAGTAAGGGTTTTAAGAATCCTTACTTCTAATCTCTTTAGGCCTTATTATAACTATATAAATTATAGTTTTATATAAAGTAATAGATATCTTTAAGTATTCCTAGCTAAAAGAACTAGTATATTATAAGGGTAGACGTAACCTTACGACTTAAGTAGCTTATTAAGACTAAGTCGTATATATATTAGATTAGCTTTATATAAAGCTCTTTAGAATCTAGAACCTAGTACTTACCTTAAAAGAGTAGCTAATTTCCTTAGTCTAAGCTATACTCTATAATTAATACTTTAACTCTAAGTTTAGTTAAAAAGACTTAGTTACTTTAGGCTAACGCCTAAACTATCTTATTATATACTTAATCCTTTATATAAGCCCTTACCTAAAGCCTTTTTAGGCTGCCTTCTACCTCTAAGGCTATATACACTAGCCTGTTACTAGCCGGCGTAGTACTCTTTATAAGGGCAGTATAGATCGTCTTTATAGATTATAAGCGTAACTTAGTAGCTATTATTAATTTCTAGAAAAAGGGGTTCTCTTTAGCTATTACTCTTTACCTTAAGAGTAGCCTGTCTAAGAGGTTAACTAAGTAGCTTAGCTTTAGTAGCTATATTATATAGTACTATAGTTATTTGTCTTTCTAGTTAGATAGTATGTCCTAGTCTTATTATAATAGTACGTTAGCTATTAGGTTTGTCTTTTTCTTAATATATAAGATTATAAAGTTATATTTTAATAAGACTAAAGACTACTTTATTTGTCGTTTAGTTAGCTTTTAGACAGTTATAAAGTACTCTAAGTTCTTATAGTCTATACAAATCTTAAAACTCTTAATACTTTATAAGCTTAAGTCTTACTCTTTAAGACAATAGATAATTACTAATATTTCTTTATTATAGATCTTATAATTATACTTAGCTAGATTGTTTTTCTTTAAGTAAGTACGTATAAGGTTATATAACTACTCTTGTTATTAACCTAGTAATAGTGTCTTACTTATATAC
>NW_020194489.1:0-6988 GCF_003019875.1 Amorphotheca resinae ATCC 22711
CTAAAATAAACAAGGTTAATAAAACGTAATAAACTAGATAGTAGAGATATACCTTTATATATTACAAATTATACTTAAGACAATTAGGCTAAGCTACTACTAGCTATAAAACTAGTAATTAATAATTAAGATATAGCGTTTATAAAAGTAAGCCTCTTCTTTTTAACTTATAAGTACTATATTAGTCTAATCTAGACGTTATACGACCTAATACTATATAGTACTTATAAGAGCCCTGTCTAGTAAGTAGATAATATCGTAAGAAAGCTTAAGGATACGACTAAGTAGGCGTAGACGTTAATAGCTATAGCCTAGTAAGTATAAGAGGACTTAATAAATTAGTAACGCTTATAGGCTATACGATTTAATATTAGTAATAAGGTCTAGCTTAATTTATAGAACGTCTATACAAGCTATTTATTAAAGAAGCTTAATATAAAGTATACTAAGTTTATAGTAATAGAGGTTATAGGTTTGTATAGCTACTAGCTTAACACCTTACTAAGGATCTATAACGTATTCTCTTCTAACCTCTTATACTTAGTGTTGTATAATCTATTCTTATTATAAGAAGTAACTAACAATTAGCCTAAGCCTATAATCGTAAGAAGAAAAGAGGAATACTATATTAAGAAGATCGTAAAGAAGCGTACTATATAATAAGGCTAAGGTAGCTAGGTATAGTACCTAGTTAAGTAAGTAAGGTATTAAGCCCTTACCTAAGAACTTATATCTATACTAACTAATACTACTATACTAGCGTTATATAAAAAACAAGAGTAGTAAGAAGAAAGAAAATAAAATACCTAGTAAGGTAGGCGTTATATAATACGCTATTAAGTATAAGAATAAGTTATTATATATGTTTTTTTTTCTTATACTATTATTTATAGTATATAGAGTTATAGTTATTATAGGCGTTATAAGTTATAGATTATAAGGTAAGAGTATAACCTTTTATTATACTAAGAAAAAAGAGAAGAGTAAGAGAAACACTAGCTAAACCTTTACTATCTAGACCTTATAGTACAATTAGGTTATTATATAACCCTAACCTTCTCTTAAGAAAACGTATAACTATACTTATACCTAGCTTATTATTATTACTCTCTTTCTCTTACTTTAAGGCTAGTAGCCCTAGACAATTATCTAAGAAAGCTTGTCGTATACTACTACTATAAGTAGAACACCTTACGCTATAGTCCTTTTATTTATAGTTCTTATACGCCTTATTCTAGAATCTAGGTAGTACTTAGTAGTTAAGAAAGACTCTTTAGTCGTTTTTATAATATAAAGAATAGCTACTAAGAACAAGTACGCCTATACGCTATATAAGTATTATATTTATATAAGATAGACGATATATCTATACTTATACTAAGGTAATATAGCTAAGGTAAAAAGGTACGTTACGCCTTAAAAGGGCTAAGGCTTAACACTACTTGTCTATATAAATAAGTTACGTAAAGACGTAAAGAAAGGTAATATATAAGATTAGGTACTACTAGGTAGTAAGGGCGTTTAACTACGTAATAGTATTATTAACTATATAGACAAGGCTATATACGTATTAGTAAGGGCTAGCTAAAGGTAAGGTAGTGTTATATACGTTCTATAGGTTTAAGATAGCTATTTTTACTATATATATAAAAAAAAAAAAGGCTTAGTAATAGGCTAGTGCCTACGTTAGCGCTATACGAGTTTGTACTAAGAGAGAGCTTAACTTACTAATCGTTAGGGACAGCTACTTTAGGACGCTTAGTAGTAGGCTAGCGGCTAAGTTAGCGCTATATAAGCTTAGAAAAGAGCTTAACTTACTAATCGTTAAGGAGTAGCTACTTTAGAATACTTAGTAGTAGCTTAATTAATAGATTATAGTACGATCGTATAGTGTAAGAAGGGGTAGTAGTAAGAGTAGTAGATTAGGTTATTAAGGTTAAGTATAAGGAGAGAGAGGAATTAATTTGTAGTAGTATAAAGATTGTCTAGATTACTTACTAAGAAGAGCTAATTAGGGCCCTTATACAAAGCGTAAGTTATAAGATTAGGTGTTAGTACTAAAAAGAAAGAGAGAGAGTAATGTTACAGGTTAGAACCTAGTAAGGGGTTAGTACTAAGTACGTAACTAACCGGACTATTATTACCCTATCCTAATAGTAGAGTTTTCTCTTACCCCTTGCCTTATATAAACCCTTTCCTTTCTTTCCTCTTTAGAGTATTCTTCTTATAGAATAAATCAACTTTACCTAAGCATCGTGTCGTCGACCTCTAACACTAACTATAAGAGAAAACAAGAAACCATAAATCTAGTCTAATACGTATAAACGACTGTCCTTAGGACTTGTTAATCATTATAACAAAGCTTAGACAGACCGGAAACTACTTATAGATTAGGGTAAAAAGAAGAGCGTTCTCTTTATTTAATAACAACTTAATACGTAAGATCGTCTATAACTAGGCTGCGTAATAGGTCCCTATAGGTTGGGTTTCTATAGGTAGGACCTAACCTATAGGGATCTAACCTATAGGGTAGGTTTAGACTAGTAGGTAGGCCCTAACCCATAACCTAACCTATAGGTTACTAAGACCCTAACACGTGATTTAAGCCTTAATAATATCACGTAATAGCATAATAATTATAGTTTATACTAATCTTTATACTAATCACTTTGTAAGGCGTTATTTAATAGATTACATTTAGGAATTTACGGAAAATATACGACAGAATCGTGCCTTGTAACTTATAATCTTATTACTATTCTATTTTAAATTTGGCCCTATAGCCTTTTACCTTCTAGTATAGTATACCTAAGAATTCTATTACGTATAGACTATACAA
Source organism: Amorphotheca resinae ATCC 22711 (assembly GCF_003019875.1). NCBI lineage: Eukaryota > Fungi > Ascomycota > Leotiomycetes > Helotiales > Amorphothecaceae > Amorphotheca > Amorphotheca resinae. The sequence goes on from NW_020194489.1 coordinate 2,840, forward strand.
GCTTTATATCCTTTTACTAAATTATAACTCGTTTAGTATAGATAGCGGCAAGATTTGTTACTATATATTATTTAATTAGTATAAAGATTAGTATAATAGATTAAATACTTACAGGAAAACTTAGTAGTTAATATAGCCTCTACAGATTCTTGTAAGGCTTTTATTACGCTTCTCTAGACTCGGAATTCAGGGCGTAGCTAAAGTATGATCTCCTTTACTAGCCTTATAAAGGGTGCTTACAGTATTAATAGTTTAGCGGTCTTTTAGTACTTTCTTATTTCTCTTAGCGCTATAGCTATTAAATTTGTTAGTAGAGTTTTTATACTAATCTTTATACTAATTAACTTACTGCCTAGTTTAAATCTTTGTCTTCTAGCCTAAGGGTTCAGACCGTTCAGCTGGTTAGGCTGGTTAGGCTAGTTAGGTTAGTTAGGCTGTCCAGGTGTCAGGTGTATTTCTATAGAGTAGAAGAGGCAAGAGTTAATAGATAGTCATAGTATATTTAAAAGTATATTACTACTTTAACTATAGACTAATCTCTAAACCCTTCTTCTTTCCCCTCCTTACCCTCTATTCTTATACTCCTTAATACCTACTATTACCTTAGTCGTAGTACGTAGTTACCTTATACTTGATTTCTAAGCTAGTATAGTCTTACGTATTAGCGTACTTAATATAGTATCTCCCCTTTTTAGCTTCTGTCTTTAGAAGCTTACAAGTAGCCGTTAGATTATAAGGAGGCTAGGGCAGGCTAATGCCTCTCTAGAAACAGGAATAAATACATAAGAATAAATTAGTAAGTAAATATATAACTATATAACTATATAACTAGTAGTGTTAGGAAAAAGGAAATAGTAGCGACTTTGTAGTATAGTAGAGGCGCGTAGCCAAACCGCGAGATTTCTGTTATACATTATACTTTTAGATCTCTACCTAGCGTGCCTCTTATATTTACTTTTAGTAAAGACATATTATAGTAAAGTACTAGTAAGTCGCTAGATAGTTATAAGACCCTTAATACGTAATGTAAACCGTATTACCTAGGCGCACTAGTATTCCTTACTCTTTTACTACTTTTAGAAATCCTTTATTACCCCTTACTAAAAGGTTAATAGTATACTAACAGTAAGTAGCTATAAGGATCAAACTATATTACCTATAATCGTATTTTTTAAGTAAATATAGAAAAACACTTCCTTTGTCTCCTTTTACTTAGTCTGTCCCTTATAGCGCTAAGGGGTATATAAAGACTTGTTTTTACTAGTTTATTACCTTCTTTTCTTCTTTTTACCTTATACAAATATAACGCTACTATACCCTCTCCTCTTTACAACTCTTTTAACAAACTTCTAACGTACCTCTTTTAAACTATTAATAACAACATAGTACTAACAAAGCGTTTAGTAGCTTATAAGCGATACTTAAACTAAATAGCTTTATAAGACCTATAAGGTACCTTACTAAAGTATAAGGATAACGACTATAAGTATTCCTTTCTAGTAAAGAGTAACGGCCTAATAGTATAGTAGCTGCGTTAGTAAAGTACGTCTATTACAAAAATCTAAAGAAAGAGTATATTTTTATAAGTATAACCCTTTTTAGGGCGACGCTCTTATGTTATAGCTTTATTAACGTTACTAGGTTGTTTTAACTCTCTAAGCTAGAAGAATTAAACTTTAAAAGGTAATTATAAAAAAGGATAAGGTAAAGTAGTCTATTGTTTATAGTAAAGTTAAAGCTAATACAAACAGGCTATAATTTAGGCCGCCTAAACTTTAGTAAAGAAGAGCCTTTAACATTTAAAGTCTTAGACTATAATGTTAGTAGAAAAGAGGCTTTATAGCGACAAAGTAGATAGAGAGGAGCGCGTAGAGTAAAAGTTAGGTTATCTAGTAAAAATTACCTATTAGTTAGAGCTTTGTAATAAGTTTACTATAACTATAAATATAAAGGCAGACTATTGTAATTAGCTTATAAAAGAGGCGATCTAGGTATAGTAAGACTATGTTACTATCTTTAAAAAGTACGTGTCTTATTTTAAGCAAGTTATAAGTATCTCTTACCCTAATACTAAGTTACTACTAACTTAAAGGTAGTACGTGTACAAATTATAGAGATCTAAAGAAAGTAAGAAAGTAAAAGATAAAGTAGTAGTAGATACTATAAAAGATAATAATAAAGAAAATAATAGTAGAAAGAACAGTAATAAAGACAAATAATAGACGACTAAGGGTTAAAGTGTCTTTAACAAGTAAGATTATACTTTAGATTTTTTTTTCTCTTTTTCCTTTTTCTAAGATATATAATAATAAAGTTAGTAGAGCTTTAAAGGGTGTTTACTAGTAAAAGGATAGTTTAGTGTTTTTTTTAAGATACCTAGGTTTCTAAGTTTTTATATAATAAATACAGAAGTCGTACTTACGTTACTATAACTACGCTAGTAATATTATGCCTTTCTAACGATTATCTTAATGTATTTGTTTGTATTTACGTAAAAGTAGGCTATCGTTAAGGTTCTGTCGTAGTTTCTACGAGTTTTCTAAATTGTTATACCTTTTTTATTTTATAAGATAGAGTCTGTTTCTTTATAGGCCTTTATAGTTAAGAATAGCTTTTACTTTAAATGTTTCTTTATCTAAGACTAGAATGTCTATTAGGCTTATAGAGACTTTGCCTTCTTGTACCTTATAGGGTTCTAGGCTTATAATTAAAAAGGTAGGATATAGCTATACTAACAAAGGAAGGCGTAGTCTATAGGTAAGTCTATAGTCCCTAATAACGTCTTTAATTTAGTAAGGGCTAATGTACTTATCTACGAATTTCCTAAAAGGTTAACGTTACCTTAGGTGTTTTATTAACAAAAGTACTTAGTCTCTCTTTTTAAATAAAATCTTTTTCTAGTTCTAGTTATACTATTTCTTATACTATTTTTAGGAGTACTAAAGGAATATAATAATTTCTTTATAGCTACTTTATAGCTACTCTACTTGTATATTAGCTACTAGCGCCTTTACTAGCTTTAACCGGTTTAGAGGTATGTCTCTAAGACCTTACGGCTAGTACCTATATAGTACGTATAATAGTGTTACGTTTATTATAAAGTACTATAAGGTATTATATATAAATTTAGTAAGATCTAGCTTAGTTACCTAGTCGTCTTATATAAAGCTATAGTAAGTTTAAAGGTAATGCTTAATAGCTTAGTTCTGCCGTTCTATCTACCTGTCTATTTGTAGGTAATAGGTAGTACTAAGTTACTATAATGTTACTAGGTACTAGTAGAAACTACTCTAGAATTTACTTATAAAGAGAGAGCCTTAGTCTAAGATAATACTGTCTAGAATTCTAAATTGTCGTATAACGTAGTGTATTAAGAGAGACGCTAGCCTGTTACTAGTAAGACAATTAGTTATTAGAATATATAAGGAAAATTTTGTAAATTAGTCTATAATAACAAGTATTAAATTATATAGTTTACTTACTACGTTATAAAAGTAAGGTAGCTACGTAATAAAGTTAAGTAAGATCTCTTACTAAGGTTTAGAAGGAATAAAGAGTAGGGCTAACTTACTATATAGTAGATAAGTCCTTACCTTTGTTCTTTAACAGATAGCGTAAGTAGAAACGTAATAGTAGACGTCTTTATTAAGACTTAGCTAGAAGAAGGATTAAGAAAGCCTTTTCTTTGTTTTACTAACTCTCTAGTACCTTATAGTAAGTACGTTATAAAAAAGCTTTAGTAACTTCTTACGTAAACCTAGATTATTAGGTATATATATACGTCTATAATACTATAGTAGCGTATTATCCTTAAATGTCTATAAGGACCTAGTAGTACCTTAGCTACCTCGCTACTTCTTTTACTCTTTATTAGTAATAAAGGCGTCCCTCTACTATATATTACAAAAGGCTTCTAATAGTAACAGTAGTAACGTTAACGTTACTATTACCTAGCTATTACTCTTACTAGCCCGACTCTAAGTAGAGTTCTCTACTAGTATAAGAGTATTTAATTCGCGACTTAATACTCTAGTAATAAAAGCGTAAGGTCCTTAAGACTTACGATTACCTTAGTCTACTAGCCGGCGTAAGTCTGGCCTTTTACACTTAAAGCGATTCTACTAAGACAGTATACGTTAAAGAGGTTAA
>NW_020194490.1:0-4752 GCF_003019875.1 Amorphotheca resinae ATCC 22711
TTAGTACGCCCTTAGCTAACCTTTTTCTTAGAGTAGATAAGTCTATAATACGTATAAGCTAAGAGGTAAGTAAGTTAACTACCTTATTAACCTTATAAGGTATGTCTAACGGCTTAGAGAAGAGGTAGAGCCTCTTAGCCTTAATCGCTACTAGCTCTTAGTCTATTAGGGTCTAGCTCTACCCTAGTGCCTCTATAGCTCTCTTATAGTAATCCCTTACTTAAGTAATAACCTTAATTAGCTAGGTATAGTAGTTAGATCCCTTATACCCTAGGTTACCTTAGTAAGTATACTAGAGTATTACTATAGCCTACGTATAATTAATCGTTAAGTCTTGTTTACTATATCTCTTTTAGGTTAGCTTCTCTTAGGGTATACGTAGTAAGAGCTACTACTTACAGGCTAGACAAAAGAGGGTCTTTAATTTAAGGGTAGTCTTACTAGCTCTATCTTAGAGTAAGTAGTAAAGGTTTATATTACTTATAACAATCTACGGCCTCTCTAGGTCTTTCTTAGTAAGTCGCTAAAGAAGGCTAGTCTAGCCTAAGGAGTTAGGAATTAGTAAGTATATTAACTAGACAGTAATACCTTATAGAGTAATATAACACTAGTTAACGCCGGTCTCTACTACTTAAGTAAGAAGTAGGTACTACTTATAAACGTAAATAACTATATAGCCCTTACCCTTATAAACCTACTAGTACTTTGCCTATACTAGGTAGTAGACTGTCTTTATCTGTTTATTATACTATAGCTCTTAGATTACTATAACATTAGCTTTATAGCTATTATAAAGTACTATTAAGGTAAGGCCGTTCTTTCTTATAGTATTCTAGTATACTATTATTAATTTTATTACTAAAAGTCTAGGATCTATAAGTCTTACGTTATAAAGGGGTCGCTAGACCCCTAGTTAGTTCTCTAGCTTAATATCTCTATAATGTCGTAGCTCTTAACCGTTACTATATCTAGCGCCTTAATAAAAGGGCGCCTACGCCTTACTAGAGTCCTTACTATAGGCTTCTTGTTATTACCTATCTATAGTCTCTTAGGTATTACGACCTAGTAGCTATTGTTACTATCTTATAAGGACACTAGTATAACGCTAAGTACTTAGCTAGTAAAGCTACTCTTTAATACCTTAAACTGTCTAGGTCTCTACTAATATATAGTATATACCTACTCCTTTACTTTAAGGGCCTTAAGACACTAATAGTCTTATACTACGTATAGTCTACTATAGTTAATATATCTCTTCTTACTATTAAGTTAAGGGTACTCTTCTTTACCTTAAGGGTACGCTACTCTTACGTAGTAGCTATACTAGGCCTAGTTCTTATAGAACCGCCTAATATAGCTAAACTAGTAGTACTAAAAGTATCTTTAGATTTATAGGTTAGCTAAATACAGCTTATAGTTAAAGATCTAGGCTTACTAGATTAGCCTTTATTTATATAGGCGTATCGTTACGTTAGCGCTCTAAAGGTATAGTACTATTGTTATAAACTTTACTATAAAGGCCTTAATAAGCTTAACTTTAACCTTTGTAACATATAGTATATAGGCTTAAATCTCTACTAGTAACACTCCTAATTTTACTTGTATAACCTAGTCTACTAGTAGGCCCTTTACGATTACTATAAACTTACTCTTATAGAGCTAGGCTATAGGCCTAAACGCTCTTTATACTTAGCCCTAATCTTAGATTATAGTCTTTAGTATAGCCTTCTTAAAGGTAAGAATAGTGTTACTACTAGAAAGCTAGTAGGTTACTACTACCTTAGCGCCTTTAATCACTATATTAGCTACTATTACTACTTTAATAGCGCTATAACGTACTAGGTCTTTTATCTGTTTATCTACTCTAATCCTTAGCTCTCTAGTCTGTCTTTCTAGTATTACTTATACTCTTATTAGGTACTAGCCTACTACTAACACGTATATAGCCTAAAGGGCCGCTACTACTATTAGCCTCTAGAAGGCCTTCTTTAACATTGTTCTTAATTACCTAATCGTTACTAGGTCGTCGTTAGAAAGGGTCCTAGAGGTATGTAGAGAGGTCTTTATGTTTACTACCTTTAGCTCTACTACTACTGTCGTTATCGTAATAAGGTCGTAAAGAAGGTATAACGCCTTATCTTTCTTACCTAGTATTATATAGGCCTTAATTTGTTATAAGATTAACTTTGTTTTATTGTCTATACTACTCTTACTACTCGCTAGCTCTTTACTACGGCCTTTTATTAGAGAGTAAGAGTATTAGCTCCTTCTTATAAGTAGGTAGTACTAGCTCTATTTAAGTCTAGTATACTTACTATCTGTTACTATAGGCTTGCCTATAGTCTACTAGTACTCTAGAGGGTATCTAAGGGTACTAATTTTAATTCTATTATTTGTTTTTAAGTATTTAAGGTAGTTAAGGGCGTAGGCGACTATTATAAAGTTTTTCTTTTATTTTTATTATAAGTTTGTAATTATAGTAATAGTATAACTAATTATAGTCGACCTAGAATCCTTAGGTAAGAAGGAACTATAAGAAGAACTATAAGAAGATAGTAAGGCTATAGCGACCTTACCTAGTAAGTACTAATAATTTATAGACGTCTTCTCTAAGAAAGGGGCTAGATTACTACTTATAATTAATAGCCCTACTTATATAATAGACCTTAAAAGAGACATAGTACTACTATATAGCTAAATCTACCTACTTATAAAGGTTAAGCTAGGTATCTTACATAAATATTTAGACGACGCCCTAGTAAAAAGATAGATCTGTCTAAGTAAAAGCCTTACTAGTACTCTAATACTATTTGTTTTAAAGAAAAGAGAAAAGCTACAACTTTACGTTAACTACTAGACGTTAAATAGTGTAACTAAAAAGAACTAAGCCCTTATTCTATTAATTAAAGAGATCCTTAATTAGCTATTATAAGTACACGTCTATACTAAGCTTAACCTACGTAAAGCGTACTATTAAGTTTGTATTAAGGCTAGTAATAAGTAGAAAACAGCTTTTTAGTATTAATATAGCTACTTTAAATACTATATTATACCCTTTAGGCTAGTAAACGTACTAGCGACCTTCTAGTCCTTTATTAATAAAGTACTAGAGAATCTTATTAATAATATTTATATTATATATCTTAATAATATCCTAATTTACTTTACAAATAAAGAAGAGTATATATAGTATATTTACTACGTCCTTAAACGTCTCTAATAATATAACCTTTATACTAACCTCTTAAAGTACAAGTTTAATATAAAGTAAGTAGGTTTCTTAGGATACGTTATTAACTTATAAGGAGTTTGTATTAAACCTAAGCGTGTCTTTATAATCTAAGAATAGCTTATTCTTATAACTATAAAAGACATTTATGTCTTTCTAAGGTTTACTAGGTTTTATAAGTACTTTATTAAGAATTATTTAAAGATTACTATACTACTAACAAATCTCTTTTATAATAACGTTACTAGTACTATTATACTAAGTTCTAAAGCCCTAAAAGCCTTTTATAAGTTACGACTAGTCTTTATAAAGGCCTTTTTTCTACGTTACTATAACCCTAAACTACTTATACGTATAGAAACAGATATATCTGTCTATACTATTAGTACTGTCCTTTTATAGTTATAAAAAGGCCGCTAGTACCTAGTTACGTTTATTTCTAAAAAGCTAAAAGGGCTAGAGCTACGTTATAATACCCTTAACGCTAAGTTAATAGCTATTATTAAGGCTTTTAGGTTATAAAGGCCGTACTTAATATATATATAAAGTTTAGTATTAGTTTTAATAGACTACCTAAACTACTATTACCTCTTTATAAAGCTAAAGTTGTTATAGTAGTAAGTAAGATAGCTAGAAGAACTTTCTGTCTTTAACTTTAAGATTAAATATAAAGAAAGTAGCTAAAACCTTACTAATAAGTTATTATAACGACCTGACTTATAAGATCCTAATAAGTAATTAGAGGCGTAATAAGCTCTCTTAGTAACTTTCCTTAATAAATTCTAAGTAAACGTAGTTACCTTAGAAGCTATTAGTCTTACTATAAGGCTTGTTTAAAACAAAGTTTTTATTCTTTTTATTCTTTTAATTCCTTTTGTTCTTTTAATTTCTTTTATTCTTTTTAAAGGTCTAGTAACCTCTTTAATATATACTATCTTAGTAGAATCGCTTTAGCGTAAGAGGCTAGACTTACGCCGGCTAGTAGACTAAGGCGATTATAAGTCTTAGAGACCTTACACTTTTATTACTAGAGTATTAAGTCGTAAATTAAACACTTTTATACTAGTAAAGAACTCTACTTAGAGTTAGGCTAGTAAGAGTAATAGCTAGGTAATAGTAACGTTAACGTTACTACTATTACTATTAGAAGCCCTTTATAATATATAGTAAAAGGACGCCTTTATTACTAATAAAGAGTAGAAGAAGTAGTAAGGTAGCTAAGGTACTACTAGGTCCTTATAGACGTTTAAGGATAATACGCTACTTACTTACTGTCCTTATAGTACTTAAGAAAGCTTAAGATAAGCTTAAGATAGCTTTAAGTAAGCTTAAGATAAGATAAAGTATAGTTTAAGTAAGCTTAAGCTATAAGCTTAGCTTAAGATAAGCTTAAGATAGCTTTAAGTAAGCTTAAGATAAGATAAAGTATAGTTTAAGTAAGCTTAAGCTATAAGCTTAGCTTAAGATATTCTTAAGCTAGCTTAAGCTTTCTTAAGATTTACCTAAGCTTTCTTAAGATTTAA
>NW_020194491.1:0-4513 GCF_003019875.1 Amorphotheca resinae ATCC 22711
TTTTTTTTTTTCCTCTCTAGACTACTTTTAATCTCTAGATCTTAAATCACGTAACATAGCTTTATTTATATATAAACAAACGCCCCTTACCTTTACGACTACCTTTAATAGCCTTCTAGCCCTTTGTTACCCTTACAGATCTTAATAGCCCTCTAGCCCTCTATTACTCTTACAGATCTTAACAGCCTTCTGTTACCCTTATAGATCTTAACAGCCCTTTATTACCCTCGCGGATCTTAACAGCCCTCTATAGCTCTTACGGATCTTAATAGCCCTCTATTGCCCTTACGGATCTCGATAGCCCTCTAGCCCTCTATTACTCTTGTAGATCTCGACAGCCTTCTGTCGCCTTTATAAATACCCTTAACAGCCCTCTAGCCCTCTATTACCTTTACGGATCGTCCTTCTGCCCTCTATAGCCCTCTATTGCCTTTATAGATCTCGACAGCCCTCTATTGCCTTTACGAATACCCTTAACAGCCCTCTAGCCCTCTATTACCTCTACGGATCTTAATAGCCCTTTATTACCTTTACAAATACCCTTAACAGCCCTCTAGCCCTCTGTTACCTCTACAGATCTCGACAGCCCTCTATTGCCCTTATAGATCGTCCCTTTACCCTTTATATAGCCTTTACTAATCCTTTATAGCCCTCTAACTTTAAATACCTGTCGTAATCCCTTTAAATACCTGTCGCGATCCTTACTTTAAATACTTGTTACGATCCTTACTTTAAATACCTGTCGTAATCCTTACTTTAAATACTTGTCGCGATCCCTTTAAATACCTGTCGCGATCTCTTTAAATACCTGTCGCGATCTCTTTAAATATTATGATCTCTTTAAATACTTGTCTTTAAATAGTTAGTTACAATCCCTTTAAATATAATAAATTTAATACGTTATATATGTCTTTTATAGCCTTTTATAGCCTTATAGAGCCCTTATAAGCCTAGTTTAAGCTAGCTTAAGCGTTAAGCCTAGCTTAAGCTAGCTTAAGCGTTAAGCCTAGCTTAAGCTAGCTTAAGTAGCTAAGAGATTTAATATCTTATTAACAAAAGCTTAGCTTAAAAGAGCTTAAGCTAGCTTAAGAGAGCTTAAGAGAGCTTAAGTTAGCTTAAGAAAGCTTAAGAATATCTTAAAAAATAACTTAAGAAGACTTAAAAAAGCTTAAGCTATTCTTAAGCTATACTTTACTTTATCTTAAGCTAGCTTAATTTTATTCTAAGCTTTCTTAAGTACTATAAGGACTATAAGTAAGTACTATAGTATTATAGACGTATATATATACCTAATAATCCGGGCTTACGTAAGGAGTTACTAAAGCTTTTTTATAACGTACTTACTATAAGGTACTAGAGAGTTAGTAAAACAAAGAAAAGGCTTTCTTAATCCTTCTTTTAGCTAAGTCTTAATAAAGACGTCTACTATTACGTTTCTACTTACGCTATCTATTAAAGAACAAAGGTAAGAACCTATCTACTATATAGTAAGTTAGCCTTACTCTTTATTCTTACTAAATCTTAGTAAGAGATCTTACTTAACTTTATTACGTAGCTACCTTACTCTTATAACGTAGTAGACAAACTATATAATTTAATACTTATTATTATAGACTAATTTATAAAATTTTCCTTATATATTCTAATAACTAATCGTCTTACTAGCGATAGACTAGTGTCTCTCTTAATATACTACGTTATATAACAATTTAGAATTCTAGATAGTATTATCTTAGACTAAGGCTCTCTCTTTATAAGCAAATTCTAGAGTAGTTTCTACTAGTACTTAGCGACATTATAGCGACTTAGTACTACTTATTACCTATAAACAGACAGGTAGACAGAATAGTAGAACTAAGCTATTAAGTATTACCTTTAAACTTACTATAGCTTTGTACAAGACGACTAAGTAACTAAGCTAGATCTTACTAAATTTATATATAATACCTTATAGTACTCTATAATAAATGTAACACTATTGTACGTACTATTTAAGTACTAGCCGTAAGGTCTTAAGGACATACCTCTAAACTAGTTAAAGCTAGTAAAGGCGCTAGTAGCTAATACGTAAGTAGAGTAACTATAAAGTAGCTATAAAGAAATTATTATATTCCTTTAGTATTCTTAAAAATAGTATAAGAAATAGTATAACTAGAACTAAAAAAAGATTTTATTTAAAAAAAGAGACTAGGTACTCTTATTAATAAAACACTTAAGGTAACGTCGACCTTCTAAGAAGTTTGTAGATAAGTACATTAGCCCTTACTAAATTAAAGACGTTATTAAGGACTATAGACTTACTTATAAAATACGCCTCTCTTTATTAGTATAGCTATATTCTACCTTTCTAATTACAAGTCTAGAACCTTATAAGGTATAAGAAGGCAAAGTCCTTATAAGCCTAATAAACATCTTAGTCTTAGATAAAGAAACATTTAAAGTAAAAGCTATTCTTACTTATAAAGGCCCTTAAAAAAACAGATTCTTTCTTATAAAATAAAAAGGATATAACGATTTAGAAAACTTATAGAAACTATAACAGAACCTTAATAATAGTCTACTTTTATATAAATACAAATAAATACATTAAGATAATCGTTAGAAAGGCATAATGTTACTAGTATAGTTATAGTAAAGTAAGTACGACTTTTATATTTATTATATAAAAACCTAAAAACCTAAGTATCTTAAAAAAAAACACAGAAATTAAAAATTTTTATAACAGTCGTCTATACTCCTTACTACCCTAAAAACTTAAAAACAAACGATTAATTCGAAATTAGTACCTTTAGATTCTTTTTAGAGTACCAGTAGACTATAGGCAAGCCTATAGTAACAGATAGTAGGTATACTAGACTTAAATAGAGCTAGTATTACCTACTTGTAAGTAAGAGCTAGTACTCTTATACCTTAACTAAGAGCTATAGTAAAGAGCTAGTAAGTAGTAAGAGTAGTAGTAATAATAAGACAGAGACAATTATATAGAGAATTAAAGCCTATATAATACTAGGTAAGAAAGAAGAGGTATTACGCCTTTTACACGACCTTGTTATTATAATAATAATAGTAGTAGAGATAAGAGTAGTAAATACAACAACTCTCTTACGTACCCTTAAGACCCTTTCTAATAACAACCTAGTAACGATTAAGTAATTAAGATTAATACTAAAAGAGGCCTTTTAAAGGCTAGTAGTAATAGCGGCCCTTTAGGCTACTTACGCGTTAGTAGTAAGCTAACGCCTAGTAAGAGTATAGGTTATACTAGAGTAATAGATTAAAGAGCTATAGATTAGAGTAGATAAGTAAGTAAAAGACCTAGTATGTTATAGCGCTATTAAGGTAGTAATAGTAGCTAATATAGTAATTAAGAGTACTAAGGTAGTAACGACTTACTAGCTACCTAGTAGTAACACTATTCTTATGTTTAAGAAGTCTATACTAAAGAACGTGATCTAGGATTAAGGCTAGGTATAAAGGGCGTTTAGGCCTACGGCCTAGCTTTATAAGAGCGAGTTTATAGTAATTACAAAGGGCCTACTAGTAGACTAGATTATATAAGTAGAGTTAAGAACGTTACTAGTAAAGATTTAGGCCTACGTACTATACGTTATAAAGGTTAAGATTAAGCTTATTAAGGCCCTTATAGTAAAGTTTACGATAATAGTATTATACCTCTAGAGTACTAAGGTAGTAACACGCTTATATAACTAAGGATTAATCTAATAAGCCTAGATCTTTAACTATAAACTACCTTATATTTATTATTATTATTATTATTATTCTTACTCTCTATACCTAATACATACAGAACCTTTATACTATATAAATCACGTAGTAAAACCGTACTAAAGCCGGGTAAAAACCTACGTACTACCTCTTATAAATACTTTATTACTGTCAGGTGTATTTCTACAGAGTGGAAGAGGCAAGAGTCGATAGACAGTCGTAGTATATTCGAAGGTATATCGCTGCTTCAACTATAGACTAATCTCTGAACCCCCCTTCTTTCCCCTCCCTGCCCTCTATTCTTATGCTCCTCGATGCCCACTATTACCTCGGTCGTAGCACGCAGTTACCCCGCACTTGATTTCTAAGCCATTGTAGTCTCACGTGTCAGCGCACCTGACAATTACGGTACTACTAGGGCGCTAAGACCTTATTACTACCTTACTAGAACTTAACCTTTTAGCCTAGTAATACTAAACATACTAATAAGACGCTAGTAAGATACTAGAGAGACGCTAGCTATTAACTAGGATCGCTCCTCCTCTTCCTTAGCTAGGTAGTACTTAGCTAGCCTAAACTATAAGAACTAGCTAGTAGACAGTAGCTAGTAGATTAGTACGCGCGTACTCTTTTCTCTCTTTATTACTACTATAAAGTCGTAGAACGTTTATAGCGCCCTTAGGTAAAGTACTTACTATAAGGCCTACTACTATTAGTTAAGCTACTAGTAGTTAAGGACTAGGTAAGCTACTGTCTCTAGGGCCTTACTATAAGGGTACTAAAGGGT
>NW_020194492.1:0-2949 GCF_003019875.1 Amorphotheca resinae ATCC 22711
TATCTTATAACTAAGTTTAATAACCTTTGTCCTTAATTATTATTATAGGTTAGAACCCGGTAAAGGGTTAGTACTAAGTACGTAACTAACTAGACTATTGTTACCCTGCCTTAATAGTAGAGTTTTCTCTTACCCTTTACCTTATATAAACCCTTTTCTTTCTTTTCTCTTTAGAGTATTCTCTTTATAAAATAAATCGACTTTACTTAAGTATTATATTATTAACCCTTAATATTAGAATACTCTTAACCCTTTCTATCTAATTAAAACTTCTTATAGCTCTATTATATAAGAGTATAAGATAGAGTAAGACTACTTAATAATAAGTTTTTAAACCCTTTTTACTAGCTTGTCTAGAGGTTAAGATAACTAAGAGTAGTCGTCTACTAAACTAGGGTAAGAAGAACGACTAGAGTATAAAATAAAGTAGTTAAGGTAAGTAGTATAATAGCTCTAAGCCTAAGCGGCCTAATACGTAAACCTACTACCTTTTATACTAATCTTAGCTATCTTAATACTATTGTCTATAGTCTTAATACTATTACTTACTACTATCGCCCTTATAAGGCCCTTAGCTAAGCTACTAGCTAAGCGACAAAAGAGGCTCCTTTTAGATACTACTATATTTAATAAAACTAAAGCCTAGTTTACTATATAGCGTTTAGTAATTAAAGCTAAGCTTATAGTAGATCTTACTTATAATACACTAACTATATAATTCTAGTATATTTATAGCTAACTAATAAGTAAGGCCTTAACCTAGATTACTTTTTAGGTTAGGTTAAACGTATAAAACAGACTAATAGTTAAGAAGAAGATAGATTTTAAGCTATTAAAGTAACTTTAATAGGCGTTTAATAATATAAAGTTAAGAGAGTTAGCTAAGATATAGTTATATAAGTTAGAGTAAGGAAACTAGAGTTTTATAGCGTTTTTAGTAGACTTTAAGTATACGTTATTAGAGGCTAGAGGCCTAAGTTAAGATAATAACGTAAAGAAGTCTTTCTTAAAGAGTAGTATATTAGATAAGCTTAAGCTAGTAATTATAGCCTAAGACATACTTACGTTATATATAGACTTTTATAAGCTTTTAGAGACTATAAGCTATAACCTTAACGCTATTAAGAGGCCTAGATAAAGACAGACAGGCTACTAAGGTAAGGCTTACTATACCTTATCCTTAAAGAATAACTAGCCTAACAACTATATAAACTAAGAACTAACTTATATAATAAGAGTTATTACTACTTGTCTATAATAATAGCTATAAGCTTAGTAAGTATTAGATAAGGTTATTAGTTAGTACTATATAGCTAGAGAATACCTATAATATAGTAGTAAAGACTACTTTACCTAAGAATATTACTTACTACTAGCTTAAAGACCTAATAGCTTAACTTAACCTAAGAGAATAGCTATAGTATCTACCTTAAGGCCGTATATAATAATACGCTAGGCTATTAAGGAACTATTAGACAATAAGAACGTACTAAAAGAAAAGAACTTAGAAAACAAGTAGCTCTTATTTAAAAGTATAAACAAGAGTAAAAGAGAAAGGTAAAGTAAGTATAAGACTAGGACTAGTAGAGGTTTAAGAAAGAAGTAATAGATTACCTCTTTTTCTTAGTATTAATATTAGTTAATAAGGAATGTTTTACTTATACACTAGTAGATTTAAGTTACTTATTATATAGACTAATAGACTCTTGTTTTACCTAAAAACACTATCTCTTACGTATTAGTTATAAACTCTATATAATTACTAGCTTTAAGTAGTTATTAAAGAGTATAATTAATAAGGTTATAGTAGTTAATACTAATATTAATAGCTATATAAAAGAGAAAAGCTACTTTTATATAGTCTTAAACTTAGTGTTATATAACATTATCCTTAGTCTCTCTTAGATAATATAGTACAACGTCTACTTAAGTCTAAAGAGGTTAGAATTAGTAGTTAGCTTGTTTAGTATATAAGTTAAGAACTAGACTATTAACCTAGACAAACCTCTAAATTATATAATAGTATTAGTAGCTAGGTTTATATCTACTATATAATAAAGAGAGAAGAAGAAGAAGCTTTAGGTCTTCTTAGCAAGTATAGCTAATATCTAAAAGGCCTTAGCTACTAAGAAAAAGTCTAATTATTAACTCTTTTTACTTACTTAATACTAAGAGTTCTTCTTATTATTTAATTATATAAAGGTAAAGAGGCTACTACTACTTTATAGTAAGTTAGTTAATTATATTATTAAGATTAAAAAGATAGATAGAAAAGAATAAGAGATCTTATAAGGGCTACTTTATAATATATTAAAAGACAAGCTATTAGTCTTCTAAAAGACCTTAACTAACTTACTAGATAAGTAATTTATCTAGGTTAGTAACTTACTAGTAGCGGCTCTAGTACTCTTTATATAAAAGCTAAAAGGTAGACTCTAGTTTTGTATTAACTACTAAAGGCTAAATAAGATTACTTAAAAGGACTAATACCTTTTCTTATTAATCTATAAGACCTTATAGAACATTAGATAAGTAAAATAGTTTATAAAGCTAGACGTAATTATAGCCTTTTATAAGATATAGATTACTAAAGGTAATAAATAAAAGACAGTCTTTTATATAAGGTATAGCTTATATAAGTAGCTAGTAACGTCTTTTAGGCTTATAAACGCGCTAAGTACCTTTTAGAAGTATATTAACTAGGCCTTTTAGGACTACCTAGACAAGTTCTACTTAGTATATATAGACGACGTCTTAATCTATTTAGAAAAGACTCTTAAGGAACATAAGAAGTACGTATAAAAGGTACTAGCTAGACTTTAGAAGATAGGCTTATAGCTTAATATTAATAAGTATAAGTTTAAGGTTAAGTTAACTAAGTACCTTAGATTTATTATTAAGGCTAAGTAAGGTATATAGATAGACTTAGGTAAGGTTAAGGCTATCTTA
>NW_020194493.1:0-2749 GCF_003019875.1 Amorphotheca resinae ATCC 22711
AACGACCTTAACCTTTTAGTATTTAGTAGAGACACGATAGAGACACGCTAGTACCTTAAAAGGGCGTAACAGACCTGTAGCTAGTAGGTACAAACAAGGGGAATAGAGTTTGTCCTTAAAAAGAATAAGCTCCTTTACCTTACTTATACCTATAAGAGGCGCGCTTTCTAAGAGTTTAGATAGATTAGAAGCTTAGATAAAAGGGCTACCTTAATACTATTAAACAAAAGTTTATTACTTAGTAGTTTACTATACTAATAACGCCTATCTACCTTAATAGCTAGGTTATACCCCTAGTCTAAGAGGCCTGCTTTCTAGGAGTTTAGATAGATTAGAAGCTTAGGTAGAAGGGCTACCTTAACGCTATTAAACGTAAGTTCGTTACCTAGTAGTTTACACTTATAAGGCTTACTACGTCTACGTAAGGATATAGCTTACTACGTATAAGAGAGATCTATATAAAGGTAATCTAGAGCGCTATAGTATATAGCGTAAGGGTCTAGTACTACCCCTCTAGGTAACGAGCTAAGGGGATTGTAAAAGACCTTACTATAAAGTAGTTATAGTACTTTTACGTTATTATAAAGGCGTACTAAGTAACTCTTATTTAGTTTCTTAAGTCTAAAACAGCTACGCCTTTACTTAACCTCTACCTTAATAAGTAAGTAGTAGACTTTAAACAACGTCTTAAATATATAAGTAAGGGTAAACTTATATAGTATATCTATAATAAGGTAGTAACTTACCTTTAATAACGCTAGAGACGCTACTATAACGCCGCTATAGTACTACCTTATACGTTACTTAAGTATAGAGTAGGCCGAGCTACGTAAGTAAAGGAATAGTATAAGGACTCTTTATTAGAGAAGACCTTATAAGAGAACTAGAGGACACAATAGACCTAATACAACAGTTTGCTAGCGTACTACTAGGGTACTGTCCTAGCTATACTACCTGCCCCTTTAGTAAACGCCCTTAAGAAGTACTTACTCCTTTATAAGTATAAGAGCTTACTTTTAACGTAGATCTATACTAGTAAGGTTAGGCTCTAGGCCTTTCTTTTTAAACGTAAAGTACTAGAGGTAGCGACTTCCTAGTGCCCTTATAGTAAGGCCCTAGAGACAGTAGCTTACCTAGTCCTTAACTACTAGTAGCTTAACTAATAGTAGTAGGCCTTATAGTAAGTACTTTACCTAAGGGCGCTATAGACGTTCCGCGACTTTATAGTAGTAATAGAGAAAGAAAAGAGCGCGTGTGTACTAATCCGCTAGCTACTATCTACTAGCCGGTTCTTATAGTTTAGGCTAGCTAAGCGCTACCTAGTAGAAGAAGAGAGAGAGTAATCCTAGTTAATAGCCGGCGTCCCTCTAGCGTTACGCTAGCGTCTTATTAGTATGTTTAGTATTACTAGGCTAGAAGGTTAAGTTCTAGTAGAGTAGCAATAAGGTCCTAGCGCTCTAGTAGCGCTGTAATAGTATAAACGCAAGTAGTAGTACGTAGGTTTTTACCCGGCTTTAGCACGGTTTTACCACGTGATTTATATAGTATAAGGGTTCCGTATATAGTAAGCATAGGTAGTAAGAACAATAATAATAATAATACTAACTAAAGGGCTATAATATACGCTAAAAAGAAAGTAAAAGAGATATCTAAATTTATTAGTATATCTAATATATAGAAACAATAGATACTTAATAATATAAGAGACTAAGTTCTACTATAAAGGTATGTTTAACTTTTATATACTAAGGTATTTTATACTAATCTTTATACTAATTAATATTAGATCGTAAATAAGAAAGGACTAAAAGACCTTAGCTTAAGAGCTAGGTTATAGTAAGATTAGTAGATAATTTACTATTAAAGATAATAGAAATCTTACTTAAGAAGATATTAACTTTAAAGAAGAAAATACTACGTAATATAAAGAGATATAGTAAGAGGATAAAAAATTAAATAATAAAAGTATTAATAAAATTAGTAATAATATTAATAAAAAGAGAGTTAAAGTATAGTAAAGCTATGTCTAGGTATACTAGTTCTATATTAGATTAGTATAAAGATTAGTATAACGCTAACTACGCCTAAGGTAATATAGCCTAAGAGTTCTGTCTTTAGTAGCGGAAATAGCGCTAAAGTAAGAAAAGCTTTTATCGTAAAGTAATAAAGCTTAAAAGAGAAGGAATAAAACAGCTAAAGAAGGATAGGCTATATTATCTAATAGTAGACAAGTATATGTCTTAGTAATTATTATACTAATCTTTATACTAATCTACTATAAATAATAAGGACTTATAAGACTTCTTACTACTTAAGCGATTTTTTATATTAGAAGAGAAAGCTATATAAAGGAATATAGCTATATAGTATAAAGAAGATAATAAATAAGTAGATTTACTAGGGCCTATAGATTAGTAGCTAAAAGATCTAGAGATTAACGATATAAGGTTTACGTTTTCTAACTAGTACTCTAGGTATTACTAGACGTATAGACTAATCTACGCTAATAAAGAGCCCTTTAATAAGACGTATAATTACGTCTTCTTGTCTAGTACAGACCTCTTTATAATAGAGGATTTAATTAAGACTAAAGAGATACTAAAGGCGTTTTTTTACGTTTAATTTTTTATAAAAAAGAAATATAGAATAATTGTTCTTTTCTTTACGTATAACTTATATTTAGTTATAATACTCTTATCTATAATAGTATAGCCTATAATTTATATAGTAGAAATTAAGATGTCTAAAA
>NW_020194494.1:0-2692 GCF_003019875.1 Amorphotheca resinae ATCC 22711
ATACCTTATAAGGTTAATAAGGTAGTTAACTTACTTACCTCTTAGCTTATACGTATTATAGATATATCTACTCTAAGAAAAAAGGTTAACTAAAGGCGTACTAAGCCTTAGTAAAACAGTAAGGTCCTTAAGGCTATCTAGTAAGTATAAGTAGTATACTATTAATACGTTACTACCCTAACTATACTCTACTAGTACGACCTCTAATAGGCTAATACTTATTAACTCTATATAATCTAAGACATAAAAACTAAGAGCTAGTATAGTACTCTTACTACTACCTTAAAGGACTAATAGAAACTATAGAGTCTTAAGAGGTAAGCTAGGCTTTATAGCTATATACCCTTAGAACCGGCCTTACTCTTATTCCTTTAAGGCACTAATAAGAAGGTACTAGCTATAAGCTACTATAATAAAGTAATAGTATTAGGCTAATAGTTCTTTTTAGAATTAATAGCTAATCTTAGTAATGTTGTTCTAGACCTCTAAGATAAGTAGTACTAATAGTTTACTATTAATAACACTATAATAAAGGTAGATATTACTAACGTTCTCTAAAAGACAGGTACCTAAAAGGCGCTAAGTCTTAACCTACTACTTACTAGCTTTCTTAAGGTATATAGACGCCTTCTAGCCAAGCTTTTTATAGTAATAGTAACTATAAGCCTCTAGCTAAGGCACTTCTTTACGTAATTTAAAGTAGTAAAGGTAGTAGTACTACATAAGCCTAGAAAGACCCTTAAGTAGTAACAAACTACTAAGGCCTATAGGCTAATATTACTCTTAAACGTAATAAGTAAAGTAATTAAGTTAGTAATTAGCTAGTACTTTACTAATACTATAAAGTCGTAAGAGCTTTTTCTAAAAATATAGATAAGAAACTAGCTATAGTACTTAATAGACCTTATAATTAAAATAGTAGTTAATACTACGTATATAGTATAAAGCTATAAGGCTATAGCGTCTCTCTTCTAACTTAATATTAAAGGCGCCTTTAATATAGTAAACTATATACGCCTTCTTTATACTCTTTAGTACTTAAGGTTCTTTATATAGGCTATATAGTAAGTATATAGCTTCTTTACTAATTAGATAGCTAGTCTCTTCTTTAATAAAGAGGTAGTACTACCTTAAGAAGTTACTATAAAAGTACTATAAGGTTTACTCTTCTCTCTTATCCTCTTTCTCTTTTATACTACTAGCTTATATACACTACTATAAAGTTATATAAGCCTTATTATAGTAAGGTTTACTAACGACCTTAACCTCTTAGCTTTTAGTAAAGACACGATAAAGATACACTAGTACCTTAAAAAGGCGTAGTAGACATATAGCTAGTAGTTATATATAAAGAGAATAGAGTTTACCTTAAAAAAGAGTAAGCTTTTTTTACTTTACTTATACTTATACTATACTAATAACGCCTGTCTACCTTAATAGCTAGGTTATACCTTTAGTCTAAGAGGCGTACTTTTTAAGAGTTTAGATAGATTAGAAGCTT
The DNA here is from genome assembly GCF_003019875.1 of Amorphotheca resinae ATCC 22711. Lineage (NCBI taxonomy): Eukaryota > Fungi > Ascomycota > Leotiomycetes > Helotiales > Amorphothecaceae > Amorphotheca > Amorphotheca resinae. The sequence continues at coordinate 1,502 of NW_020194494.1, forward strand.
AGATAAAAGGGCTACCTTAACGCTATTAAATAAAAGTTTACTACTTAGTAGTTTACGCTTATAAGGCTTACTATATCTACGTAAAGATATAGCTTATTATACGTAAGAGAGATCTATATAAAGGTAATCTAGAGTACTATAGTATATAGTATAAGGGTCTAGTACTACTTCTCTAGGTAGTAAGCTAAGGAGATCGTAAAGGACCTTACTATAAAGTAGTTATAGTACCTTTATATTATTATAAGGACGTACTAGGTAATACTTATCTAGTTTCTTAAGTCTAAAATAGCTATGCCCTTACTTAACCTCTACTTTAATAAGTAAGTAGTAAACTTTAAATAACGTTTTAAACGTATAGATAAGAGTAAACTTATATAGTCTATCTATAATAAGGTAGTAACCTGTCTTTAATAACACTAGAGACGCTACTATAGTACTACTATAGTACTACCTTATACGTTACTTAAGTATAAAGTAGGCTAAGCTATATAAGTAAAGGACTAGTATAAGAACTCTCTTCTAAAAGAGACCTTATAAGGGAACTAAAAGGTATAATAGTCTTAATACAATAGCCTACTAGTATACTACTAAGGCGCTGTCCTAGCTACGCTACCTACCTTCTTAGTAAATACCCTTAAGAAGTACTTACTTCTTTATAAGTATAAGAGCTCTCTTTTAATATAGATTTATACTAGTAAAGTTAGACTCTAGGCTTTTCTTTTTAAGTATAGAGTACTAGAGGTAGTAACCTCCTAGTGCCCTTATAGTAAGGCCTTAAAGACAGTAGCTTACCTAGTTCTTAACTACTAGTAGCTAGATTAATAGTAGTAGGCCTTATAGTAAGTACTCTACCTAAGAGTACTATAGATATTTTATGACTTTATAGTAGTAATAAAGAAAGGTAAGAGTACTTATATACTAATCTATTAGCTACTATCTACTAGCTAATTCTTATAGTTTTGTCTAGCTAAGTACTACTTAGTAAAGGAGTTATAAGAAGAAGAGTAGCCTTAGCTAGTAGCCGGCGCCCTACTAGTGCCTTACTAGCGTCTTGTTAGTATGTTTAGTATTACTAGGCTAGGGTTAGGGTTAGGGTTAGGGTTAGGGTTAGGGTTAGGGTTAGGGTTAGGGTTAGGGTTAGGGTTAGGGTTAGGGTTAGGGTTAGGGTTAGGGTTAGGGTTAGGGTTAGGG
>NW_020194495.1:0-2565 GCF_003019875.1 Amorphotheca resinae ATCC 22711
ACTATTTGCGAATTAAATAGACTTATTAGAGACGTCCTTATAATCAAGAAGCCAGTCTTTATTAGGAGTATAATGCTTAGTAGTACTAGAGTCTAATACAAGTCTTGTTACGGTAGGAGTAAAGTAAAATAAGCTATATTAGGATTAATTTCTGTATCTACGTCTATTTTACATTAATCAATACTAAAAGCACTTATAATTACTTTAGTAGCCTCTGTTTTGTTGTTTGTACTACTGTTACCCCTTTTGTTAGAGTCCTTTTGTTTAGACTTCTTTGAATTCGTCCCTTTATTATTGTTATTAGGACGTAATTTAGGGTATTTAATAAAGCATTTACTCTCTAAATGTCCCTTCTTTTTATAATGTTTACAAATAGGGGTCTTATTTATTTTAATAGCTTTATTAGCCTCTAAGTCTATATTAGACTTTATTCTAGCTTCTTTAGATATTAAGTCAGATATTAATTTCGAAATATCAATATTCTTAATATCCTTAGCTAATTCCTCGTATTTACGAGAGATAAAGCTATTAAAAGAAGAAGGTAGCCCCTTAAAAAGTAACTACGCTAAAAAAGGTTTAGGTAACTTATAGTTAAGTTCCTTTAAATATATAGACAAGGATTGAATTTGACTTGTGTATTCGTTTATAGAACTAAACGAGTTGTAATTAGCTTCTAAAATACGATCTAAGTATCGCCTTATTAATTTAAGGCTTAATTTACCGAAAGTAGACTTAATTACTTTAAATAAGTCCTTAGTACTTGTTTTGTCTTTAAAGCGCTTAGTGTTTTTGATCGAGATAATAGACTTAATAGCCCCTAATGCCCTTTTGTTGTTCCTTTTGTATTTACTTAATTTTTCGTAATACTTAACGGCTAATTCCGGACTATAGGCTTCGTTATTAGCCTTAAAATACAAGCTTTTATTAGGGCTTGTTTTTGTACTGTTAATATAAGGCATAAAGCTATTAATTTTAAAGAACAAAGTAGCATTAGTTAACTATTCTACGTAATTAGAACGGCTAATTAGCTTATCTCCTTTAAAGGAGATAGAAGAAGCCATATTAACTAATAAACACTTAAGAAACAGGTATAATAGTCGAAATAGTTTAAGTAACTCTTAATTTTACTATCTTAGAGTTAAGGACACTATTTTAAATAAAGTAAATTTAGAGTTAGGTAACTCTTAATTTTACTAGTTTTCGAGTTAAGGTAACTCGAAAATAGGTTTTAAGTTTAAGATAACGCTTATTTAACGATTCTTAACTTTACTTTAACTTTAATTTAATAAGTTAAGGTTTAAGTAACTCTAACTTAATAAATTAGAGTTAAGGTAACTTTTTGTCAAAATAAGGTATCCTTAACAAATAACCCGTATGTTTATTAGTTTTTAGCGTAGTACAAATATAACGACGTATATTACGTCTTATTTAACCCCTTAATAAACAGTGTGCCTTATTTAAGGACTTTTCTAACAGTCTTAATACTGTCTTACTTACGTTTTCGCTAATTACAACTATATAACGAAATAGACAGTCTGTCGCTACCCTACTATATAATTATACTAACTACTAAGTAAGCTTTCCTTATATTAACAATACTAATATATATAAGTATACCCTCTCTAAGGACGTTTGTATTATATACCTGTAATATACTAATAGTGTTAATATAATATCAAGCTAGTTTAGTATTAAGTAGCTACTTATATATTAGCCCGACGTAATCCTGTTAGAATTACGCCGTCTAATACGTATAGGCACCTTAGTATAAGAAAATAGCTATAACACCCGCTATAGGTAACGTACACGTTTAGTTATAGCCTCTAGGGACTTAAGCTTATTCCCTTACTTAAGTTTAGTCTTAGGGACGTAGGCCTTAGGCTTAAGTTACCGCTAGCGTAAAGGGGGGAGGGGGTTACTAAGCACGTAAAGGGCACGTAATTTACGTAAAATAAGCGAAGTTTAAAGGGATTTAAGTACCCGAATACTACAAGAGCTCCGGGCTTATAACCTGTGTTGTATATTACAACTAAATCAATACTAGTAGCATTCTAAGGATTAACGTTACCTTATTTACAATCAATCAAATTAGAGTTACCTTAACGTTACCTTAACTCTAATTCGATAAGTTAACGTTACCTTAACTCTAATTGATGAGTTAACGTTACCTTAACGGCATATCGTTAATCCGATACTAGAACGTTATACCGAAAGCCGACAATACGCCGACTATTACAAATACTACTATTACGTGATACTATACACGTATTACGTGATAGATTGCGTGATTTACGTGTTCTATTACGAATGCGCGATATATTACAAATGTTACCTACTGTGTTAGCCGACGTACTACTAACATAGTATAGTGTATTACGTGGCGTATTACGTATTACGTAGCGTATTACGTGGCGTATTACGTATTACGTAGCGTATTACGTGGCGTATTACGTGGCGTATTACGTGGCGTATTACGTGGCGTATTACGTGGCTCTAGTTAGTAGTTGCGATTACGTGATTTTAGTATTGTATTTGATTATATTGTGTGATTTTAGTCGAGTATTA
>NW_020194496.1:0-2564 GCF_003019875.1 Amorphotheca resinae ATCC 22711
GAAGAAGGGCGACCTTTAATAAGTATTTAGGTAGAGATACGTATTAAGGGTAGCTAAGTAGCTATACTAGCCTTACTAGACTTAAGAGTAGAAGTTAACCTTATCTACCTACAACTATTAGGACAAGAGACACTATAGTAACTTAATAATTATATTGTAGTGTCCTTACTATTCTAGAAAATAACAACAAGCTTTAGGTTATATAATCTGTTTGTTAAGGCCTAAGATAACTACTTAATAGTAAGGTAACATTAAGGTAGATTTGTTATTACTAACATTAGGGACTTAGATGTTATACTTAGATTCTTATAGCTAGAGGCTATAGACCTAATTGTTTTATAAAAGACCTAGACGTTTGTATACCTTATATCGTCTTTAATAGTTAGGCTATATATAACAAAGAAAGAAATTAAGAAGGCGATAAAAGAAGCTTAATTTGTAATCGTAGTAATAGTATAACTAATTATAGTCGACCTAGAATCCTTAGGTAAGGAGGGACTATAAAAAGAACTATAGGAAGATAGTAAGGCTATAGCGACCTTACCTAGTAAGTACTAACAATTTGTAGATGTCTTCTCTAAAGAAAGGGCTAGATCGCTACTTATAATTAATAGCCTTACTTATGTAATAGACCTTAAAAGAGACGCGGTACTACTATATAGCCGAATCTACTTACTTATAAAGGTCGAGCTAGGTATTCTATACAAATATTTAGACGACGCTCTAGTAAAAAGATAGATCTGTCTAAGTAAGAGCCTTACTAGTACTCTAATACTATTTGTTCTAAAGAAAAGAGAAAAGCTATAACTCTACGTTAACTACTAGGCGTTAAATAGTGTAACTAAAAAGAACTAAGCCCTTATTCTATTAATTAGAGAGATCCTTAACCGGCTATTATAAGCCCGCGTCTATACTAAGCTTAACTTATACAAAGCGTACTATTAAGTTTGTATTAAGGCTAGTAATAAGTAGAAAACGGCTTTCTAGTACTAATATAGCTACTTTAAATACTACGTTATACCCTTTAGGCTAGTAAACGTACTAGCGACCTTTTAGTTCTTTATTAACAAAGTACTAAGGAATCTTATTAATAATATTTGTATTATATATCTTAATAATATTCTTATCTACTCTATAAATAAAGAAGAGTATACGTAGTATGTTTACTATGTCTTTAAACGTCTCTAATAATATAACCTTTACGCTAACCTCTTAAAGTACGAGTTTAATATAAAGTAAGTAGGTTTCTTAGGATACGTTATTAACCTATAGAGAGTTTGTATTAAACCTAAGCGTGTCTTTATAATCTAAGAATAGCTTATTCTTATAACTATAAAGGACATTTGTGTCTTCTTAGGGTTTACTAGGTTTTATAGGCGCTTTATTAAGAATTATTTAAAGATTACTATACTACTAACGAATCTCCTTTAAGGCGACGTCGCTAGTACTATTACACTAAGTTCCGAAGCCCTAGAAGCCTTCTATAAGCTGTAACTAGTCTTTATAAAGGCCCCTTTCTTATGTTACTATAACCCTAAACTACTTACGCGTATAAAAACAGATGTATTTACTTATACTATTAGTACTATCTTTTTATAGCTATAAGAAGGCCGCTAGTACCCTGTTGTGTTTATTTCTAGAAAGCTAAAGGGGCTAGAGCTACGCTACAACACTCTTAACGCTAAGTTAATAGCTATTATTAAGGCTTTTAGGTTATAAAGGCTATACTTAGTATATATATAAAGTTTAGTATTAGTTTTAATAGATTACCTAAACTACTGTTACCTCTCTATAAAGCCGAAGTTATTATAGTAGTAAGCTAGATAGCTAGAAGAACTTTCTGTCTTTAACTTTAAGATTAAATATAAAGAGAGTACCTAAAACCCTACTAATAGGTTGTCGTAACAGCCTGACTTATAAGATCCTAATAAGTAATTAGAGGCGTAACAAGCTCTCTTAGTAACTTTTCTTAACAAATTCTAAGTAAACGTAGTTACCTTAGAAGCTGTTAGTCTTACTATAAGGCTTGTTTAAAACAAAGCTTTTATTCCTTTTATTCTTCTAATTCCTTTTGTTCTTTTAATTCCTTTTATTCCTTTTAAAGGTCTAGTAACCTCTTTAACGTATACTGTCTTAGTAGAATCGCTTTAGTGTAAAAGGCCAGACTTACGCCGGCTAGTAGACTAAGGTAATCGTAAGTCTTAAGGACCTTACGCTTTTATTACTAGAGTATTAAGTCGCGAATTAAATACTCTTATACTAGTAGAGAACTCTACTTAGAGTCGGGCTAGTAAGAGTAATAGCTAGGTAATAGTAACGTTAACGTTACTACTGTTACTATTAGAAGCCTTTTGTAATATATAGTAGAGGGACGCCTTTATTACTAATAAAGAGTAAAAGAAGTAGCGAGGTAGCTAAGGTACTACTAGGTCCTTATAGACATTTAAGGATAATACGCTACTATAGTATTATAGACGTATATATATACCTAATAATCTAGGTTTACGTAAGAAGTTACTAAAGCTTTTTATAACGTACTTACTATAAGGTACTAGAGAGTTAGT
>NW_020194497.1:0-2388 GCF_003019875.1 Amorphotheca resinae ATCC 22711
AATCGAATAGAAACTCAATTTAATATATTAATTAAGGTCTTTAGAATAGACAACGCAAAAGAGCTTACTAGCTCTAAATGGGACGCGTTCTGTAAGAAAAAGGGCATTATGTGCGAACCTACAAGCCCTGATACGCCTGCCCAAAACCGTATATCTAAAAGACTTAATAGATATGTAATTGAACGTCTTATTAGTCTTTGTAAAGAAAAACATATACCGTTAAAACTATGGCCTTACCTTATACAATCAATAGCACACATTAAAAACCGGACTTATAACTCTATAATTAAGTCGACTCCTTATAAATATATTATACAGAAAAAGCCGAATATTTTATATTTACGAATATTAGGATCCTTAACTTACGTCCTTATCCCTAAGTCAAGACGTAAGGGTAAATTAGCTGATAAAGCTAATAAAGGGATCTTAATAGGCTTTAACTCGTCTAACAACTTCTTAGTTTACGTTCCTAGTCAAAACAGAGTTATTAACTCTCGGAACGTAGCTATTAAAGAAGAGTTAGAATATAAGGACGACTTTATTATAGAAGAGGACTATTCTAATTTAATAGAGAATCAAAAATACGATGACTTAACGAATAGTACCTCTAATACGAATTCAGAAGACACTACGTCTAATTTAGAAGACATAGACGAATTAAGTGCTGAATTCTATAAAGGCCCTACAACAAGAAGCCGTGCTAGTAGAACACCTACTAGTAACATGTCCCTATATAGCCTAGCTTCTATAGCTTTCTTATCCTCTTTAAATGAGGAGGCTCGCATTAACGATAATTCAAATGACTTATTACCTTAAATTGAGTTAGAGTTACCTAAAATCGACTCTATTAAATTAGAGTCACTTAAACTCAATTCAAACGAATTAGAGTTACCTAAACTCAATTTTGCTAAATTAGAGTCAAATAACTCTAAAAATGAATTATCGAATGCATTTAAAGAGCCTAAGAACTATAGAGAGGCTATTAACTCAATATATAAGGATCAATGGATTAAAGCCATGGAAACGGAAATCAATTCGCTTAAGTCAAATAAAACATAGGACTTAGTACCCTTACCTAAAGGGACTAAACCATTAAAAACAAGATGGGTTTATAAAGTTAAGAACCCTAAGAATAGCCTTAATATAGACGACGTTACGTTTAAGGCTAGATTTGTAGCAAAAGGCTTTGAACAGCTATATGGCCTTGACTACATCGAGACTTTTGCGGCCGTTATTAAGCAACTAGCTTGGAAATTGATATTTGCGCTAGCTGTAATTAATAAGTGGCATATATATAAAATTGATATGATTTCCGCGTTTACACAAGGCAATATTGATTCCTTTATATATTTGAGTCAACCTGAAGGATTAGAAGATCCTAAGAATCCTAAGTACGTCCTAAGACTTAACAAAGCCTTATATGGACTTAAACAATCCGCTAGAATTTGGTATTACACATTAAAAGACGTATTAATCAACAAATTAGGCTTTACTGTATTAAATACAGAAAGCTGTGTCTTTATTAATCGTTCTACAAATATAATCATTACGATTTACGTAGACGATCTAGCGATTGTTGGCCCTAATTTAACTAGTATTAATGCCTTTATTAGTCAAATCAAAAGGTACTTTAATATTAAAGAATTAGGGGTAATTAAGGATTACTTAGGTATCGATATTGAGTTTAATCCAGACAAGCAGTTAATTAAGCTTAATCAAGCTAGTTATATCGATAAGGTCCTTAAGAAATTTAACATAACTGATTGTAACCCTAGTTATACCCCTATGGCCTCTAAAACTAAACTAGAGCCAAACAAAGGGTTACCTAACAAAGAGCATGTTAAATGGTTCCAAAGTGTAATAGGGTCTTTATTATACATAACCCTAGGAACCAGGCCTGATATAGCGTATAGCGTAATTAAGCTGTCTAGATTCTCAACTAATCCTAGCCAAGAGCATATTACCGCGGCTAAACGAGTATTACGTTATCTAAAAGCAACAAAAGACTACGGTATTACTTATAGTAATACTAGTACTGTTAACAATAGCCAATACGTTAGTGGCTATTGTGACTCGGACTATGCCGGTGATATAGCTACGGCTAAATCAACTAGTGGATATATATTCTTTCTTGCTAATGGCCCTATTACCTAGAAGTCTAAATTACAGTCAATAATTGCACAAAGTACAACTAAAGCCGAATATATAGCTATTAACTCTGCTACTAAAGAGGCTATATATATTAAGCAGTTATTGACTGAATTAGGGCAATATAGGCAGAAGAAGTTCCCTATATATACTAATAATAACGGCGCGTTACTATTAGCTAAGAACCCTGTGTTTCATGAAAGGACTAAGCATATAGCCGTTAAATATCACTATATAAGG
>NW_020194498.1:0-2384 GCF_003019875.1 Amorphotheca resinae ATCC 22711
ATTTACGACTACTCTAATACTTACTTACTTTATACTAGGGTTACCTATACTTGTTAAGACTAATGTATCCTAGTTTACTATAGCTAGGGTTTTATTATAACTTGTTAGCTAAAGGGACATAAAGTAGTAGTACCTTATTATCTTTTACTTAAAGAAGCTAAACCTAGTATAACAAGTCTACCTAACCTATAACTAAGAGATACTAGTAATTATTATAACGTTTAAGTACTAAAGACACTACCTTAGCTATACCTCTATACTAGTAATAGTTAAGACAGACTATAATAACTTAAAACAGTTTATAAAAAAAGAGAAGCTAAATAAGAGATAAGTACGTTAGGTCTAAAAGCTAGCTAAGTTTAATTTTAGTATTAAGTACTAGCTAAGTAAGAGTAACCTTACTAATAGCTTGTTAAGGCGCCTAGACTATAAGTCTAGTACTAATAAGATTAGGTAAGACTTACTCTTAGCCTTAAGAGAGAAGCTAAGAGGCGTACTCTTAATAAGAGTTACTAGTACTATAATAAAAGGGCGACAGATCTTAGCTATAAGAGTAGGATCTCTAGAACTCTTAAGAGGTAGAGACCTTTAAGTAAGACAAGATGTCTTAGGCTAACCTAAGTATTAGTAGCTATAGACTAGACAAGACACTATAAGGCCGTTAAGTACGTGTAACGTAGCTAAGACCTAGCTTAACTCTATTACTAAGACTAGTAACTATAGATACCTTGTCTTATAAGAGTCTACTAGGTTAGTAGTAGGCCTTAAAACAGTATATAACGTACTATTAGAATTAATAACTAACTTAATCTAGAATACCTAATAAAAAGACGCTTTTATTTAGGGAAAAAGATAAGAATTAATACTAATACGTAAGGTATACGCTAGTACTATAAGAGGGCGACAAGGCCTTAGTAATAGTAAGACTACCTTAAAGAGGCGACAAGGCCTTAGTAGTAGTAAGACTACTATAAGGAGCCTATAAGGCCCTAGTAATAAGACAAAAGAAGGGCGACAGAGCCTAGACGCCTAAATTTAAGGTAATGTTATAAGAGATAATATAAGTAAAGAACTTAAGGATAAGAAAGATAACTACTTAAGGTAGTACGTTAACTTAATAGGTCTACTTTAGTACGATAGCTAGGTCTATATCTTAAAAAGTAAAGCCTTAAGGAGTAAGATCCTTATAATTAACTATAATGACCTAATAGTAAGGTACTTTAGCGCTACTAAGACACTAGAGCTTCTCTAGTACAAATACTTCTAGTAAGGTATACGCTATAATGTTAAGGAATAGGTTAAGACTTGTGTAGTCTACTAGAGGACTAAACCTAAGAGGTACCGGCTATATAGTAGGTTAGTACTACTAGAACGGCTAATAAGGCCTTAGGCGTAGATTTTAATAGATTTTATTATAGGCCTGCCCTTAAGTAAGTTTAATAGAAAGGTGTTTAACTTATGTCTTATAGTTATTAATAGGTATATAAAGGTAGTACGCTACATCTTATACTATAAGATAATTATAGCCTTATAGCTAGTAAAACTCTTTATATACTATATAGTTAAAGATTTTAAGACTTTAGAAAGGATCGTATTAGATAAGAGCCTTTAGTTTATAAGTAAGTTTTAGGCCTCTTTATATTCTTACCTAAAGGTAAGGTACTAGCTTAGTACTACCTTTTACTTATAGAGTAATAGTTAGACTAAGGTATAGAACTAGACTATTAAATATTACCTTTAAGTATACATAATATATAGGCAAGACGACTAGGTATTAAAGCTTACCCTAGCTAAATTTATATATAATAATAGCGTGTACTTCTTAATAAAGGTAACCCTGTTCTATGTATTATATAGATTCTTACTAGAGATCTAGGTTAATGTTAAGGACGACATTATAGAAAGGAAAGTAGTAGTAGTATATAAGAGGGTAAAGTAGATTAAGAAAGAGAGGGTAGCGCTAGATAAATACTAGTATAACGCTATTAAAGCGTAAAAGAGATTCTATAATAAGAAACGTAAACCTATGTCCTTTTAAGTAAGTAATAAAGTAATACTCTTAACTAAACACCTCTAAGTTACTAGGCCTAACAAGAAGCTATTAGATTACTACCTTAGCCCTTTTAAAGTCACTTGTATTACGTTAAATAAGTTAGCCTATAAGCTTAAGTTACCCTTAGTATTTAAAATCTACCTTATATTTTATATGTTCTTACTAGAGCTGTACTACTATAGAGCTAGCGTAACACTAGAGCTACCTAGCCTAGACGTTATAAAAAGGCAAGAAGAGTTTAAGGTAGAATTAATTTTAGTATATAAAGAATAAGCTATAAGAAGGTAATACTTAGTAAGATAAAAGAAGTATACTCTTATAGACAACACGT
>NW_020194499.1:0-2313 GCF_003019875.1 Amorphotheca resinae ATCC 22711
AAAGGAGATAAGCTAATTGGCCGTTCTAATTACGTAGAATAGTTAACTAATGCCACTTTGTTCTTTAAAATTAATAGCTTTATGCCTTATATCGACAGTGTTGTATATTACAACTAAATCAGTACTAGTAGCATTTTAAGGATTAACGTTACCTTATTTACAATCAATCAAATTAGAGTTACCTTAACGTTACCTTAACTCTAATTCGATAAGTTAACGTTACCTTAACTCTAATTTGATAAGTTAACGTTACCTTAACGGCATATCGTTAATCCGATACTAGAACGTTATGCCGAAAGCCGACAATACGCCGACTATTACAAATACTACTATTACGTGATACTATACACGTATTACGTGATAGATTGCGTGATTTACGTGATCTATTACGAATGCGCGATATATTACAAATGTTACCTACTGTGTTAGCCGACGTACTACTAACATAGTATAGCGTATTACGTGACGTATTACGTATTACGTGGCGTATTACGTGACGTATTACGTATTACGTGGCGTATTACGTGGCGTATTACGTGGCTTTAGTTAGTAGTTGCGTAATTTAACGATTGCGTGATTTTAGTGTTGTATTTGATTATATTGCGTGATTTTAGTCGAGTATTAGGTGATTTTAGTGTCTTCGCTTACAAATTCATGTACTAGAATATTCTATACTATGCCTAATTAAGTCTAGTAGCCTATTACGACTACAAGGCTTATAGAATAGTATAGAGTATTCTAGAAAACTTAAATCATGTATATAAGGACTCTAGAAAACACTCTAAGTCGTCAAGTTCGTCGTCAATTCAAGTCAATTCAATTTAATTCAATTCGATTCGGTACTCGTTGGCCTAACAGCCATACTACACCTCTTACGCGCCTCTTTTCACTTGTTACGTGTCACACTCACCTGTTACGCGTCCATCCGGCAATACGGCGTTCTATCATAACCTTGTAATCCAACAGACAGTACAGAAACAAGCCCTAATAAAAGCTTGTATTTTAAGGCTAATAACGAAGCCTATAGTCCGGAATTAGCCGTTAAGTATCACGAAAAATTAAGTAAATACGAAAGGAACAACAAAAGGGCATTAGGGGCTATTAAGTCCATTATCTCGATCAAAAACACCGAGCGCTTTAAAGACAAAACAAGCGCTAAGGACTTATTTAAAGCAATTAAGTCTACTTTTAGTAAATCAAGCCTTAAATTAATAGGGCGATACTTAGATCGTATTTTAGAAGCTAATTACAACTCGTTTAGTTCTATAGACGAATACACAAGTCAAATTCAATCCTCGTCTATATATTTAAAGGAACTTAACTATAAGTTACCTAAACCTTTTTTAGCGTGGTTACTCTTTAAGGGGCTACCTTCTTCTTTTGATAGCTTTATCTCTCGTAAATACGAGGAATTAGCCAAGGATATTAAGAATATCGATATTTCGCAATTAATATCTGACTTAATATCTGAAGAAGCTAGAATGAAGTCTAATATAGACTTAGAGGCTAATAAAGCTATTAAAATAAATAAGACCCCTATTTGCAAACATTGTAAAAAGAAGGGACATTTAGAGAGTAAATGCTTTATTAAATACCCTGAATTACGTCCTAATAACAACAATAAAGGGACGAATTCAAAGAAGTCTAAACAAAAGGACTCTAATAAAAGGGGTAACGGTAGTACAAACAACAAAACAGAGGCTACTAAAGCAATTATGAGTGCTTTTAGTATTAATCAATATAAAATAGACGTAGATACAGAAATTGATCATAATACAGCTTACTTTACTTACTCTTACCGTGACAAGCTTGTATTAGACTCTGGTGCTACCGAGCATTATACTCCTAATAAAGACTGGCTTCTTGATTATAAGGACGTCTCTAATAAGTCCATTTTAATCGCAAATGGTGACAAAGTGCCTATTAAAGGAATAGGCAATATACCTGTCTTAATAGGTAACAAAGAGGTATTAATAACAAACGTCAGTTATATACCTTCTATTAAGACTACCCTTATTAGCCCGAAAGAATTAACTAAAAAGGGATGGTTAGTTCTTTTTAAAGACGACAAGGCGATTGCGTCTAACAAAGCCTGTAACTTGCGTTTTGAGGCTAGTTGGATTTATAACGCATATTACATGAATAGCGTTCAAATCAACTACAACTTATTAGAACCTGTCGTCTATAAAGTAGATCCTATTATTAACGACAGTCACAATGTAATAGACTTATATCACAAAAGACTGTTACACATTAATAAGGACTACTTAATTAAAACAATTGATGTTACATCCGGGCTAAAAGAGTCACTAG
>NW_020194500.1:0-2261 GCF_003019875.1 Amorphotheca resinae ATCC 22711
AGTTAACCTTTTTTCTTAGAGTAGATATATCTATAATACGTATAAGCTAAGAGGTAAGTAAGTTAACTACCTTATTAACCTTATAAGGTATGTCTAGTAGCTCTAAAGAGAGGTAGAGCCTTCTAGCCTTAATCGTTACTAGTTCTTAGTCTATTAGGGTCTAGCTTTATCCTAGTACCTTTATAGCTCTTTCTTAGTAATCTCTTACTTAGGTAATAACCTTAATTAGCTAGGTATAGTAGTTAGATCCCTTATACTCTAGGTTACCTTAATAAGTATACTAGAGTATTACTATAACTTATACGTAGTTAATCGTTAAGTCTTGTTTATTATGTTACTACTATATTAGCTTCTCTTAAGGTATATATAGTAAGAGTTACTACTTATAGGCTAGATAAAAAAGGGTCTCTAATTTAAGGGTAGTCTTACTAGCTTTGTCTTAGAGTAAGTAATAAAGGTTTATATTACTTATAACGATCTATAGCCTCTTTAAGTTCTTTTTAGTAAGCCGCTAAAGAGGGCTAGCCTAGCTTAGAAAGTTAGGAATTAGTAAGTATATTAACTAGATAGTAATACCTTATAGAGTAACGTAATACTAGTCGACGCTTGTCTTTACTACTTAAGTAAGAGGTAAGTACTACTTATAAACATAGATAACTACTTTACTTTTGCCCTTATAGACCTACTAGTACTTTGCCTATACTAGGTAGTAGACTGTCTTTATCTAAGTATTATACTATAACTCTTAAATTACTATAACGTTAACTTTACGGCTATTATAAAGCGCTATTAAGGCTAGGCCGTTCTTTCTTATAGTATTCTAGTATACTATTATTAATCTTATTACTAAGAGTCTAGGATCTATAAGTCTTGTATTATAAAAGAGTTACTAGACCTCTAGCTAGCTTCTTAGCTTAACATCTCTATAATGTCGTAGCTTTAGACTATTACTATATCTAGTACCTTAATAAAGAGGTACTCTTACCTTACTAGAGTCTTTACTATAGGCTTCTTACTATTACCTGTCTATAGTCTCTTAAGTACTATAATTTAGTAGCTATTATTACTGTCTTATAAGGACGCTAGTATAACGCTAGGTACCTGGCTAGTAAAGCTACTCTTAGATACCTTAAACTGTCTAGGCCTTTATTAATATATAGTATATACCTACTTCTTTACCTTAAAGGCCTTAAGGTACTAATAGTCTTATACTATATATAGTTTACTATAGTTAATATATTTCTTTTTACTATTAAGTTAAGGGTACTCTTCTTTACCTTAAGGGTATGCCGCTCTTATATAGTAGCTATACTAGGCCTGGTTTTTATAGAACTACCTAATATAGCTAAACTAGTAGTACTAAAAGTATCTTTAGATTTATAGGTCGGCCGAATATAGCTTATAGTTAAAGATCTAGGCTTACTAGATTAACCTTTATTTATATAGGCGCGTTACTACGTTAGTACTCTAAAGGTATAGTACTACTATTATAAACTTTACTATAAGGGCCTTAATAAGCTTAACTTTAACCTTTATAATATATAGTATATATACTTAGATCTCTACTAGTAACGCTCTTAATTCTACTTATATAATCTAGTCTACTAGTAGGCCCTTTATAATTACTATAAACTTACTCTTATAAAGCTAGGCTATAAGCCTAAACGCCTTTTATACTTAGCCTTAATCTTAGATTACGTTCTTTAGTATAGCCTTCTTAAACGTAAGGATAGTATTACTACTAGGTAGCTAGTAGGTCGTTACTACCTTAGCGCCTCTAATTACTATATTAGCCGTTATTACTACTTTAATAGTACTATAACGTACTAGGTCCTTTATTTATCTATCTACCTTAATCCTTAGCTCTTTAATCTGCCTCTCTAGTATAACTTATACTCTTATTAGGCACTAGCTTACTACTAACGCGTAAGTAGCCTAAAAAGTCGCTATTACTACTAGTCTTTAAAAGGCCTCTTTTAATATTATTCTTAATTATCTAATTATTACTAGGTTATTATTAAAGAAAGACCTAAAGGTACGTAAGAGAGTTATTATGTTTATAGCTCTTGTCTTTACTACTATTGTTATTATAGTAATAAGGTCGTATAAGAGACGTAACGCCTTCTTCTCCTTACTTAGTATTATGTAAGCTTTAATTCTTTATATAATTTTCTTTATCTTATTATCTTTATTACCTTTACTACTCTCTAACTCCTTACTATAGCTCTTAGTTAAGGTATAAGAGTACTAGCTCTTACTTA
>NW_020194501.1:0-2088 GCF_003019875.1 Amorphotheca resinae ATCC 22711
GGTCTAAGTAGTCTAGTTAATCTTTTTATTTATATATATTACTACTTTTATACCTTTTGTTTATCTATAGATTAGTCTTTACTAAAGACCTAGTAAGGTAGTAGTAAAGTTATGTCTATTATACTAGGGTTCTTAAATAGCTAAGATGTTATACTAGGCTAAGAAAGAGTCTTAGAGTAGCGTAATTATAACGTCCTTTTGTTTATTAATATTATATTATAGTATATTAAATAAGTCTTAGTCTAATTTTATAAAGAGTCTTAGCTTATAAGTATTCTATTTGTTTAGGATTTTGTCTAACTTAAGATAAAGATAACTAGAGTTACGCTACTAAGTACTATAGAGGTTCTAAAGCTTAGTATTAAAAGAGAAAAGAAGTAAGAGTTAGAGCTATTAGTTTCTTTATTCTTTTTCTTCTTATTTAGGGAACTAGTAAGAAGGCTTATATCTCTTACTTAAGGGCTAAAGGTTTATATATATTAGTATAGAAAACATTTCTTTCTTAAGAAGTAGTATTTTTAGAAAACAATAGCTACTACACTTATTATAAGGACCTTAAAACACTTCTTTAAGTACTTACTTTAACTTTTATTATTATATAATAGCGTACTTACTAGTACTTCTAAGAGAACCTACTAAGGATAGTCAAAATAGGCTAAAAGGACCTAGAATCTACCTTAGCTAATAATTACTTAGTATTACTATAAAAATATATAAAGTAATATTATAGGCTAATAAGTAGGCCTTTAGTACTAGACGCTCTCTAGTAATACTAAGTATTAAAAAGTTAGTTAATAAAATTAAACGTATTATAAAAACTTTATATATAAGTAATAATAATACTAAGGCCCTAGAATAGGCCTAATAAATAGCCTCTTTAATTAAGAACATTAAAACTAAAGTTATAAACCTTAGTATATAAGGCTAACTAATATATATAGTAATAGCTAGAGAAAAAGCGCCTTAAGCCTACCTAGCGACTAGTAGCCTCTTAACCTAGACGTTTAAGTATAAGGACGTTATAAAGATTAAGAAGAGGATTAGGGTTAAGCTCTTTATAAAAGATATAAAAAGGTTTAAAAACATTAATTATAAGATAATAAAAGATAAGATTAATATAGCTCTTTTAGGCGCCTTAGTATAGGCTATTTATAAGTATAAAAACAAAGGCTATATACTTTATATAAAGGATTTAGAGAGTATAAGGTAAATATAAAGAGATTAAGGCTAAGTAACGTTAACCTTTAGTAGAGTAGAGGTATTCTAGACTATACTACTAATAATTATATATAATGTTAAGGTTAAGAAAGTAGGCCTTAAAGAGAATTCTTTAAAAAGAAAAGAATAGATCTAGGCTATCTAGGCATTAAACCTAAGGATCTAAATCGTTAAGTCGTTCTAGCTAGTTAAGATACGTACTTAAGAGAAATAGTAGATATCTCTTATCTTAAGTATCTTAGACTTTAAACACGTAAAAAAGGTAATTAAGAAAGGCTTAATAATAGATAATAAACTATACTACTATACTCTTTACTCTTTAAGAGTATCCTTAAACTAGTACTTTAAGTACTAAGAGATAAGACTTTACTAGTTAACTATATATTTAAAACAAGAAACTTATAGAATATACGTAAGCTCTTACTAGATAAAGATATACTAAAACTTATAAAATAAAGAGAAATAAAGATATACTAACTATAAGAAGAAAGGATACTAGGCCTAAGACTAGATAGCTTACTTACTACTATAAAAAAAATTAAAAGAAGTAGAGTAAGCGGCCTTTATAAGGCCTAGTAAGTATTGTTAAAGAGATCTAATTAATACTAGAGTAGCCTTAGGCCTAACCCTTACTCTTACTCTAAGTAACCTAAAACACTTTATAAGAAGACTAAGAGTTAATACTCTAATAGGCTAAGAAAAAGCTATATACTAATATATATAAACCTTTAGCCCTTAAGTAAGAGATATAAGCCTTCTTATAGGTTTCTTAAATAAAAAGAGAAAGAATAAAGAAACTAATAGCTTTAACTTCTAGCCCTTTCTTTTCTTAATACTAAGCTTTAGAACCTTTATAGTACCTAGCTATAT
>NW_020194502.1:0-2016 GCF_003019875.1 Amorphotheca resinae ATCC 22711
TAACTAGGGTTACAATCAGTCATGTTAAATTTCTTAAGGACCTTATCGATATAACTAGCTTGATTAAGCTTAATTAACTGCTTGTCTAGATTAAACTCAATATCGATACCTAAGTAATCCTTAATTACCCCTAATTCTTTAATATTAAAGTACCTTTTGATTTGACTAATAAAGGCATTAATACTAGATAAATTAGGGCCAACAATCGCTAGATCGTCTACATAAATCGTAATAATTATATTTGTAGAACGATTAATAAAGACACAGCTTTCTGTATTTAATACAGTAAAGCCTAATTTGTTGATTAATACGTCTTTTAATGTGTAATACCAAATTCTAGCGGATTGTTTAAGTCCATATAAGGCTTTGTTAAGTCTTAGGACGTAATCAGGATTCTTAGGATCTTCTAATCCTTCAGGTTGACTCAAATATATAAAGGAATCAATATTGCCTTGTGTAAACGCAGAAATCATATCAATTTTATATATATGCCACTTATTAATTACAGCTAGCGCAAATATCAATTTCCAAGCTAGTTGCTTAATAACGGCCGCAAAAGTCTCGATGTAGTCAAGGCCATATAGCTGTTCAAAGCCTTTTGCTACAAATCTAGCCTTAAACGTAACGTCGTCTATATTAAGGCTATTCTTAGGGTTCTTAACTTTATAAACCCATCTTGTTTTTAATGGTTTAGTCCCTTTAGGTAAGGGTACTAAGTCCCATGTTTTATTTGACTTAAGCGAATTGATTTCCGTTTTCATGGCTTTAATCCATTGATCCTTATATATTAAGTTAATAGCCTCTCTATAGTTCTTAGGCTCTTTAAATGCATTCGATAATTCATTTTTAGAGTTATTTAACTCTAATTCAGCAAAATTGAGTTTAGGTAACTCTAATTCGTTTGAATTGAGTTTAAGTGACTCTAATTCAATAGAGTCGATTTTAGGTAACTCTAATTCAATTTGAGGTAATAAGTCATTTGAATTATCGTTAATGCGAGCCCCCTCATTTAAAGAGGATAAGAAAGCTATAGAAGCTAGGCTATATAAGGACATGTTACTAGTAGGTGTTCTACTAGCACGGCTTCTTGTTGTAGGGCCTTTATAGAATTCAGCACTTAATTCGTCTATGTCTTCCAAATTAGACGTAGTGTCTTCTGAATTCGTACTAGTATTAGAGGTACTATTCGTTAAGTCATCGTATTTTTGGTTCTCTATTAAATTAGAATAGTCCTCTTCTATAACAAAGTCGTCCTTATATTCTAACTCTTCTTTAATAGCTACGTTCCGAGAGTTAATGACTCTGTTTTGACTAGGAACGTAAACTAAGAAGTTGTTAGACGAGTTAAAGCCTATTAAGATCCCTTTATTAGCTTTATCGGCTAATTTACCCTTGCGCCTTGACTTAGGGATAAGGACGTAAGTTAAGGATCCTAATATTCGTAAATATGAAATATTCGGCTTTTTCTGTGTAATATATTCATAAGGAGTCGACTTAATTATAGAGTTATAAGTCCGGTTTTTAATGTGTGCTATTGATTGTATAAGGTAAGGCCATAGTTTTAACGGTATATGTTTTTCTTTACAAAGACTAATAAGACGTTCAATTACATATCTATTAAGTCTTTCAGATATACCGTTTTAGGCAGGCGTATCAGGGCTTGTAGGTTCGCACATAATGCCCTTTTTCTTACAGAACGCGTCCCATTTAGAGCTAGTAAGCTCTTTTGCGTTGTCTATTCTAAAGACCTTAATTGATATATTAAATTGAGTTTCTATTCGATTACAGAACTCAACTAATATATCAAAAACATCGGACTTAAACTTCATAGGGTATATCCAAATAGCCCTACTTGCCCTACATGTAATAGTGACGAAATACCGTTCCCCTTTAAGGCCAGGAATATTAAATGGCCCTGCTATATCGACATCAAATATAGTCAGAATAGAACCGCTATCTAGTGGCTTTCTACTGACTATTTCATAAAGTTTGCCGTAATAGCATGAATCACAGTTA